>NC_090935.1:826169952-826472982 GCF_040938575.1 Ambystoma mexicanum
CTCATAATCACCTGATAGATCGAGGTTATCTGGGTGTCGTCCGCATAAATTTGAACAGGAATGTATACTTTTGAAAACCGTTCTAAAAACAGAGGGTACCCAATAGGTTGTGTGAAAAAAGCATTTGAGAATACAAAACATCTTTAACAAGGAGATACTCTACTAAATAAGACGAAAAGACCAGATGACAAGCCAATTGAAGTGATGTTTGTAACTCAATTCAATAAGGATCATGACAAAATTAAAAAAGCATTACAAGATTCTAGAACTGCCAGCTTCAGGAATGGCTGCTTAGGTGCTGAGCTCCTGTGCCAACTGCTGTAGGTACTATCCATCAACATTATGGCTGAAGAAACAGGTTTTATTAAGACTGTTCAACCAGCCAAAAGACAAAAGGGAGAGGAGGAAGGAAGAGATGACAAGATTTTGGACATGCTTACCAAAATGATGGCAGAAATGGCTGACATTAAAGGTAAGCTGATCACCTCTGAGGAGAGGTATTTGGATTTTACCACAAAGGTAATTTCTGTAGAGAAACATCTTACAACAGTGGATGACCAGGTTATTCATTTAGCGGATCAAACAGACATCTGGAAATGGTGATTATCTTCAAAACACTCTGAGCAAGAACATTTCTCAAGACGCAAAAATGTGAGGATTGCTGAGATTCCTGAAAATGCTGAACATGGCAATCCTATTTCTTTTCTGGAGAAGGCGCTAACCTCTATGCTTAATTTGGACAGGTCACTTGGTCAGAAGCGTGCCTTGGGTCAGAGACCTAGACATTTTATTGTGAAGTTCCAAAGGTACCCAACCAGAGAACTGATTCTGAGGAAATCCAGTGAAAATGGAGATCTTGCCTGGGGAGGAAATAAAATAATGATTTTTGCGGATTTGAGTAAAGATATAATGGAGAAAAGAAAATGTTTCCAGGTGGCTAAGGCAAAGGCTAAGAATAAGCATCTTAAATATTATATGATCTATCCTGCAATACTCTGGATTGTGGTAGAAGGCCAAACACATTCATTTGTGGACTGTAAAAAAGCTGAAGCTTTCTTGACTGATTTGGATGTTAAACCTATGGAAGCTTCTAACTCTGCCTCCATGCCTCAAAAGTCTTCCCAGCAGAAAAAGAGAAGAGATAAATAATTTCTTGAGTTAGGATGGCTTATTTGTTTATCTTTGTTTATTACTACATTTCGTTACATTAATATTATTATTTCTGTTTTAGTATTGTGTGTTTAAACCGTCTTTTTAAACGGTTTTACTCGCGTGTTGTTAAGATTCAATAATGCGGTGGGATTCACATTAGAGGAAAGTTCCTAGAATTTGTGAAAGTGTATGCAACACGTAATACGTCCTACGTGTCAGTCATGGAGACTCTGGTGAGCGGAGGAGCTTTTGCGGACACAGCAACTACATGTCAGGCGGCTATGGTATACGGTGGACCATGTTCGAGGTACGTTAAGTTCCAGTCTTCTACTCTCATTTACTTTCATTTATGCCTAGATGCCTCTCAACCTACTTGTGGCTGGCTAAGACCCTGGACCCTGCCCCCTCAACACCGTAGCCGGAAACATTTTCTGAAGTAAAAGGACAGTGCCTGCCCTCCACTTTCACTGCACTAACATGTTTTTATTGAAAAAGCTTCAGATGTATGCCGTGTGCACACAAGCCTTGTCTTGTGGCGCACTTGGCAATAGACTACCTTGCCTATTGAAAGGCCAGACATGTCAGTTCTTGTAGGAAAGTAGCCCTGATGTTTCTAAATTTTAGCCGTGGTATTGCAGCAGCAGGCCTTTGGTATTGCAGCAGTCGTACGTGATGTTGTTGGTGAGTTTCCAGAAAATTTCATGAGCTGCTGTGACAGGGCCTGACTTCTCTGGTGCTGGTATTGATAGGCGGGATGAGCAGGTGATTGAAGGATTAGAAGCTCTTCATGCAGGGTCATTGCCTCCCCTTTTCTTCCGATCATTCAATGCGACTGCGACTGCGTTGACTGCTGAAGCCAAGACAATTCTCAAATTCACATGGATTCCACCTTCTGTGTCTGCAACCCAGTCTTCGGGTATTTATGGTTCTTCACAAGACTTATGACAGTCGCATTCAACCATGAGATTTTGTGTAATGGGACTTTGGCGCTTGAACTACTGGTATGAGGAGGGTGGTGGATGAGGCACAGTGTTTGGTATTCAGTTATAGAACAGTGTTCTGCCCTTCTGTGATCTGTTCATGGATGCTTATGGAGTCACTTAGGGATTTTAGGGGTTTTGGGGGTCTCTGCTTGTGCTGCAATCAAGGCTGCAAGTTTGGTGATGCTGACCTTATGAACGTATGAATGGGATATTTTGTCGAGAGCCTCAGGGATCAGTGCAGAAGTCTCTGGGGCTACAATCTTGAGGACAAAGGTCCTTCTTTTACTTAGTATACCATGGAATGAATTGTGCACTTTGTGATCTATTATGGTACAGACATGGACATCTTCTATGGTGGGTGGTAGGGACTATGGAAGTGAGGAAACAGTCTATCTGATGATTGGTAGATGTGTACAGACTGCAAGTCGCACTATATAGGTTTGTGCTGTGCTCTCTGCAACAAGATTTAGGCGCTCTCTTTTCCTGATGCTTACCAGAGTAAGTGGCTGAAGGAATACTATTTGGTATTATTCGTGTTGTGTGCCATGTTCCACTACACAATGCATGCAGTCCTGGGTGTATTGGCTGCTTTTTGCACTTTCAATACCTGTACAATTGTGCTGCACACGCATGTAATCATTTCTGTATCTTCTTATTTCGTCGGTAACTCAGCCTTCAATATGAGCTATAGTTTTGTTCTGTGGTTTTGTGCATTCTTAATTATGCACTAGTTTTATATGATATGAATTTTACAGCATATGTTTATTATAGGTACTTGGAATGTGGCTTCTGTGGGCTGATATGAGCTGTCAGTAGCACTGCCATTGTGGGGATGGCAATTTGGTAGTGTTGAATTTCCTTAGGTGGTCGGTCACTCTTGCATTAGTGTCATTATATTATTGAGTAGGGTGAATATACATTATCTTTTTTGCCTAGACTGTCACACACTGCCAAGTATACACTATGTTTTCTGTTAAAAAAGGTACATTGAAACTGTACATGCTCGTGACTTTCAGGATGCCTGAAGGAATTATGATGTAGTATTATTACTCCATTGCTCATTAGTGTGGCTTAACTGTTATACTACAAATTCACGGGGTGTTGGGATCATGATCAGAAGGGGGTTGGGTGCTAGTGTGGATAAAATAGTTATGGATGATGCAGGTTGAGTCATTTTAGTTGATCTGAAATTTGAAGATAAACTGTTTACTATTGGTTCTGTTTATGGCCGTTGTGCAGTGGGGAGCCTTTGTTTTTGATTCTATAACTAAACTTTTAGCTGATATGAGGGGGGAAATGATCATTCTAGGAGGAGACTTCAATTGTGTTATGGATTTCAAGTTGGATAGGTCTTCGACATGCTCTTTTACTGGCCACAAATCTAGTGGAGAGTTTTGGGATTTTATGGAAAGCTTTGATTTAATTGACCCTTGGAGGTTTTTACATCCAAATGTGAAGGAATTTTCATTTTATTCCCAGGTCCACGATTCCTTTTCAAGGGTTGACTACTTACTCACATCGGATTGATTGGCTGAGACAATACTTGAAGGTAGAATATGTGAGCGGCATCTTTCTGATCATTCCCTGGTTTTAGCTAAGTTATGTCTTGCTCCACACACCCCGGATTCTGCTAGATGGAGACTGAAACCGTTTATTCTGAAGGAGGATAAAGCATTGAGGTCACTTTCTGGTTTTGTGTCTAGCTACTTTGATGTTAACAGAGAGTCGGCTGATGGTCTAATAGTATGGGATGCATCTAAGGCTTCAGCTAGAGGTGAATTGATGAATTGGACAGCTAGAGTAAGGAAAGAAGGCAAAGCAAAAATAAGAGATCTTGAACATGAACTGGGGAAATCACAATCAGTTTATGCACATTCTGGAACGGTGAGGGATTGTTTAAAGATGAATAGATTGTATGAGCAATTATGTCTAGAAACTGAGATTCAAGCTGACCGTGGAACATTTTATTCTAAACAACGCTTTTGGGAGAAAGGGGATTATGGGGGTAAATTACTTGCAAATAGATTGAAGGGTTTATGTGAGAGGTCCTTTGCTAAAAACAAAATAGGTCTGGTAGAATTGTTGTAAAAAGAAAGGAAATTAGTGAGTGTTTTCGTACTTATTATGCATCTTTATATACTGATGAACGTGACCTGATGGAAAGTGACCTGGTAGAATTCTTTGACAAACTTGAGGTTCCTTGTCTGTCTGATGAAGCCAGAGAATTTCTAGATGCTCCTATATTGGTGGAGGAGGTGATGGAGGCTATTAAAAAATTGAAATCTGGAAAGTCGCCCTGCCCAGATGGATTACCGACAAACTTTTACTGAGCAGTTGGCGCCGGAGTTATGTGAACTCTACAATCGGTTTCTTATGGAGGGTATTTTATGTCCTTCAATGAGGGAGGCAATGATTTCAGTGATCCCCAAAGATGGGAAAGATGCATCGAATTGCTGTAAATACCGCCCCATTTCGCTTTTGAATGTGGATGCGAAGATATTTATGAACATTTTAACTTCTAGGCTGGATAAACTTATAGGTACTTTGATTGGTGAGACTCAGGTGGGTTTTATGAAGCAAAATCATGGATATGATATCAGGACCCTCTTAGATATTTTCAATTTGTCATCTACAAGATCAGACGATTTACTTTTTATATTTCTAGATGCTGAGAAAGCATTTGATAGTGTGACTTGGGCTTTTTTAAATTTTACTTTGGTAAAAATGGGTTTTGGACCCTTATTCATAAATGCTGTTGGGGCATTACAGTCGGGTATCAGTGCCAGGGTCTGGGTGAATGAGGTGCTTTCATCTTCTTTTAGATTATTTAAAGGTACCCGTCAGGGATGTCCCTTATCGCCTTATCTGTTTAATTTAGCCCTTAAACCATTCTTAATATATATTCGGCAGTCGTGCTGTCTCACAGGTTTTAAAATTGGTGAGATTGTAGTTAAAATTCTGGCTTACGCTGATGATGTAGTGATTATCCTTAGTAATCCTGATGTAGGGGGTGGCATTTTAAGGAATATGGTTACTGAGTTTGGTATACTCTCAGGATATAAAATGAATTGGGAGAAGACTATTGTATTCCCGGCTTGGGATACTCCAGTGCTTAGTCAGTTATGGTATGGATAAGGTTTTGGAAAACATGAGAAGCATTGTCCGTAAATGGAGTAGGCTCTCATTATCCATCTGGGCTAAGGTTAATGCTATCAAAATGGTGCACTTACCTAAGGTTCTGTATATTATTCAGTCTATGCCTTTAAGTTTCACAAAAAAAGTTCTGGGACGAGTGGATCGAGTTTTGCATGAGTTCTTGTGGGGTGTTGGGAAGAAACTTAGGATACCCCGATATTTTATGATTATAAGTGTACATGATGGGGGTTTTGGTTACCCTATCATTGAGAATTATTACGAAAGTTTTTTGATTAAAAAGTAAATCTCCTATTTCTCGATGAATGAGTCTGGGGTTCCAATATGGGCTCGAGTTTAGAATGAGACCCTTCCGAATTGAATCTTTGTACCCTATTGGTAAATTACCTAAATCGGCCAGTAATTTGCAGACGGTGCTTGCTACCAAAGACGCAGTCACATCAATGATTATTGGTGGGGCCAGGGGCTTTATTTATATGGAGAAGCATCCATTTGGCAGAATCCGGGGTTGCAGATCAATAATAAGATGATATGTTGGAGAAGTTGGATGAATAAAGGTATATTACTTCTGAGAGATGTCTGGGGTGAGGAGGATATGTTATCATTTGAGTCTCTGAAGATGAAGTTTGCACGGTATAATAGGGAACTGAGGAGATATAATTTGTTGAAGGATTTGATTTCTGAGAGATAATTAATGCTTGATGAACCTTGGTTACAAAGACCGGAGAGGTGTAGTTTTATTGTATTTGCTCCTCGTGAAGTGTCTAGTTATTTGAAATTGTTCCCGGAAGAGGAAAAGTTCAGATCTTCATGGAATGCTTTACGTCTGCGTGGTGTGATGAACTGGTTGGGGACATTTCTATGAAGGATTGGGAAGGTCTATGGAAAGTTCCTGTTAGGATGAAGATTGATCTGAATCTGCGGTTTATTCAGCAGCGGATTCTGGGACGCCTTTTTTGGACTCCAGTTAGAATGCATAGATTTTGTCTAAGAGAAGGTAATAAATGCTGGAGTTGTTCTAAAGATGAAGGCACTATGCTCCACATGTTATGGGATTGTTTAAGGGTTACGGATTTTTGGAGGGATGTGTTAGATAGAGTTGATTTGGTTTGGAAGATATCTTTTCTTAGGACACCATTATCGGTACTTTTGAAATCACCTAGTGCCACACGTCACTTGAGCTATGCGACTCTGTGTTGGGTTACTAAGGTGTTTCTGGTGACGACACAGCAAATTTTGCACCTCTGGAAAACGAGGAAAAAGCTGTGTATTGATGAATGGTTATTGCAGGTGCAGTTACTCTCAAGCTTTGAAAGATTAAATATTGTGCTTTAAATAGATAAGATTTTTATAAGGAGCAGTGGAATGCTTTTAATGAGCTTTACGCTTGAAGTGAGCGCTAACAGACTCTGGTTGGACTTATAATCAACTTTAGGGTGGTTAATTTGTTGAGATATTTTTTGTGTTTGTCTTGTTTTATGTGGTAGAGTGTTTTGTGTTTTTTCTTTTTTCTCTTATTTTTGACTCTATCATTTCAAATTGTGATTGTTATATTTTGGTGGGAATATTTAGATCATTTTGCTTATTGATTCTGTTCTATTTTTTTATCGATTTATTTATTGTTATTTTGTTTTACTAGTCCCACATATGTTGTTTTAGAATGATGTATTTTATTAGAAATTGTTTAAATAAAGTTGTTAAAAAATATTTTTTAAAAAGCATTACAAATACATTGGCATCTACTCAAACTCGATGAACATTTAACTAAATTTGTAGATGACAAACCCTCTATCATCTACAAAAGAGCCGATACCCTCAGATCACTTATCAGTCCATCATTGTTACCAGACATCAAGGAAACCAAGCGACTAACATGGCTAACAATTGAAGATACTGGTTTCAGAAAATGTGGTATCTGTTCCATGTGCAAATTTGCAATAGAAGGAACAAAGGAATTCATGGACCTCAACGGCAAAATTGTCAAGATCAAACAAAGTATCAACTGTAAAACCAAGTATGTTGTTTATGGCATCATTTATGTTTGCCAGAAAATATACATAGGCAGTACGAAAGGGAGCTCAGAACCAGGATTCGTGAGCACACAACGAAGCTTGGAAGTCAAGACCCATCACTACCACTGGCCTTACATTGGCAAAACAAACATCAAATGGACGAAACATCTAAGATTAAGTTTATTGGCCTCCAGCATGTGACCTTGTCCAAGAGGGGTGGGGACAGGACTAAAGCATTGCGTCCGGCGGAGGCAAGACTCATCTGTTTCCTGAACTCAACAGTTACAGGTCTTAATACTGATAATGAAATGGCATTGTTCCTGTAGGTGTACCATACAGATCCAAGACAGCATTTTCAACAAAAAAAACTGTTTATACAATTATGCAGATGGGTATTATGTCAATCTGTGATAGCAAACCTTTGTCTGCCAAGCACAGGCATAGTTTGATGCGTTAAAACATTATGTGACTACTGAGCCATTATTCACACATTGGCATAATACTCAAACTATTAACCTATTTGGAGTATAAGAATGTTATATGAATACTAAGGAATTCAGGCATGATCCTAATATATGTATCCAAATCTTATTCATTTAACTGCAGTAAAATTAATCATAGTATGATGCATTAGAATATTGTGAAAATACTGAGTTACTCATTAGACATTGGCATAAAATTCAACAGCACTCTTTTGCTTGCACCATTCTGCTGATAGATCTGTAAACAGGTATACATCCATGAACAAGTTGGAGAAGTGACTTCTTAACGGATTTAAGTTAGTTTTAACATTTGCATGTTATATTGTGAAACATTGTGAAGCATTACATTGTATAATTAATGTCTATTAGAGATACCCTCATGGTAGCTGAAATACCTATATGATTAATTTTCAGCACGTTAGGTCTCTTGCAATCAGGTGAAACGTTCTTAATTTAAATAACAAAGGTTGGATTTAATAATATTTACATTTCCATCCTAGGACGTTAGCTGGTCAACTCTAGAACTCCCAACCAATAGCTACGGAATCTATCAAGACTTTAAATTAGCTCATGTAACACCACGTTACGTTGCCTTAGCAATGTGACAACAATTAGAATGGCAGCGTTTTCCATGATCACAGATTAATATAAATGGGGTTGTATTGAACACATTCTCATCTGGTGAGTACACATGCGTACAATTAAACAATATAATATTCACATTATTCGTCTGTAACTACAGACCGTCTTTTTACTATTAACACTAGCGGGAGATTGTATTCAAAGACGAGAAGATGTGCAACGGACATAGCAAGCATACGACTAGGCCGCGTTGCTATGGTAACATCTAAACAAATAGTCCCAAAATGGCGTCGGCTGCATCTCTGCTTCGAACAAAGCCGACGCGAGTGATCTCTCCGCATTACGGTAAGCACTGGCATTGAGCATTATCTGTCGAATCTAGTCAATCCAAGCACTCACATTATAAATAGATGAACAATGAAGATAACAAATCTTAAAACAAAGTTAATAAGGTACATTGACTTAACGCACACAACGCGCAATTGAGAATATGCTAATCTTTGCCTCCGTGAAGGGACTCACACACACACACAGTTAGCAATTCAGACATTGCTGGGTATCCATGCTTAAATGACATAGTAGTAATCCAAATGTAGCACACACACAATAAGCCAATTTTAGTTATACCAATTGGGGAATGTAGCAAGCAGCGAGTGCAGCTAACTCACGATGGAATAGTAGCACAGTGAGTAATGGAAACACTCTGTCAACATGTCATTTATAGGAAAGAATTGTGGGATCAATCCCAGTCATTAAGAATACTATTTTGGAAAGAGAAAACATTTAATTTGAAATTGGGTAAGTTACATGGTTGTTTTATTAAAATAGTGCACAAGAGGACTATCACAGACAGGAACAACAATTATTAACAGAGCTTTTTCTTTTCCCTTTTTTTTCTTTTTCCTGCTGTTTCCTTATATATCCCATTTTCTCCCCTCCCTCTGCTTGATTCTAATATGATTTCTCACCCCCTAAACATCCCTCCCCAATGCCAACCCCTATTCTCTGTCTTTACAATTACATGTTATGCTGACTAATAACAACTATATGTTTTCAATTGTTTACAACGTGTTATGAATTGTGGAATTTTTGGGCATTGGGGTAATGTCTATGATTAATTTGATGAACTTCTTATATTATGTTCAGTACTGTTGCAATACTAGTTGATTATTGATCGTGATTATTAGCCCAGATTTGAGAAAGCCTCTGCCGAGCCACAACACGTGTTATCACTTAAGGGCACCTTGACGGAATAAAGCAGTTAAAATTCCTTTGTATGTCATTAAATGGCGCAGAATCCTGGAGTTATTTTCTCTTCTTTCACTCATTCCCATAGTGGTCACTGGACGACAAGCCGATTGTTAGGGTTGAAGAGCTTGTCTATTTGGGGTACAAAGTTTATGCTTCCCCGGCTGCCTGCAAAGTGGAGCGGGATATCCGTAATAAAATCCTGCAGTTCACGCCACAAATGAAGAAATTAATGGGGAAGTACTGTAAGTTTTCAATCATCCTGTTAATCAAATATTATCAGGCAAATGTCATCCCTGTTATCCTCTATGGTTTGGTAATTGAGAAAAATGGGAGCGTCTCCTATTGCAAAATGTCCTTGGGCTGCCGATAAGCCTACCTATGCCAAGTCTCAGATTTGAATTGGTATTGTGTTCTTTAAAGGCCCAAGCAGGATGGAAGTTGATGTCTCTCTTCCGCCTTCTAACACCAGCCAAAGAGGGATCGCTAAATGCGGATATCAACTCGCATATGGTTAAAAAAAGTTTGAGAATGCTTACAAATCTGAGTACATGGGCAGAGGAAGAGCTGTCAAATGCACACACAAATCTCCAAACTCTAATTGAGAACCCAACGAAGGCTAAGAAATTGTGGGATGAAATGGACTGGATAGTCACAATTGACACCATGCGTGCCTCAGTACATGCCAATTTATTCCTGTTGGCTGATAAAAAGCAGGGATACTTGGCTAAATACCTGGTAAAATTCCCGGATTGGAAGACTAGGAAAAAGTTCCTTAGAGTTAGTTAAAATGTGGTACACACAGGGGAGGTCCTCTCTAGAAGAAATCTAGGTGCTAACTCGATTGCTCTATGCAACATATCCCAGGTCAAAAACTAGCTCCATGCCTCTTCTAAGCCCACCTCCTCTACACGTCTGACCTGGGGTAGCTGTTGACTCTTCCTTTTTCCTTGTTATGATAAAACGCCTTTCTGAGTCAAGCCCCCCTTAAACAAAAAAGAAGTTTCCCCTTGCCCCTATATTCCTTAAGTCTATGCAACATATGCAACAATCCAAAAGAGCAATCCCTAAAACACCTGTTAATGGAATATGAGGGAACCTGGCCGATGAGATCCGTGCTTTTTGCTAGCTTTGGGCTGGGAATTGCACGTTTTCTGCCCGATATATCCTGGGATAGATTGTGAGATCCTGACCTTGGCCTGAGACCAATTGCAGTGGATCAGGTGTTGGAAAGAAGTCAGACAATGTTCTAACATGTTCAGTTAAGCACTATGGTGGTCCAGACATATTGAGGATAGATACGAATGTTTATTGGAAAAGATCGGTAGTAAAAACTCCAGCCTTTCTCAATCCTTGTCATTGGCATTTCCTGTTTTATTTCTTGTTCCTCTGCTAAATTGTTGAAACATGATTTTATAACAATTTCTTCTAATTTCTTTCTTAAATTATGATGGTAATATATATGCTGTTTTGTAAAGGGTTTTTTTCTTTTAACAAATACATAAAAAAAAGAAAAACAAAAAAAAGGACAGAATTCTCGCTATCCCTTTTAGATAGGTGCCACACCACCATGTACCTAGGGAGAGAGACTCTGAATAGGGTCAAGGTATTCTTCTTAGTAGGGACAGTCTGTATGTGTGTTTTGTAAGTAAATTGAGAACTTGGTCTTTTTGCAAATACTTCTACTAATATCGTTCCATATCATATACAGCCATTCTTTATCAGAACGACGCAGAACGCATGTTGCGGGCAATTGATTCGAAAAGCATGAGAAATGTATGGCAACTACTAAATGGCAGGGAAACCGACAACGGCATGCAACAATTAAACCCAATCCATGAGAGTGGATGGGTTTATCACTTTGAAACCCTCTTTGCTTGGAGGGCCACGGAGAAGATGGAGCTGCATACCGAACAAACAGAGCCATGGTTAATCCACTTTGACAAAGATGAAATCTAAGGCATTATAACAAGGGCAAGTAATTCCCGAGCCCCAGGTCCAGATTAATAATGAATGCCATGGTAAAGAAGGCTCTAGAAGCTTGTGCGGATTTCCGTTTGACGCTATTTGAAAGGATCGCAAGATGTGGAAGGGTGCCGCCCTCCTGGAAATGAGCAATGGTGGTCCCCATTTGCAAGATGTGCGATTGAGGGGACCCGACGAACTACCGGCCAATTGCCCTTTTAGACGCATTGGGAAAGACTTTTGCAGGAGTTCTGCTGAAGCGACTAAAAGACTAGGTGATGAAGACTGAGTTATATGATCCCAGGCAAACTGGTTTCGTCAGAAACGTGGGCTGTGGACTAAATTTATTACTAATTAACCTCCTCAAGATGAAAACCCTGAAAGGGAAAGACAACCTGTATATGGCATTTATTGATATGCAGTCTGCTTTTGACTGCATCGACAGAGATCGGTTATGGGCAAAAATGACATTGATGGGGTGCCCGAGGGACCTAATAGCGGCAATCAAAGACTTATATACTGGGACTGCCTTGCAGATCAGACTTGATCAGGGAGGAAACCTGACTAGAGTAATACGAACTTCCAGAGGACTGAAGCAGGGCTGCCCTTTGGCACCCATGCTCTATAACTTATTCATTGCGGACATGAAGGAGGTCTTAGATGCTCCCAGCGCCTGCCCTCCAAGCATCAACGGAACTTTGGCTGGATGGCGTCTGTACGCCGATGACTTGGTTCGCCTAGACAAGACCTCCATCAGCCTCCAGTGAAAGCTGGACACATTACAGAAGTACATGGATCTAAATGGATTGAAGATTAACATCAGAAAAACAGAAACATTGAAGATGGAGAACTCAAGAGTCAGGAGCAACAGATCACCACGCTGGTCATTGGGTGTGATGCTGTAAATGCATTGGAGGGACAGGGTCTCCCTGTCCTTGTTCTGTAGTCCTTTTTGCTGTGGTTTCTATATTATTTTCTGCCCAGGAGTCCATCTGGAACTCCTGGCAGTGCAGCTCTTCCTCTTTTTGGTTCGGTGTACAGACCCTTTGGATACCCTTATGACACCCGTGGGTGGGGGTACAAACTTCTACCCATAGTGTATGTTTTTGTACACCTGTGTGAGTCCCACAGAGCAAGGTATGGGCTGGTGGCAGCTCCATGCTGAATTTGACAGGTGCTCTGAGTATCCTCCATTTTGGGATACCCATGCCCTGCCATTGGAATCAGTTGATTCCTGATAGGAGACAAGATGGCCCCTGTGGCCTCTTGCTTTCTATTGCCTATTACCTTGTTTTTCCCAAAGTCATGGGAAGCCCTGACTCTGTCCCTTCCCCCTGACTGGCTGTTGGGTGGAAGTCCCATATATGGTATTGTGGGCATGTCCAGGCCAGACTGGCTAGAGCCTTCCCAGTGACTGTATGTTGTGGGTACGCCCTGAGGGTGGGATCTGGGTGAATGGAGTGTGTGACCAATATGTACTTCTTTTAATGGGTGTCTGGTTTCTGGCATGTGACACAAAGAAAGACTGAGACAGCCCTGCCCAAAACTGGTATGAATGCAATGTGGAGTGCTGAATGGCTGGGTACTTGTCCTAATACACATTTGTTGTTGTGAGTGTCTGGAGGGAGGAGAATGGCCAGAATGCACTGTGAGCCGGATTGGCTGCCTCCTGCCTGAATGCCCTTCTGAATGATTGGTTTCCTGAGTGTGACCCAGCAGAATGAATGGGAGATCAACAGTATATCTGGGGACCTCTCACTGATGGAAGCTGTTGTGCCTTCAAGGAACTGATCCAAGAGGGGATCTGGCTAGGAAACCTCTTCCCGAGCTAAGAGGGACCATCGTGCACCAGCTGATCTTTGCCAAAGCTCCCTGGATATCAGACCC
This sequence comes from Ambystoma mexicanum, assembly GCF_040938575.1. Lineage (NCBI taxonomy): Eukaryota > Metazoa > Chordata > Amphibia > Caudata > Ambystomatidae > Ambystoma > Ambystoma mexicanum. The sequence continues at coordinate 826,183,417 of NC_090935.1, forward strand.
TCAAAAGACTGCTGTCCGGAGACGCGAACCGCCGCGGAAATCACAAAGTGAAGCGCACAGACATTGAAGTCCATCACCGTCGACAACCGCTGTCGCCGACTGGAGCCGCAGTGCTCCTTTGCCCAAAAACACTTTGAACAAAGGACACCCTCACTCATCACTGATGACCACTTTGTGCCAGCGGAGTAAGTCAAGGCCGTCGATGCGCCGAGAAGAATCCGCCAGTGTGTTTCCCGCCACCCGAAGACCACAGAGATGCCGACAACTCGACGCCCTTGCTGGGCCAAAGTTCTTCAGTAACTCTAGCGGCAACAAACTATCATCGTAGAGGTGCACCGCATGCCTCATCTTAGCAGGACGTCCACGACCGATTGTCGACGAGCACCGCCAGGACCAAAGCTGCTGCCTCGATACCTTTGTTCACCATTTCCTTGTGGAATCTCGACGATCCGTGACTCCTGCCTTAAAGGGGTCACTCAAGAAGGATCCGTCGACGACCCAACGTCGAACTCTGCTAAACCAGGTACTTTGGCGCAATAGAACTTTTATAGAAGGAGATGAGACTCTGTTTGACAATATATGGACTGGGCTTGTCGTATATCATATGTATAGGTTGCCCAGGTGGGGGATCCTCACACAGAACTGTGTTTATTGGTAGGGGACAGTATTCTGCCTATTGTTTTAACCAACCTGATTTCCTCCTATGTCTATTGTTGGTTCACATTATTAACTGATTTGCATGACATTTGAACTGAGTACATTTGATGCATTTTAATCGAATCAAAAAGTAATTGTGGTACCACATAGAAACTGTATATATTTACCATTTTAGATTATCTTGAGCACAAAGTGTGTTATTGTGATTGTACACATCACTTGAGCCTTATTTATTTGAAGAACTGTGTTATCACTAACATAGTGTGTGGACATTCCTTTGTGGGTGCTTGGGGACTACACTGTACTTAAGAACCAGCCTGCATCACCTCCTGAGAGCTTAAGCCTTGATTGCTCGTCCACGATACCATATAGAGAATCTTGGCTGGGGTGCTCTGTTCCTCTACTCTGCCATATAGAGAGCAGGAGTCCGTCCAGATACCCCCCTCCAGTCTTTACACTGGGGAATAACAAAATAATATCAGTGGCTTTAATGAAGTACTTAGGCATAATGATCAGCGCAAGTGGGTGTAAGAATCCCTGGATATTCAATTTGAACATGAAAATAAAGCAACTAACAGCGCAAGGTATGATGATAGGAAAGAAATATGGAAATTTCTCAGTACTTCCCGTCATCGATTTCTATAACCAAAAGGTGGTGCCAACCTTGACCTGTGCGGCAGAGGCCTATCTGGGGATGCCATGGGAAACCTGGGAGAAATTGGACAGCAGATTTTGGAAGAACATCTTAAGACTACCAAACGCAATATCCATGGCCACCATAAAACACAAACACAAACGTTACATAGGAGAATTGTTTGGAGAGCCCTGTCGACCTTTGGTAAACTTAACACCCCAGAATGTCTGCCACAATTCCATATCATAAGGATGAAAGAAGAGGGTGTGTCCGACTGGCCCTTAAACCAGTGGAGAGACAAGTGTCTGGGAATACTGTCTATCTGGGTCTGTCAGTCGACATCCTCTATAAAAATCCCTTATTGGTCAAAAGAGCATTGATTGGAATGATCCCAAAACTAAGAGATCAAATTCTAAGATCCATACTCTATCAAGAATACTCACCGGACAACTTAACATTACTCCACAATATCTGAACGAATTCCTGAACGCCAAATAGAAGGACCTGCTTTTGAGATTCTGTTTGAATATTCTACACACAAAAGTCAACTTGCATAGATATGGTGGCATGGTAGAAGATGACAGATGCTGCCTATGCAAGGCTCAACCGGAGTCACTAAAACATCTGATTCTTTTCTGCCCGGAATCGAGAACTGAGAGAACACTTCTCCTGTACAGGCGTATGAAGACCAATTTTGGAACAGATGCAGATGCCTTTAAGGGGGGCCAACGCTGGTTTTTGCGATAATATTTTGTGGAACTGCTCAATCATAATGAGAAAGTGATTTTGCCTCCTTGACCCAATCTGAGCACAACAATTCTGCACTCCCTCAGATTGACCGTGATCAGTTTTCATCCTCTGGGAGTGACCTAAGGAAAGAAACAGTGATCATTGACTTAATTGAGGAATGGATAGCTGTTTTAATTTACGTTTCTTTGCATTTCTTGTACCCGTCTGTGCTTTTAAGCCTGTACGTGTTTTCTCTTTCTTTTTCTCTACTTTTTATAGGGAATGCAATTGAATACCGAAAGTTTCTAATAAACTAAATGCTAAACACGAAAAAATAAAAAATAAAAATAATTTGCACACATGCAGTGCAAATTGAGCATGAAGAAAAGTGCTATGTGAATTGCTTCTGACAAATGTTCTGCTAGTTTTCAAGCCTGCTCTTAGAAAATCCTTTTGTAATCAGGACCCAAATGTTTGGTGGTGAAATATGAAGATGCAAATGCAAATTCACAACCTTCTGCCAGACATAATTAGCATTGCCAAAGTGATCCTGTCCACTCTTTCCCAATTTTCACTCACTGACGCTTGGAGACTCATATGTCCCAACTCCCGTGCATTCTCTTTCTACTCCTCGGTTCATGACTCACACTCCAGGATAGATAGATGGCTTACCGCTGACATCCTCGTGAGGAGCATCACACAGATGGCAATTCTCCCTCGCACTTTTTCGGACCACTCTCCGGTGACACTCTCCATCATCTGGGACCCATCCCGCGCCGGGCCCCACCCATGGAGATTGAAAGCACAATCCTTATTGGATCCAGTGTTCGAATTGGACATGCAATCGGCCATGGACGATTACTTCTCATTTAATACAAGGTCAGTTTGCACACAAGCCACTCTCTGGGAAGCCTTTAGGCCTATATCAGAGGAATTTCCATTTGCAAAGAATCTGGGATTCTTAAGTTGATCCGAAAAGACATATCCAAAAGCGAAGCGTCACTCATCTCTCTTGAATCCCGGTATGCCTTAACACAGTCCCCCGCACTGCTTGCCGACATCGGCACGGAATTGGATAACTTACGCTTCCATGCAGAACGTGAGAGGAAGTTCATGGATTCCCCGGGTGCCGCCAGGAGGTATGGGGAGGGAGAGTGACCTGGCCGTGTTTTATCGAGACTACTGAGACAAGAGACGGGAGCCCCCAATATACCAGCTATAGAAAGAGCCGATGGTTCCCTGGCCCTTCTCCCGCAGGAAATTAACAAAGAGTTCCAACATTTCGATGAATCTCTTTATTCTAAGGTCGACTCCGCTTCGCCCCTTGAGGTTGACGAGTTCCTGGACTCTCTCCCGCTGTCCATCCACTCTGATGCCGCTCGGGACATCTTGGATACGCCAGTCACAGCCGATGAAATCTCAAAGGCCATTGACTCTTTGGCCTCAGGCAAGGCCCCCGGTTCTGATGGTCTCCCAATTGAATTTTATAAACAATATAAATCACGGTTAGCCCCTCGTCTCCTGGCGCTGTGGGAGGAGTCTAGCAAGGCGGGTACTTTGCCGCCCTCTCTTCGCGAGGCCGTTATAACAGTCTTGCTTAAACCTGGTAAGCCCCCCATCCAATGCGGTTCGTATCGCCCTTTGTCTCTTATCAACTGCGATGTTAAGATATACTCTAAGATTTTGGCCCAACGTCTGACCCCCTATGTGCCTCAGATTATCCACCCGGACCAGTCAGGCTTTATCCCGGGGAGATCCACATCCCTTAACCTTTGCCGCCTATTTAATATTATAGCGAGAATCAATCCTGACACACAGGCTGTAGTGATGGCTCTCGACATGCAGAAAGCTTTTGACTCGGTATCATGGGAGTATCTCTGGCGGGTGCTTATTAAAGGCAACTTCGGACCCCGTTTTATATCATGGGTCAAACTGCTATAGACAGATCCGGTGGCGAGGGTCGGCACTGAGGATAGGTGCTCGCCCCTCTTCCCCATTGCCAGGGGTACGAGACAAGGGTGCCCTTTCTCTCCCCTGATCTTTGCCATCGCCATCGAGCCCCTTGCAGATAGGATGCGGCAGGTCCACTCACACCGGGGACTCCGGCTGCTGGGTTCTCCTGATATCATATCCTTATATGCTGACGACTCATTGTTGTTTGTCCGCTCCCCGGAATATAACCTCGCCCCGATACTTGAAGATGTTATGCTTTTTGGTCGGCTTTCGGGGCTCTAGGCAAACTGTTCTAAATCTACTTTGTTTCCCCTCACTGATGCTACACCACCACCTATGGATTTATTGGGGGTTGTATGGGCTCAATCTGAATTTATTTACCTTGGGGTGACTGTTGCCAGGCATTCCCAAACAGTGTTTGACTCTAATTACCGAAACTACCTGTCAGCACTTACCCATAAATGCTCGGGGTGGGCGAGGCTCCCGATCTCACTTGCTGGGCGGGTGGGCATCCTTAAAATGTTGGTATTACCTCAACTTCTCTACCGGTTCCTTAACCTTCCACTATGGCCCGGAAGAGAGTTCTTCCAATCAGTATCCCACATTGTCAACACATTCCTTTGGCACTCTGGTGCGGTTCACCTTAAACTAAATACACTTACTGCCCCTATGGATGGGGGCGGGTTTGGAGCTCCCAACTTTGAGAGGTATTGGCTGGTATCTCAGGCTAAATTTGCCTCTCATTGGTTCAATACGGGGCATCCTCCCCCACATGTTCGGTTGGAGCAGAGGGCAGTGGATAATCCGGATATTCGCCCCTTGGTTCTCTCCCCACCCGATCTCGGAGTCGGCCCCCTGGATCCAGTTGGCGCTACATTTATGGCTATATCCAGGATTTGGGCGCTGACTAAAGTCTCTTTTCCGTTCCACGGGTCGCTGCCTATATGGAACTGCCTCCCAGGTGCCCCCTCTGTTCCTGCCTCTGTTGCACTCTTCTGGGCAGACTCTGGTCTTTTGTTCATGTGTGACTTCTTCGAACAAAATAACTTTAGGGAATGGGTTAACCTGCCTGTGGCGGTGCGCTCGGGGTCTCCCGTCTGGCTCCAGTACTCTGGTCTTCGCCGGTCACGTACCATTCATTTACAGATGAATACCGAATTACATGAGTAAAAGATTGTTCAAATGCGCCTAAGATCGGTGGGCAGCCATATTAAGGTCTTTCTAACATTCTACAACCATAGTGAAAGCTTAATGGAAATACAGTGACCTCATGCAGATTTTCTCTCCTTTCTCCTTCTTTCACAATGCTATGATGCTGTACACTTATGTCTGGTATGTACATTTTTATTTATATACACAACGTATATCATTCAATTTTTATATGTACTGATGCATAACTGGTTAGTTGTATGGGACTATGATTTACCCAATAACAGAGAGTATAGCCCTGAAGAAGGAGATTGAATCTCCAAAACGCATTGGCAGTAAATCTCTCTTTCGAATCTGTTAGCCTTATCTTGGCTTCCTCTTCCAAATGTATTTTTGAATTCAAGAATATTGGAAATTAAACATCTTTTTTTGACAAATCTTACCTTATCATGGAGTTTAATTGACAAGAGTATATTGGACGAAGAAATAATGTTTTTTTGATTACTTTGGTATGAACTTTCCTCTCAAAATGAATGAAGTAACCTCATCTGAGGTACCACATTTGAGCGACTGTATAGCTGAGTAATTTCACTCGGTTTCTTTTTCCCATGCTAATTATGTCTACCAGGAGATTGTGAATTTGCATTTGCATCTTCATATTTCAACACCAAACATTTGGGCCCTGATTACAAAGGATTATCTAAGGGCACGTTCGAAAACTAGCAGAACATTTGTCAGAAGCAAATTCATATAGCACTTTTCTTCATGCTCAATTTGCACTGCACGTGTGCAAATTATTATAATTTGTGAATTTTTTCTTATTTAGCATTTAGTTTATTACAAACTTTCGCTATTCAATTCCATTTCCTTAAAAAAGTAGAGAAAAGGAAAGAGAAGACACTGACAAGCTTAACAGCACGGAGGGGGGTACAGGAAATGCAAAGAAACGCTTTCCAGAAATAATTAGCAACCATCCTTTAAGTAATAGGTGAAGCAGAATCACAGAGAGTGCAAAGATTTCACAAAATTATATCCAAATGCACGCAGATGTAAATGCCGTTTATGGAAGAATCGCTGGCTGCTTGGAGAGGGATAACACCCAAGTTTCAGCCTCATATACACACACAATATATACCTACAGACATCAGTTTTGTGGTGGAAGGACCTCGCTTGGGAGACCGTGTTTTGTGAGGGAATTCTTTTGCCCTTAGGACCAAACAAACATTGCCCCTTTTCCAGAAGCTGCAAGACACATTTTTCACAGATTCCTGTTGATATGTATATTTTGTTTTTCAAGCTTTCAAAGTCTTGACTTTTTTCAGGTTTTTGCTTCTCCCGTGGGCTTTTTTTTACACTTTATTCAAAACATTTAAATTTGAAAAACTGCATTTAAATAAACAAATAATTTGCATCATCAGGTGGCTCATAATTGACGCAACTGACCCTCACATTATTCTATGGAGTTGTATAATTACATAAATTCATGCTTACCTTGCATTGCAAGGCCCGCCGCCTCGGAGTGGGCAATACTTGTGACATCAGTTCCATTGACTGCCATCACTATATCACCAATTTGAAGTCCTGCTTCCTCAGCGGCCCCATCTATTGCACCGCAGAAAATGAAGGCAGTAATTGTTACAGAAGTATAAAAAGACAATTTATTTTTTGTGCATCAAAAAGAATCATCTGAATTTCAAAAATGATTGCATCCTGAAGCAAAATTAAAATATGTTGCAATAAGATGCAGGTTTTCATGATTATACTACTTCATAAAATAACAATCCGAATTTGAATCTCATTGTGTGTTCTGGTTGGCTCAAGAGGTGGTAATTGCAGCCCTGTTGTAGTTCCCTGCAGGGTAGATACTTTTGTCTTTGCTGCGTGGTTTATCAGTGCTTTGTTGCAGTGTCGATCTTTCAAGTGGATATTGCCTGGCAAAGCTATGATAATGTAGTCGCCCTTCTTGGCAGGCCTCCAACTTTACACAAGAAGCTAAAACTATTGTTGAGTTTGCAGGCCGTAGGCCTGATTCTCAAAGAGTTTCACTGGAGCAAATGATTTGATGGCCAGGAGCATCCTAGCACCTGCTACCATATCCCCAATTCTCAAAGCCTAACACCGGTGCAAATCTGGATATGCCTGAAACACCTTTCCGATGCTCGTGTGCAAATATGATTCACAATGATTTGCTCAAGGCCATCTCAGAGATGCTCCAGGCAGCTCCAGACTTGCTCCAGTTTCAGGCTTTGGGAATCAGTTCTAAGGCAACTGGTGCAAATCCGAGATGTGTACTCACATTTCCCTTATCTGCAAACAGAAAATGTAGGGATGCACAGCATAATTGTTAAAGAAATGATGTCCTGATTTTATTAAATTAAATCACCTACTGGTCCTCTGGGTAAATCCTTGGCTGAAGGACATGGAACTAAGAATAAACTATGCCCACCTAAATTAGGTGAGAAACCCTAGAAGATGTTCCTGCTTTCTCTGCCCCGCTGCTCGTGAAAAGCTCAGGTGAGAATGAAACAATTTTTGAATCATGGAGTTGAGGACTTTTCTTTACATCTTCCCTTCACCAGTTTAATGAAAATTGTTACTTTCACTCTGGTCCTTCATAGGATATTTCTGGTTTGTCATCAGTCCAAGTTGTGGATACACGGATATTATCAGAAACACAGAATGTAATGAAGAACTATTTTAGATAAGCAGTAGGCAGGTCTCTGCATAATACTTGTTTCAATAAGTTTGGGACCAACGGACTTCGACAAAATGGCCGTAATAGAAATCCTTATGGATTGCAGGGTGTTTCTAAAACAGTTTGGCCAAGTTCTTTGAAGTGACAGGTTAATTTCCTTAAACATATAAAATTTGTTTTTTCAGTACTGATTTAGTTGATTCAGTAGCGAAATTCATTTCTACTTATATTTGTTATTATAGGCTGACAGTCTGGGTTTACCTGAAGAAGGATCTTTTATCCGAAACGCCTTGTAACAGGATGAATAGTTGTACAAGAAACATCATGCACCATCATTTTTCCATCCCTAAGGACTTTCTTTAGCATTAAATAAACTCCATACAACACATGTACTCATCATTTGTGAATGTTGGGAAGACCATTGTCATTTCAATATTTAATGTACTTCAATGATTGATTAATTCCTGTTTGAAATCACTTACATTTGATACTATTTTGTTTTACCATTCTAATTAATAAGATATTAAATTCTTCTATGAAAACACAAAGCAGTAATCTAAATGTATTAGGGTTATTTCCATGAGAGGGCCCGGATTTCCTCATCTGCCCCAGTGGAAATCATTGATCATCATGCCCCTGGACATTTCTGCAAGAGAACCCTTTAAACGAATGTTGTTAAGGAAATATATATGTTGAAGTTAGTAAACTACTCCAATATGGGTATCTTATTGAAATGTACAGCCCTTAGAAATAGATTCCTTAACACTGATAGATTTTGCAACATGACACCGTCCACAAGAATTAAAACTTTAAAATCAATGGTCTAGCATGCAATTTACAATGTATTTACTGGAAGTAATTTTTATGTTCAATTCTCAATTTATGTATTGAGATGTCCACTTCTTGATAAAAATATATATTTATTTATTGTTTTATGAAGCCATTATGCAGCAATATTAATTTCCATACTTCATAAAAGAAATAACTGGTTCAAATGTTCTAACAGGTTTTATTTACATGGATGCATATTTTTCGTCAAATCAGTGTTAAAAAGAAACCAGATCTAAAATCATTAATCATGATACCATGGCCCAGAGGATAATTGAAAATACAGAAATATGTTAGGATGCTTTTCAGCTGAACGGCGACCTTCTAGTGTCCTTATTTATGCCCCTCGTGGATTCTGGGAGATTGATTAAGGCTGCTTCACACATGGAAAGACTCACCTACACTACTGTTAGATGTGTCATTTGCACGTGAAACTAACATCCTCTTAAAAAGCAAAAGTCTGAAACTGTCTTTTGTAAGCAGGCATTCAACCTGCATAGCATCACTACCCGGGGAATCCACTCTGACCCACGACCCCACAGAACAAACCAAATCTCATAACCCATACACTGGGCCATCCTGCTGCAATTGAGGATGGAATTGGAACTTACATCAAGGTTTTACATGTTACCCCGCTGGCAACACACTGCCCCCACTCACCATGTGCACATTTCTTTCTAGTGCTGTGAAGTGGTTGTAGGGTGGTATGACAAAGCAGGAAAACTAATTACAAATTAAATGAATACTTGGCACCTAAACGTTCATCACTAATGAAGAAATGCTTTGCTTCATCGTATGAAGAGGCATTTGCAACGGAGGCGTTCAATGCACTTGGGACACCACAGTTAGCGCTGGATAAAAACTGTAGCAGATTACTGGAAAAGTAAATCACATTCTTAAGTGCCAAATGCTGACTTGAATGAACAAGGTAACTGAAACCACTGCTGGAAAAGTTTACAAGTATATGGAAGCCTTTTGTCCTTTAAACGTCTTAAAGCTCAAGCAGAATACAATGAAGGAAACGTATACCCATCGATGAGCACCCCATACGTTGATATTTCCCGAAAACAAGAAGTGGTCCAGAGGTGTATTATAATAACAAAATATTAATCTTAAACAGTGACACAGGTAAAATAGGACTTGCAAGTCTGCACACAACACAGAAAAATTAAGATTGGGTACCCTTTCAACCATGTGCATCCCAAAACATTGGGGACTTAAAGAGTAACCAAAGTCCCCAATGTTTGGGGATGCACAGGGTTAAATGGGTACCAGATCTTAATTTTTCTGCGTTGCGTGCAGACTTACAAGCCCTATTTTGCCTGTGTCATTGTTTACAGTTAACATTTTGTTATTATAATAAGCCTCTGGACGAAATTCTCCTGCTTCTTAAGAAACCAACACTGGACCCCGACTATCTCAACAACTTCAGTCCAATCACCCAATTTCCCTTCCTAGGTAAGATCCCTGATAAAGCAGTAGCTACACAACTCTTCCAACACATTGAAGCCAATAACCTCCTTCAGTCCTACCAATTTGACTTCAGACCCAGATGCAGCACAGAAACGGCTATCATCAAGGTGATCAACAATGCCTTTAAAATCCTCTATGATGGCCATCCTTGCCTTCTAGTTCTCTTTGTACTCTCAGCAGCATTTGACACAGTAGACCACCAGACACTCACCGATAATCCACATCAGCGGATGGGTGTCAGCGAGATCATCCTCAGCTGGTTCAAATCCTACCTTGCTAATTGCCAAGAGTTCATACAAATGGATTCTTCCAAAACACCAACTCTACCCATCAGCCGTGGAGTCCCGCAAGAATCCATCCTGTCCCCCCCAATATTAAATCTACACATGGAACCGCTTGAAACACTTCTCGCTCCACCCAACATCCACCTCCCTTAATACGCAGATGACATGCATATCTACCTCAAGGTATCCACAGACTCAAGGCCTGCCTCACATTGATCCAGTCCCGGATGTCCAGTGCTTACCCGAAGCTCAACCCCTCAAAGACTGAATTCCTACTGCTGATCAACAACACCAAACACCCTGAATGTTAGGGAGATGTATCATTATTGTGCTTCATCCCCTCTCCTAGTTAGACCCCCAGCACATTGTGCTGAACTACTGGACATTGTTCATTCAACCCTGAATGAGTGGAGCCTTTTTCCTCTCAGGCATTGTTGTGGGATCTGCCTTTTGGAACTCTATTCTTTGTATTCTACCTGTACTATGGAGTCTGTTTGCGCTATAGCTCTTAAAGGCACCTGTGTTGTACTACTGCAGCACATAGCTCCTTATGGGCAGTGTTGCTGGGGACCCTTAGGGTCCTCCTTTAAGATAATGTTTCTACATTCTCAAGTAACTACAGTTCTTAAGGATATAGAGATACTTAGTATCTCTCCCAAAACTCTATAGTCTGAGAGATTGGCAGACACCACTTTCAGTGGAGTGCCAAAGGGGTACTTAGTATCCCCCTTCTCTCTGCTCCTGTCACATAGACAATCACCCAGTTATGGCTGGTGCCAGGGCATGTTCTACCAACTATTGTGTCCATAGCCTTGGTAGTGCACAATAGAGGCACCCAAGTACCAACTAATAATAAGGTAACAGAATGTGAAAACAATACATTTCTAAAGTACCAGTACGTCAGCAAGCCATCTAGTGAGGGTGTGAACGCCCTGGCTTTTTTGTTTTGTATTAATAAATAAAAAGAGGCAAGTAATCCTGTTTCTGAAAGGGAAGTTTGCTAATGAGACCTCTTTATCATAAAATGATCCATGCCTAAAGCATAGTTCATCCATGTACTTTTGCTGCACCAGTCTCTTGACATCTGCAGCCCGTACTATCCAGAGGCACAGGGCAGGTTCAAAGGTCATATGTGCATTCCTGACAACTGCTAGGGCACCAAGTACCTTCACAAAGAGGTAACAATTTTACTTCTCAGTCTCAATGACAATGTAATAATTGTTGCCTTTTCAGTCTGGTGGTAGGGTAATCTCTATGAATAAGCTACACCTGTTTATGATGTGGTGACTGTTAAGAGGACATAACTATTACATATACCTCAATTCAATATCAAGCAAGTGTCAACTCTGTGAGCCCAGGTCAGTGATGTCAAGGCAATGTATATTCATGGCTAGCCTGGCTGTCTCCACTACTCCAAGTGGGACAATATCCAGGATGCTGCCTTCCTTTGATGGCCCTGGAGGAAGGGTAACACCTCGCCTCAGGGCACAGCAGCTCTCACCAGTATATCTCCTTGGAACTCTGCCTCAAAGGGGCAATCACACAACAAAGGCCAGCCTCACACCCACCAGGGTATTGTAAGTCAAAGGGCATTCAAGTCAGCAGGCTTGGCAAAAGTGTTGATTTAGAGTAGACAGAGAAGGAAGGTGCACCTGAGAAGGCAATCCACCATCTTGGTTTTCTGTTGTGGTTCTCTTCCGTCCTTCCCCCTTCATTTCCCACATAACAAAGTACTCTAGGTGTGATGTAATAAGGCATGGGTCACTCACTCTAGGTGTGATGCAATAAGGCAATATACAGCAACAGCTACTGGACGCCTTACAGCAAGCTTTCTCAAAGCGAATCCCCTGTGACATGTTGTCTTTACAAGTAAGGGGTCCAATAAACTTTCCTTGATTCAACTTTGGACAAAAGAAGAATATACATTTAGACCTCTGCTGGGTGTGCAGTCCATTCAAAGGTCCTCTGACATATAGGTGAAGGCAGAAGGCATCCATAGCAGAGGAAAGCTCTGTTTTCTAACTATTCCAGGGAACATTGGGGTGAACTGCTGTGGACCAAAGCCTGCCACTCTGCCAGCTCCACCAAGACCAGGTTCTTCACTGGAGGTGAAGGAACCCATAAAGATGTCAATCAAATTCCCTGGACTGGACGTGTAGAGCAATAAGAACTCACCTTGATCTAGAACCCCTGGATTGTGACTCACAGGAGTCTGCGAAGTTCAAATCATCCTGGAATCATCTTATGTGGCTTTGGGGAGCCTTTGAACTGCTTTGATCATGATCAATGACCTCAAGCCCTCACCGGCCTCATTGTGCTGCTTTTGGCACTCTTTGCATCTTTGAACCACTGACTGCATCTTCGTATCAGTTTGACAATATCTTGCTCCCGCAGTGAACCTCACTGTATTATGTGAACACTGGCTCACTGCTGTGGAGGTACCAGACTCACCATATCTTCTAGCACCACTTTAAGCTATTGTGTCACACACCGACTTAACCCGGAAGAACCATAATTTTGACCCTACTCTATCGCCAGCTCAAAGATGATAGGTCCATCCAAATCATAGTTCATTCTCATAATTGTTACAAAATCCTGGCTAACGGAAGACTCATCTGCAGTTTTGTATTCTTTAGTCTCCTAAAATTATGCCATTCTTTGTGCCAATCACAGTGATAAATTGGGTGATGGTTTGTCTTTCCTTTTCAGTAACTCCCTTGGAGTATCCATTTGCCCCTATCCTCTGATCTGTTTGGTACTGGAATGCTGGCCTTAAATATTTTGATTAATGCCAATCCAGCCATGAGAATGGTATCAAACACCAGGCCCAGCAAATAACTTGTTGTCCAAAGTTTCAGACCAGCTTTCAACTTGTGCCGTAGGTATTTCTCACCTTTGAGTCCTAGGCGACTTTAACATTTGGTTGATTTTCACAAAATCTGGAGGGATTTAGTTTTCTGGAGTTTACATAAGCCCATGATGTAAGACTGCTAACCACGACTGATTCAGATACTGTATTGCTCTTGACAGTTTTATTTCACAGAATATGGACATATCTCTTGGTGAAACATGTGATGTGGGCTGAAATGTTGACTCTGCGTTTCTTTCACTTTAACTATCAATCTCGCCCTCCACAGTTTGATCCAGTCTAGGGAGTCTACATTTTCTAGGTTTAACAGAAAACAGACTCCAGTGTTTGTTGATATTTTGCATTTTCTCATTTGACTCAGACAGTCCTTTTCAGCTTCATCTTGACTTCTTCCACTCAGTCTTCTTGAAGTGTACTGATGTGTTTGCACCGGTTATGCCAGCGAGATTGGGACTAAGAATGTTCCCATGTTCTCTGATAATCTTTTATCGCGTAAGCACAACTGCTAATGTCTGCTGACTTTGCTATATACAAACATTTTTTTATGGCAAAGAGGCTCTATCTGGAATCCTACTGTCTTGTGAACTCAATAAACTTAACATGCTTTTCGAGTTGGTGCAAATCTTTTTTGCACCTACCTGTAACATTAGTCCTTCCATGGCCTCTCAACAGCGCTGCAACAATTGTTTTTTTATTTCTTCAGAAAATTGCGGCCTTTCAATCTGGTATAGCCACTTATCTTGTTCAATTCTCCCTTTCTCACAATACTGGTACTTTTGCTCCTCCCCTTCGAACTGAAGAGTCCTTTCTTTAAGACTATCTTTTCTACAATGCCTTTTTCCTCTTTTGTTCTTAAAATTATAGAGGAAGAAGAAATATTTCTCTTCTAACTTCTGACTGTCCTACTTCCAGATCTGTTAACATAGCTAAGACTCATTCTAGAGCTCTTGCTCCATGGATTTCTAATCTCACTAAAGTATTATTTTCCTCTGGGACTGTTCATCAACCTCTCAAGCAAGCCTAAAATCTATTTTAAAGAATCACCTCTGCACTCCTCCAATGGCCAGAAGATAGGCTTATCTGCCTTTTGCAGACCTTCCCTGGCTTTCTAAAGTTCTGGAAAAAGTAGTTGCAGGGCAACTTCAGAACTTTGTGGATTTTCGATATGAACATACTACTACTCTGGGTTTTATCCAGGTCTTGTAACCAAGACGGCTCTCCTCTCAGTGTTAGATGATATCCTAATAAATGCTGCCTGTTGGCATCGTTGCGTTCACATGCTGGATCCATATGCAGCCTTAGGCACTAGGAACAACGCCGTCAAGGGGGTGCAAGGAAGGCATGGTAAAAACAGTAAGACAGACACAAGGTTATCTTGGGGTGTATTTCGTTATCCCTGTTTACACATGTAACTCTAACTAGGGTGGCAACCGCGAGGTCGGCTGTTGTAACTGAATCGGCCTTTTGTTTGCTACCTGAGTCAATTAATGCCTTTACTTGTTTCTCATTTATCAAGGCCTTTTCATATGTGAAGTCAGCAGAGGACTGACATAAACATATGCTGAAGGTTTCCATATCTTATTCAGGTGCCTCCCACTGTTCCCCTTTTAGGCATCCTTTTTCCATGGGTTCTTGTTTTAAAATGTTCTGACTGTTTCTGGCAAGCTTCTCTACATGAAAAGCAAATCAAGGAGATGGTTTGATTCCCTTAGGTTCTTCTCTTTTACTTTCCTCTCTACCTGTAGAGTCAGGTCTTCCATTCTTTCTTTCGGTATCCATTCCTTGGTTTTTTAGGATCCTCCTCTCCTATCTCATACTTGGGTTTGGTGCAGGTGAGTAAGTTTGTCATCTATGCACTCCTCACTTCGTTGTACCGAGTGAAAGTGTTTGGCTGCATCCAAGTGGTATTGGGCAGTCTCAATGGCCATGGCTAGGGGAGGTAGGTTTAGTTGTAGTACTGCCTTTTGAAAAAAGGGGGGTAAAGAGTTGGTGAATTGTTCTAACGTAATCATCTCTACCAATTCTTCCATTGTTTTGTTGTTAATCCAAATAGCAATTGTGTTTTTGATTCGTTATCCCAATTCAAGGGGAGTTTCCCCAGGTTTTAGGCTAATGTCCTTTAATTTTTGCCGATAGAAGTTACAGGTTTGGCCTACCCTTTTTAAAAGGCCCTCTTTTATGGATATAAAGGCAGCTCCCTGGGCAAGATTAAGTAACTGGTAGGCGGTCTGTAGCTCACCTTTCAGCAGAGGTCCTTGATAAAAAAAAAGATTTTCTTCCCAGCCTAACTAATCATTTGAAATTCAGACATAAATTCCCTACATATTCGCTCTCTTGGTATGGTGGGAATATCCTTGAGGTAGCAGGTTTCTTGCCTGTAACTCAACCAATTCCGTTAAATAGTCTTGAAGTATAGCCTCGGCCTGAATTTGATGGGTGGCCAGCTGGGCCATGCTGCCAGCTGGGCCATGCTGCCAGCTCGGCCATTTTTTCCAGCGGAGTAAGGGATCCTTCTGCATTTTTTTCTGAGTCAGAAATGAAACAGGTCTCAATTCCCTCTGATAAAGTTTCAAATTCGTCAGACTCCTCTGAGTCTGATTCCGCTGAAGGAGGAGATTTAGATAGATTGCCTACTAGACCTGATGGAGTAGGGGCCGAAGTTAATTTGGAACCGAAAAAAAAAAGTTCAGGACAAGGGGGTTCCAAAGCGCTAGGTCTAATGTGTGCTGGTCGTATTTTTAAGATTATTTGATTACACTGTTGAAAGTTATAGTGGGACAATGGAAAGATATCTAAAAAAACCCTGTTTAAAAAAATAAATCCTGTTGACAAGTTGGAACATACAGCTGGGAGAGCAAAACCTCCTTTAGAGTGGATACACGGTCAGAGTCAAGGAGCTCAACAATTCAATTTTCCCCTTCTGGTGGTACAACGATTATAAGCATGGATTCTCAATTTAGATCAATTGAATCATATCCCACTTCTAACACCACATGTAAGGGAGGCATGGTATCAAACAGTAAGACAAGTGATCACAGTTCAAGGGTGTTTATTGAACTTCAACTTGGTTTGAAAATCTAATCTTAAATCTAAAGATGGAAGCAAGCTACGACCATCAAATAATAATAACGCAGTCCTAGTGGTGTCTTGTCAAAATAAAAGGGCCTATACTAATAAACCTATTGCCAATCCTTACTTCTAAATACAAATAGTGAGGGAAACAACATTATGCAAAAGAAAAATGTTAAAGAAATGATATGTCAGGATATTCATGCCATTGGCCTCCCTTCCCCACGTTTTCAGCATGGGACAAGGCGGCACACTCGAGCTAAGCACAGCCTCTAGCTTCTGTAGCACGAGGTTGCAGTTCAAATCGCAGATTCAGGGACTTCTATGTCAAAGTCTCTTTGCCATTCAAAGTCTCTTACTTCAGAGGACTGATGCGACAAACATTCAAAAGTTTCTTTATCCTCAGGATTCTCATGTACAATTTCTTGGGTGATTTTCAGGCTCACACCCCCTTTAACACAACGCTTTCAATTGATCTCCCCCTGTCAGGCTCAGACCAAATCCATGTACTTTTCCAACTTTCGCTACTTCATCGAAATCGAAGACTTTCAACTGTGCGTGGGATTTGACTTGACCCGTTGCAGGACCACTTCGCTTCACATGTATTCATTCTCTTTCAATTGATCGCCTTCTGCTGGGCTTGTACCAACTTTATCTACCTTTATCATTTCTCAGCTGGGTACCTCACAGAGACCTTCGATTGAGCACCCATGCAGTGCTTGACCACTCTGTCAAAGGTATGGTAGCTTGCTTTAAAGTTCAATCACTCATCAGCAGTTGAACTTCATTTGCGTCTCTTATCCCATGCGTTTTAACTATGTTAGTTACAGCGCTCGCCATACAATGTTGCTGGTTGCAACCTTGGCTTCAACACAGACCGGTCTTGTATCGGTCTCCCCAACTCACCGGTTTTGTTGCTTTCACTGAAGCAGCTTTGTTCTAAGAGACAAGGACAGCACCAGGGTGGCGGGAGATTCTCCCCGTCTTGATTACTGATGCGGGGGGGCCCGGGTACCTCCGACACACAATGCAGAATTCTTCAGCCTGGTTTCCTGGTCTTACGCTTTCTTTCGAGGTTTCATGGAAGTAACGGTTCGGAACTTCCCTCCTTGTGACCCCCTTCTGTTTCGCCGTCTTTCGCCTTTCAAACTGCCATGTTGGAACTGCTGTTTCCTAATGTGCTTTGCCTCGCTCATTGTCAGGGATACAGGTAGGCAGAGACATAGACAGGCTACTTGCAGGGGTGTTGTGGGAACTATTGTGGCAGAACAGGCTCTGCGTGGGAAGTTGCAACCATATAAAAGGCTGCTTTACCCTATGTGCAGGAAAAAGGCACTAAAAACTACATTGCCAAGCAACCGGCGGCGAATGACTACAATTCCCAGCATGCTTTGGGCCGATTCGGGCCAATCAGGGACCAGGAAGGGCGCGGCAGCCCCAACGCGCATGCGCAGAGCCCCAGGCATGGGGCTTGCACTTGAGACTCCACGACGAGAGGACGTGTGGACCGGAGCTCCAGCAAAATCACTCGCGAGGGGCCCAGCCCCAACCGAGCAGCAGCCCGGCCCCTCGCCTTCACAAGATAAGTGCCTCGCGGGGGAAGTGCAGGGGACCAAAGTTTGCCTATCCAGAGCCCCTGCACCACTGTGAAAAGATAAGTGGGCATAACTTTGGCGCTGTAGTGCGCGGGCAGTATATTCTGGGAAAGTTAACCCGTGCAGGGGTCCATATTGTTGTTGGGATGTTTTCACCCAGGTTTGAACGCACACGCGGTTACGAAGGTCTGCAGGAAGACCACTCGTGGAGATTCAGTGGAATCTACAATTACGTTTGCAGGGGTCTGCGGGAAGACCGCTTGCCACTAGTTGTACACTCTGCTGTACATCACCTGTTCTTGGTGCATTTACCTTGCACAATCTGTGCCTTGAGAAGGCAACACTGTGTGCATGTGTGTGTAAGCGTGGCATGTTGTGAATGCTACAATTTGGAGGACACACATTAACGCTTGTCATTTCTTTTAGCTTGAACCTCTGGGGAGAACCTTTCACGGACGTGCACAAGGACTCGACTGCTCTTCATGGACAAGACCGTAAATACCGGAGCTAAGTCTGCATGCCATTTGTATTGTTTAAAAACTGTGTACTGGTCTGATTGACATAGGGTTAGATAGTGTAAGGGTGTGCTTATGTGCTAACTGGTGCTCATGTAAAAGAATAGCTACTAAGGGCTGAGGACACCTGAACAAAAGTGCACAGCAATCAATCTACCCTATATTTCCCCCGCCCTGTCCATATCCTCTACCTTACCCTCAATCCAGTTTACCTAACTTCCCCCTACCTATCCAACCATCGAGACCCTAACCCTCCTTCCCTGCTCTGGTCAAAGAAACCTGTGTAAGCCTTGACTTGCGGGCTCCGTGACCATAGTGGGGGTGGTTGGTATAACGTCGCTCCTGCACCTTGGATCTGGATATCGTGACACTCATAGTGTGCTCTCATGCTCATCCTTTTATCTGTGTGGGGAAGTGTAATGGAAGTCAGGTGTGAGTGAGTGTCGATAATTGCCTGATCTCGCCTGACCATAGTATTGGGACATGTCAGGTACACGGCTCGGGTGTTAGTCTGTTTTCCCTTAGAGCGGGCTGGCAGTGACAAAGTGTTTGTGTTGTAAAAGGTGGGGGAGTAGAGTTCCTAAATATCCTACCGGGTAAAATTGGGTAAAGGTGTGACAGGGAAGGGGATACCATGTCCCACCATCCGATGTCCCACTCCCACTCCCCGAAGATCCCTCACCCAGGTGATCCTCCCACACTGGTCCACCCCCAGGAACTGGATCCAAAAGCGATGGCTGTGTCCTGGCAACCTGGATGACAGATCCCTGGGGACTAGTAGGTGAGACACCTTCTGGTTTCTCACAGGTGGTACACGTATCAGTTGCGCAATTAACGTGGTGATGTCAAGAGTGAAGTGGTGGGTGACATCGGGAGCGGGGACATTATTGAACACAGCATAGCCTACACACAGAGACACAGAAGCAAGTCCAAAGGGGGAACTTAATGAAGGGTTGGTGATTAGTTGTAGTAAAGGGGTAGGTCAAGCGGTGTGGACACAGGGTGGGGGTGCAGGGTGCATTAGGGGTAACATAGTAGGGGTGCTTTTGAGCAATATGTGAACATCAGAGAAGCCATTTTCTTGTAGGCCCATATTAGGAAAGCATTTTTCACAGACAGCTCCTAATAAAAGGGCAGCAAGCTTCTGTGGTAGCAATATGGATTTCTTGAACATTCAGCAGAAAGAGTGCACAGAAATATTGCAAGGCTGAAGTTTCTCAGGAGATCGCAGTCCCATCAAAATCAGTCTAAGAGTTACTTTGGAGGCCAATGAGCTAGGCACCTGGAGGCACGAGGAGAGTTGGTAGAGAAATAGAAATCTAATACAGTTAATTAAAATGCAGCCACAATCTGGTAGAGTTTTTGTTAGCCTACTTTGGCAGCAAGGTGTGACAAGGGAGCTGGGGGCACTGAGCAATGAGGTTGAGTTTATGGGGGGTGTGACAGGGAGCCAATCAGCAGAGAGAGGCTTTGGTGTCCCTAGGGTGCAACATTGTACAGTGTCCTTGCTGATGTCCACTGGGCACATAATTGGTCAGACTCTGAATATTTCACCCCTTGCCATCTCAAGATGTTCTATCCAATCAGTATGCAGCAGTTTATCGCTTTGCATATTGGGTAACGTCAACCAATGGCAAACAAGTGCTTTTGACAGGTCAGCACCATCACGTAATTGCGGGATGGTGTGGGAAGGTTTGTAACATCCATGCACTTGAAGCTTCCTGTGTTAATGTGAAACCTTGTACACAATCAGGGTCACTTAACATACACATGCATATAGGGGACTGACATAGCGCCACCAATCAGCTCCTGTGACCTTCTCAAAAAATGTAACTAAAATGGATGATAATTCTATATTTTGTGTACTAAAATGTAGCTGCAGTGGGTGCTGTTGACAGCTCATTTAATTCAGTTCAGCACCACGGGGCTGTCTGAAACGTGCTTGCCAGCTGTTTGGGTTTAATACATTTGCATTACTTCTTGCTTGGTGTATGTTCTGTTTATGGATTACTTTTTCATCCTGGAATTACTTTTGGCAGAAGTCCCTTGGTACAATGGATCCATATGCAACCTTGGACAATATGAAGCACAGCCTTGTTTTGGACCATTTGTTGAAGGTGGCTTTTGTGCATGGATCATCCCTGGAAAGACTGCATTAATTTGTCAGTAGTTGTGAGCAGCAAGTCCTTATATGTGCATTCCACCCAACTCTCGCTCTGCTGTCAAACACTCCTCTGACATCTGCCACCTCCTTAAACTCCTGGAACTGGATGTTCCCGCTCTCACCGAGACATGGTTCAAGGCTAGCTCTGTCACGAGTTTTGACACACTCCTCCCCAAGGGCTAAAAGATCCTCTCTGAGCCCATGCCCAATAGGCCCGGAGGCACAGTTACCCTGATCTTTCCAGAGTGGATCCCTGCTTCCATCATACCCACTCAGACCTATTCCTCTTTTGAATGCCTGGTCTGCAGGCTCTCTATCTCTCCTGGCCTCCCTCTGACCTTGGCCACCATCTACAGGCCACTTGGCTAGTTCACCCTCTTCCTCTTTGACTGTGCTGAGCTCACTTCCTCTGTCCTTTCCTCAACCTCCCAGCTTCTCCTCCTTGCGGATCACAACATTTACCTGGACTCCCCAGACTCCTGTGGGGTTTTTTTGCAACCTTTTTCTTTCCCTCTGCATTCTACCCTCAGGTCCCACTCACTCTGCCGGCCACACCTTGGATGTTCTCATCTCTTCAGACATCTCTCTCTCTAATCCTCTCACTACTCCTCTCTTCTGAAATTACCACTTTCTTCTTTCTTCGCACTTGAAGCTTCCTGTTCCCATGACAAAGGTCCTCCCAGCACTGTCACCTTCCTTCGCAGTCATTTGACCTATGAATCGAGTGCCAGTGGCCACCTTTGCCTACACTTTCTCTCCCCCATGTACTCCTGCGGCTGACTCCCATCCTGACACAGCCCTTTCCATCTCTAACACTCTGGATATCCTTTCCCCTGTTATGAGGATCCACCTGAAGCCTACCACCAAGTGCAATTATTGGTAATACTCTGATCTGGCCACACTGTAACGCAAGTGCAGAGTAGGTGAACAGAAGTGGGGATCTTCGGGTGCACCCTCTGACAAACTGCCCTGCCACTTTCTCCAAAGGCAATACAGATTCTCCATCTTCTCTAAGAAGAGGATCCATATTGAAGCCTGCATCTCTGCGGCCTCTTACAACACGGCCGAACTTTTCAAAATCTGCAATGATCTGGTCAATTCTACTGCAGTATCTACCTCTTCTATACCTACCCAGGCCCTTTGCACGGCTCTGGCTTCTCATTTCAACACTAAAACCCAGGATATCCTGTCCACACTCCCCTCCTCTTCTCTCTCCCTCCAGCTCTCACAGACCCTCCTTGGCCACAACCCCATCTCTGCTTCTCTCCTCCCTCTCTCCTGTAACACCTGAAGATGTTTCCAGACAAGTCCGGTCTATGAAAGTATTATCCAAACAGGTAACCCTCTGCTCCTCCAGAACCATTAAGGACAACATTGTTTCTCTTTCTCCAGCCTTGGCCGATTTCTGTAATCACTCCTTCACCAATGGATATTTCCCCTCTCTTCTCAAGCACTCCCTTGTGCACCCCCTACTAAAAAGGCATTCTGCCAACCCCTCCATTCTGGCAAACTATTGCCTGATCTCTATCACTCCTTTCCTGGGCAAACTCCTGAAGAAATGGCTATCTCCCAGCTAACCCTCCACACTGAATCTGTTGGTTGTCTCCATGACTATCAGTCTGGGTTCAGAGCAGCCAGAGGCATGAAAACTGCACTCCTGAACACTGCTGAATATCCGCTCTCTAATCTTGGCTCTAGCTCTCCCTCTGTCCTCATTCTCCTTGACCTTTCCTCTGCATTTGACATGGTTAACCAAAACATCCTGATTACTCGTCTCTGCGAGACCCTGGCATCAGGGATCAGGCTCTGGCGTGGCTGATCTCCTTCCTCCTGGACCGACCTTCCCAGGTTTAGCTTGGGTCCTTTCTCTCCACCACCTCTCTCTCCACATGTGTGGTTACCCCAGGGGTCTATCCTCTCCCCCAGCCATTCAATGCCTATCTGGCCCCTCTGGCCCTCCTAATTTCTACCTTTTCCTCTAACTTTCAGTGTTATGCAGATGACACCCAGCTCTCTTTCAGGCTACTGTCGGCCTCCTCATCGCTCATCCCTGACTCTCAGTCCGCTATTCAGGCATGGTGCGCCTCTAACGAACTCGGCCTTAATGCCAGCAAGACTGAGATCCTTCTCATTGGGATCCCTGCTCACGCTTTTTCTCTCTCACTCTGGCTGCCCTCCTTGGGCTCTCGGTCCTCACCCTCCTGTGAGGCATAAAACCTTGGGGTCATCTTCGACTCCACTCTCTGCTTCTCTCAACACATCATGGACCTTGCCAGGAAGGACAATTTCCAGCTGTTCCTCCTCAGAGGTATTGTCCCTTTTCTCACCTTCCTCCAGAAGCTCACTGTCTCCAGAGCCCTGGTTCTCTCAAGGGTGGACTACTGCAACAGTCTCTTTGTCAATCTGCTATCTCTACTCTTCGCCCTCTTCAATTCATCCAGAAAAGGACTGCAAGTCTTCTTGGCCTCAAGACCAGGGACCACATCTCTCCAGCCCTGAAATCCCTCCACTGGCTCCCGGTGGCTGCAAGTATCAAGTTTAAGCCCCTCTGCATCATCCACAAGGCTTTCTGGGGCCGTGGCCCTCGCAACCTTCACTCTCTCTTCCTAAGTACCTTCCTTCTAGAGCCCTTCGCTCATCTACTTCTAACTCTCTGCGGGTGAGTCGCTTCTCGAAGCAGAAAATGGGGGTAGTTCTCTCTCCTCTGCAGGTGCTCCCCTGTGGAATGGCCTCCCTGCCTTTCTCCGTCTTGAATCGGATCTCCATAAGTTCCAGAAGCTCCTCAAGACCTACCTTTTCTCCTCTTCTTTCTCGCCCCCTCTTGCCTGCTAACTTTCCCTTGCTCCTGCTCCATCTGCTGACTGGCTGCTCAGTGTCCTGTGAGTCTTACAGGACACTCCTCCCCCTCGACCAGCTCCCCCCTGCACTTGCCATCTGGCCCAACTTGCACTGCCACGTGGCTAACCCAGCACTACCGGGCTGGGATTGTCCCCTGTAGTCCCAGCCTTCCTTGCACTTAACTAAGTGCCCTAATGCTCTGGGTGCACTTCTCCCTGTACCCTCCCCCTGCACTTCTCGTTGCGCACTTGCATGATCTCAATGACACAAGGCCTAGTAAGATCGTTGTCTTGTCTCCCCTTTGTTCCCCCATTTGCCTTGTTGCTCCTTGAAACACTTGTGTATAGGCGCATAATAAATAACAAATCAATCAATCACCCACCTAGTGCAGCAGTGGATTGCTGGGTTCCTCAAAGTTCCCTTCCATCCCTTCTGCCTTTTAATATCTACTTTCTTTTGAAACTTCTTGACAGCCTAGTCCTTCCTTTGCACTCTTAAACTAATAACACAAAGTTGTTGATGAATGTCAAAAAGTCAGGATCATGAAGTCTCTGCGCTCACTTCTGGCCTGGGTGAGGTGTGTAGATGGATGCTTGAGAGAGGCCTTAAATTAAGTTCTAGAAAATTCGACTTGACTTCTGCTTGGCTGTAACCACCTGATTCAGAGCCCCTCAAAACCTCCTGGTGCACCTCATTTAGGCCAGACCCCCAAGTTTGCTGACAAGGGCTAGGACCTGGGTTTCATCTGTTAGGCCAATCTGGGCATGAATGCACAAATCAACCTGGTATCTAAAGCATCTTTTTTTCAAGCTCTGCCAAGTGATGCACATGCTGCCTTTTATCGCCAGTAATATGCATCCTGTGGTGGTAGGATCTCTTATTAACTCCAAACTGTACTTTCACTTTGTGCCTACCAGATGCAGGGTTTACAGTTGGTTCAAAATCCCGCAGTGAGGTTAATTTCTGGCCTTAGTAAAGCCTGTCCTCCTTCTCTGCTTTGCAGACAACTACGATCCGGTTTTACATTTGCTTCCTAGTGTTCAAGCTTCTGCATGATCTATCCCGTCTCTGCTTGACTAAAAAAACTCTGAGCTTCAGTTTCAAACCTAGAGGGGACAGGAGTTTTTTCTGCCAAGGCAGTCTGGGTTTGGAACTCTCTGTCGATTAAACAGAATCTCTTAGTCTTTAGAAAAGCAGAAAAGACCTATCCATTGGATTCATTTCCCAGTATCTCTTGATCCTTTTCCACATGAGAGATAACCTGTTTATTTGCACCTTGGGGCAATTCGGTATGCTCTGTATGATCATCTGTAGATTTCAAAGAGCCAAATAGACGGGTATCTTCAATGCCTCTTATTTAAATAAAGTACACCTAACATATCACTAAATCTTGAGTTAGGATCACTTAGGGTCTATAGAAAGTAAGCACTGCATTGGGGAAATAACCCATACCAATGCAATGGAGTACATTATATCTACCAATAATCCCAACACATAAAACAAAATCACCAAATTATAAATATCCCATGTATTCCCAACTCACAATTACTGTATTTTTTAAATTCCTACTCAGAAGGTGGCCCTAGATATTCTGACATCACTCCTGACCCCCTGATTTTTTATAATGGATTTTATTTAGTTTTAACAACATAAAAACAACATCAGTATAACTTATCATCTCTTTTACAACTTTAATTTTCACATGTATGTGTTGCTTACGGAGGCTGAATGAACCCAATAGCACATTAGCATACATGTTGTCCAACAGCCTCCCCTTTCAGCCTCGCATGGCTCTGAAATAAACAATCATCACATAACTCTCCTTCCTCTCCCTTCCATTCAAGTATGAATGGTAGCCATGATCATTAATTTTGCAGCTCCCATTTACTCCATATCTCCTTATAATGTTGGGGGCACCGCCCTGGCTCCAAATACTCTGCTCTACATTGCACAACATCGGTCCACTCCTTTCCTTCATAGCGACATTCCTGGAACACTTTGCACTCCCCAGTGGGATGCACTATCTATTTTAGCCACAGCAGTCCCTACTCAAACAGTTTTTGTCATTTGCACAGACAAGCATGCCCATGTATCTAAATTAATCATGTGTCAACCGAAGAGGGCAAGGGACTGGAATAGTTTCATTGTTCCTGCGCACCAGGAATAGGACTGATATGTTACAAATGATTGTGAGGCCGCTATGTAAGCCAAATTCATCTGTAACTGTGGGGTCTGAAAGTTCAGTATCACATGTGAATACCAACAAATCCTTCATAAAGTGTGAGCTCTGATCCTCCCAGCCCTCAGACCATCTGAACCCATTCATAACTGATCCACAGTGCCAACGGCTCCATGGCTACCGTAATCACTAATGGAGAGAAAAGGCACCTTTACTGAGTACCTCTATGCAGATGAAACCAATTAGATAAATTAACATTCACCCTCACTCTCACTCCCATTTGTAACTCAAGACACATATCTATTTCAATTGCCATTGTTTCCAATACCACCTAAATATATACCCAGTGAACTAAATCAAAGGCTTTTTCCAAGTTAGTAACATAACGGCATAAGGTTCAGCTGGTATAGAAAAATAAATAGTCACTTCGAATTCATTTGTGTATCCCTCCCTGGAAATCATTTGTATTGGTCTGTTAGGATCAGGGTTGTGATCACCCTGAGAAGTCTCATCACCAGAATTTTAGCCAGGACCTCTCCTTTTCTTGTAAATGGCCACTATATAACTTCCTGTCGTAGCTCATCTGGCAGTTCCCCTTTTTCTCTTATGGCATTACACATATTTTACATATAGATATTTGACATCTCCCAAGATTGTTCCACATTTCTACTGGGAATACATTTTTATTCAGTATCTTCCTGAATTGCATCCTAGAAATGTCCCTCTTCACCTCTTCTACTGTGTTGCCTTCATCCAGCTCCTTGGCCTGTGTTGCCATCAGAATTTGAAGTCTAAGGTTTTTTGCCACCTGCTTTGCTTCCAGTTGACATCCCCATGTCCCCACATGATGCAAATGTTGATAATGATTATCAAATTCCTCTACTGTCTGATTATCCAACTTGCATACCCTCCATCTGAGTTAATAACCCTTATTCAACTGGAATCTTACACTCTCTTTAGGCACATCAGCAGTTTTCCCACCCTATGCTCCATCTCATAGAAGCTGCTTCTGGACTCCCACATTGCCTGCTAAGCCCTTTCCTTAACAAGGCTCTTGTGTAACTTCTTCAATTTAAGCAACTTCCTATGGGTTTCTAGTGAGGCCCAACTTCCCAACTCGGTTTCCAGTTTCTCTATTGCGGTTTTTAGGTTCTTCAATACCTTGGTTTTGTCCCTGGACGTAGCCATTGGGGTAGCAATCGTCTTCCAACCAATGATAGATTTTAAGAGGCTCCTTCTAGATATTCTCCTGTGCAACAGAGCCCACATTGTGCTGTTAAACGTATATCTGCTTTGGTATGCAGCATCTCTACCACCTCAGGAAGAACCAGATAATAGGTGCTAAGTCTCCACAGCCTAATCCTCTGGAGGTGCTTTCCAGGGATTTTGATAAGGAGGGGTGTGGGTGGAATGGACTGAGATACCCTGAGGTAGATATTTGGCATACATGACCCTCTAGGTTTCTGTACATGGAACGGGTTTGCTGTATAAAAATCCCCAGAGCCACATAGGCAGCAAGGGTGTAATGGCAGAGTACGGAGAAAGTGAGAGAGGGAGATTGAAGCATCATGGGAAGGCTGGAGAAGGCAGAGGATTGCTGGAGAGAGGAGTAGGAAAGAGACGTTGGGAGGAGGGAGAACAAGAAGAAAGAGGAGGAGAGATGAAGGGGGAACAAGTAAGAGAAGGAGAAAATTACATGGGAGTGAAGAGGAGGGGGAAAGTACATCAGGAGGTGGTTGAAGCAAGACAGCAGGAGAAGGAGGAGGAACGGTGGGCAGGGGCAGGTTGGCAGAGAAGGAAAAGAGAGAAGAGGAGGTGGAGGATGAGTATTGAACCACAAGAGGGAAGCAGGCCGAGGAAGGAAAAAGTCAGAGACCACAGTCTTAGGAAGGAAAAGTTGAGGGAAGATAAGGAAGAGAATAGAAAGCAGAAGGATAGGTCTCAAGAAGGTCCCTCAGTCTTAGATCCGAAAAGAAATGGACATTGTAGTAAGCCTACCTGGGGCCATAGCACAAACCCATTCATAAGACAGAGACCCAAGAAGAGGACTGCAACCCTGACTGACACCAGTTAACCAGACCCTGAAAGGAGGTCAGCAAAACCGAGTCTGTGCCAGGTTCACAACGACCTACAGCCTGTGTTGTGGTCCCAAAAACAAAGTCTATGGTGGGCTTGCAGTGGACTGCAGCCTATTGTGGACTCATAAAGGTCCTGAGCCAGTGACACACTCTTGGTGTACTGAACCACGAACCTGGGCTGGGGGGGTGGGAGAAGAATGACTGCAGTCTGAAAATCTATCCAGGACATCTTGCTTAACCCAAGAAGACTGCAAATCTGACCACGAGGGCCCTAAGGTGTCAGGAGTCTTATGTGTAACCCTGAAACCGCCACCCGATTCCTTGCTTTGGGGTGACCCAGTAAAGGGCGATCCAGCAAAGATCCTCCAGCCTTTCCTCCAGCCTCTTTGCCTCTTCACCTATGAGCTATTGCTTTGCTGTGCCCTGCTACTTGCTTGTAAGTACCAACTACATTATTGCTCAGCTTCGCTCTCACCATGCACTGCTCTTACTATCTCTTCCGTTCTCTTCTATTTCTTTCTCCCCTGCTCAAAACCATTTCAACTCTCTTCTCATCCCTAGCATCTATTTTCCTTTTCCTCAATGTCTCCCCTCTTCTCACTCACCTACTCTCTCTGTTCACAAAATCTCCAACCCTAACTTTCATCACTCTCCCTCTTCTTGCATCTACCCCCTGCCCCTCTCTACTTCACAGGCTCAACATCACTATGCTTCTACATATCACTCTCTGTATATTGCTCTTTGGAATGCACATTCTGTCTGTAACACGACTTCCTTCACCTTCGATTTCCTTCTTTCCCATTCTCCCTCTCTTGACCTCATTACACTTACAGAAACCTGGTTTTCTCCCTCAGACTCTGCAACCCTTGCTGCCCTTGAAGAACATGCCTACAGCTTTACTCGCTCTCCCCGCTGAACTGGCAGGGGTGGTGGTGTAGGACTGTGCTCATTTCCCAAACTTCCTATCTCTTCTACTCTCTTCACCCCTGAAATGTTTCCCCCATTCGAATACACTATCTCCATAATCACTGCCCACTATGGCATTCATATTATATCTCTCTAACCTTCCCACTGGTCAATTTACTGACCAATTGTAAGGAATTTCCGACTGGTAAGGGTGCAAAGCCCTATAGATTTTTTATTTGTATTAACAATAACAAATAGAATGATGAGGGTAATTCCATCTCAAAAAGGGGTACGCTGCCAACCAGATTCCCCTTTTCCATAGACTCCATGCCAAAAGTACAGTGCATTTGTCCCCTGCCACACAGCACCTGCTCTACTCATGGCACAGAGCAGGTTCAAAGGTCATGAGATGCCCACTTGACAGCCGCGGAGATAGCCAAGTTACTGCGGTGCAGAGGCGGCATTTGAGATAGGCCCACCATGTACCCAAAATGATAACGATCATAAGTCGCCCATGCTGGTGGCAGGGTAAGCTCTAAATAAAAGCTATACATACTTTTAGGCATAGTGCATGGTGCTACTTATGATCACAACCACCACTTTCCAATTGATATCGCACATGTTTCAGCTCCTGTGAGTCAGCTCCACTATGGAAGGTGATGTGTATTCTGGACAGCTGGATGCATCCTGCCAAAAGGCAAGGCAAGACAAGAACCAGGAGGGCTGGGCTGAGCTTCCACTTTGATCTCTTTGTGAAGGCAGGTAACACCCGAGGCACCCGCATAGCGGGCTTCAAGAGGGCACATCCATACAAAAGGAGTAGCATCATACCGCAGTGCTGCACCTCTAAAGAAAAGGGGGCAGGATAATGTAGGCAGGAGGGCTCTGGTCAAGGGAAGAAGGCTTCCACCATCTTGATTCGCTCTGTCCTTCTCTTTCTTTCCTGTCCCATTCACTTCCTCTGGAGAAAAGCATTTTTGGTGTGACATCAACAGGGCAAAGTCTACTCCGTTCCAGAGAAGGGATTACACCACTAAGGCAGGCTAGCTTTAGTCCAATCACCTGAGGAATGTTGCCCTTAAAAAGGGGCCTTCCATTCCTTTGTGAGATTTCATCAGTTCCTCTCAGATCCATTAAGGCTGCAGATTTGTTGTGAAGATCTCACTGGACTTCCTTTGGGAGTGTTTGTTGTACTCTCCAA
This sequence comes from Ambystoma mexicanum, assembly GCF_040938575.1. Lineage (NCBI taxonomy): Eukaryota > Metazoa > Chordata > Amphibia > Caudata > Ambystomatidae > Ambystoma > Ambystoma mexicanum. Next base: position 826,213,233 of record NC_090935.1, read on the forward strand.
TGACCTTCGCCTGAGTTGAAGAAGGAATCATCTAAGACAGAAGCAAAATCTGTCCCCTACCGCTCCCAGGGCACATTGGGAGTAACCTTTGCTGTGGATCAGGATCTACCACACTGCACCAGAATCTCCTGAGCTAGGAGAGCAGACACTGAATGGAACCTTCCTATCCTCGAGTCCCCCTCAGTGGGCCTCAAAGCAACCTGGGGACCAGACCAGCTGAAGCTTCCTGTTTACCACACCGAACAGTTTGCTCCATGTTCACTGCACCTGGAACAAGAGAGAAGTTGCGGGTGCTTGTTGCTGTGCTCCTCCACCACATTGAACATTGCTTGCACCTTCGACCAGCTTAACACAGCATCGTGTCCCAGCCAAAACTTGTGACATGGTCGGCCTGAATCGATTGTTCGACGCCGGGGCCTGAACCGAATCACTGGAGAGTCACAAGCTGGCTTTAACCGGGGTTACAATCACAGCTCAGCCCAGGTAGCCCTTGACCTGTCGCCTCATTGATTGCACATTGACACACCCAAGATCACCACTTCGATGACCGTTGCCTGCTGACTCAAACCACTCATCGACCCCTCCCGGTGGCTAAAGCACACTGAGCCTGGCCAACTGCAAAGCGTTCCGGGGATTGCCCTGACCTACATCTTTGAGAGCCGCCCTTTAACTACACAGAGCACCTGCATTCACCCCTACTCAATGCCCATGTGCTGGTAGGGCCCCCACAGTCCTAAATGCCCGAACTGAGCCTGATCAGCTTGCACCTGCATTCGACCCCAGTACTGTTGACTCTGAACTGTTCCCTCGGTCCATGTGGACCCTGAGGCTGGTTAGGTCATGATCGCTCCTGTTTTCACCAAGATATCCTTTTTTTTGGTTAGTACTTTACCTACCACCTCTGGAACTATGCTTAGAGTGCTACTTTCCCCAGTCTGTTGGATCTTCTCTGTTCTTTCTTCATGGTGTCATTTCTATCAATTCTACGTTTAGATGGTGTGTTTGATTAAAGTATATATTTTTTATAGAACCTTAAATGGACATCCCTTCATTTTGGACTGTGATGCTGTTTTGTTTGAGTCACTACTGGATCACCTTCACACTACTCTTAGTATAGCCTTCCCTCAGCCCATGTTACCACAAAAGGTGAGGGTGGTATATTTCTTAACTGTCCATTGTGTTGTGTTTTGATTTGTAGAAGTGTAAGGGCTGAGTAGGACCTTTCCCCACTACTCATCCCTGTACTTCTGCCAAGCAGAATCCAATTCATCACTCCACTCCACCTCTCCCAACGAATTGACTCCCTTCCTCCCCATCATCACCTCATTGTCATTGATGACTTTAACGTCCCCTCTCTCTCCACTCCTCTATCCACTGACTTTAGCTCTCATTTCCTTAACCACTCACTCTCTTCTGTCCACTCTTTGCCCACCTTTCAAATGGGATCTCCCTTGACCTTATTCTCATCTCCTCTCAACTCTCCACCTCTAATATCTCCAACGCTCTCCCTCTCCCTCTGATCATTCCATCGTCTTTTTCTCAATCTCCACTCCTACCGCCACCCCTCTCTCCATCAATCACATCCATCACCATGTGAATTTTCCCTCCTCCAAATTCCCTATCCATCTCTTTGAACCACACCACTCTCTCTCCTACAATGCAACATTCACTGTTCCATCCAGTGATAAAGCCTTCAGTAACTTTAATGCTGCTCTTAATGCTCCCTTCTGCACTCACTACATTCACTCCCAAACCCTCTCCTCCATGGCCTTGCATTACACCTTCCTTCCACACCCTTAAAACAACAATGAGGAAAACCCTTTGCACTTGGCAAAGATCTAGACGCTCTTTGGACCGCCAACTCTACCTGAATGTTCTTCAAAACTACTCCTCTGCTCTCGACGTGACTCCTATCTCTCATTTTGTTTCAATCCTCTCAACCTAGGTGCCTCCAGAAACCTCTCAACTCAATTCTCTCACCTCCTAAACCCTCCTTCATCTCCTCTGCTCTTTCTGCTAACGATTGTGTTCCCTACTTTGCTTCTAAAATTTCCAAAATTCAAAATACCCTTGCAAAGGATCTTCTATCCCCCACTTAATCACTTTTCTCCACCACTGTTAACCTCCTCTCCTGCGACAATGTCTCCCTTTGCCCCCACTAACCCTGGTAAGATTCGTACCCTTCTCCTCAGGGTTAACCCTTTATGTGCCCCCATCGATCCTCTATTCTCACATATAGTGAAACCTATAGTTTCCAGTGTTGCTCCACATCTACTTCCATCTTCAGCTCCTTTATCGATAGTGCTAATTTTCCATCATCCTACTGCTGTGGATTATGAATAATTGTTGTGGATCATAGCCTGATAAGACAGCTAGTCACAGATCAGGTGACTTTGCTAATGAAACAGTGATAGCAATAGCATGATGCAAGGGATGTTGACAAGGGACAAACGTAGACACATGCTTCAGATAATAGAAATTACTTGAATGAATATCACAAGTGTGGCTCGCAAAGAACACATGTATAACTTGCTGCTTGGCTTTAGCGAAAAGCGATGAGCAGGGAATTGTAGCTTCCCCCTCCACCACAGAAGCCTTAACCACAAGTGGCAAGTTCCTGTCTTTTTTTTTTTTAAACTTCCTTTATTGATGGTCACAAAGGTACAACGGCACCACATCTCATCAAAACTTGCATATATGACAAAGAGTGCATTTAACCATGGTTCTGTGTACACTGTTACAATGGCATGTCATCATTCTCAATCATGTTACATAAATAGACCCTGAAGGGGCCCCAGATGTCCTTGGGTCTGCATGCTGTAGGTTGGGTCATAACAAATTGTTCTTCTGCCTCATTTACATGCGTTAATTCTTGCAAAAAATGATTCATACTGGGCGGGGCGGGACTTTTCCATTTCTGAAGTATGCATTTTTTGGCCATGGCACAAATAATATTGAATAATCTTTGAATTTTTTCGGAACATTTGCCAATATCCCCAAATAAGTATTTCTGGGGAGTTATAACCGGGGGAACTTCTCCAGAACCCCGCCACCACCAGACATTTCCAGTACATATGAAAGGCATCAGCCTGAGGTGTATTGCATTTAGGGCAGGAGTCGGAGGCACCCGGTACAAACCTAGCCACCTTGGCGGGTGTATAATGTAGCCTATTTAGGATCTTGAATTGAATCAATCTCAAACCAGAATTAAGTGAGATGTTTTTAGTAAGCATGCAATACCTTGCCCATTTTTCCTCCTCAATTGGTGTCTGTAGGTCTGTCTCCCACCTCTCCTTAACGTGGTTCAGTGTAGGGGTGTGGGCCTGAACCGCAGTGTATAACCTGGAGATCCCCAAGCCTTTAGTAGCTGTTATTAACTGTATACACGGATGAGCCACCGGTTCATTCGGGAACAGCGGCCATCTCTTAATAAATGCGGACCTCATACGGTAGTATTGAAGAGTTTTAAGTGGTCCATCTCCCAGTGCCCTCAAGAACAACTTCAGATCCACAAACTTCCCCTCTACAAACATATCACCTACTTTCATTTCCCCGTCGGGGTCCCACGATTCTTGTATGCTAGTGTCATGAGTGGGAGGCAAGCCCGGAAAGCTCCAAAGAGGAACCTCCGGGTTATAGGGTGTCTCAATCTTCAACCTTTTGAATATTGCCTCCCATGCCCTTACAGTGCAGCTCACAGGGTTGTAATCACAAGTATCTCTATACTTTGTGTCAAAAAGGACAGATTGTATATTTGTGGGGTGTGTGGTATGTTCCTCTATCCATGGGTGTGGTGTGTTTTCTGGGGGCTCATACCAGTGTTTTGCAAACTGTGCCTGGGAAACATAATAATAAAGCTCAAAGTCGGGGGCCGCTATGCCTCCCATGGAATACGGTTCCGTCATTTTTTCCCAGCTTATTCTAGCCGTTTTTCCGCCCCAGAGAAATGTGACAGCTATAGATCGGAGTTTGGTGAAAAAGACTCTGCCCGGCCATATGGGGATGTTGACAAAGAGGTACAGTAACTTGGGAAGGATCACCATTTTAAGGACCGCAACTCTACCTGCCAACGAGAGTGGGAGGCGTCCCCATATCTGGAGTTTCGTGCATATGTTACGTAGTGCAGTCTCATGATTGTCGGAGTACAGCGTGTGTTTGTCTCTAGATACCAGAACGCCCAAGTATCTGATGCGGTGTTCTGACCATTTAAGCCCTCCAATGGTGGGAGGCCGCCTAGTGGCCGGGGTAAGTGGAAAGATCTCAGACTTGGTCTTGTTTATGGTGTACCCGGAATATGCTGCAAATTCCTGTATCTCTTCCATTATAGGTGTTATATTTACCTCGGGTTCTTTGACATATAATAATGTGTCATCTGCATAGAGTGAAACCAGCTGGGTGGACCCTTTCATCATGATCCCTCGGTGTGTGTGTCTCAATCTGTCCGCGGCCGCCATTGGTTCGATGGTTAATGCGAACAGTAGGGGCGAGAATGGGCATCCCTGTCTGGTACCCCTGCCCAAAAGGAACATATCAGATTTGGTCTTATTGGTTAACACTCGTGCACCAGGTTTTGTATATAGCAACCTGACATATTTTACAAAATTGGGACCCACCCCGAACGCCTCAAGAACCGCAAGAAGGTAAACCCACGAGACAGAGTCAAATGCCTTCTCTGCATCGAGGGCTATAGCCACCGCGCTTCTTCCCGGATCTATCTGTGCCATAATGCCAAAAAGCCTACGCAGGTTCAGGGCGGTGGACCTCGTGGGAATAAACCCATTCTGATCAGGGTGGACAAGGGTAGGCACAGCCGGGAGAAGTCGGTTCGCCAAGACTTTAGCAAATATTTTTGCGTCTGTATTTATAAGTGACAGGGGTCTATATGAAGATACGTCCTGTGGAGGTCGTCGTGACTTGGGGAGGACCGTTATTACAGCCTCCCTCATGGTTGGGGGCAGGGTGTTATTTTCAAGAGCCTCCTCCCATACCTGCATCAATACAGGGACAAGTTCCTCGCAGAACTCTTTGTAAAATTCGGCCCCAATTCCATCCGAGCCAGGAGCCCTGCCTGACGCCAGCCCCTTAATTGCTTCCGTGATCTCGTCTGGGGTTATCGGTAGGTCCATGGCGAGGCGTTCCTCCTCAGGGAGCTTAGGGAGTGAGAGGGCTTCGAGATATGACCTAATTTCCGGGAGTGACTTCACATCTTTGTTCGAATAGAGGTGTTTATAGAAGTTCACAAATTCCCCATTTATATCTGCGTCAGTGAGGCGTACATCGCCTTGTGCTGTATGAATGCTAGTGATCAGGGTGGGTTGTCTACCCTGCTTAAGTAAATTGGATAGGGTTCTACCCGCCTTATTTCCTTCTCCATATCTACGAGCTCGTATGGGTGCCGCGATATATTGCACCTCTCTGCCGGCCAATTTGTTAAACTCTTGCAGGTGTGCCTGTATGTCTGCCAATATGTCTTTGTTTTGAGTACGAGTGTATTCTGTTTCTAGCCTATCTAGTTTGGTCTCAACCTCCGTTAACTCGGTTCTCACCCTTTTAAGCATACCGGCAGACCTGGATATCAACACACCCCTTAACCAAACCTTAAAGGATTCCCATACTGTTGAAATCTTATCAACCGATCCCACATTGTTCACCAAATACTCCACAATATCAACATGCAATGTCTCAACTTCCCCGGGGTCTGCTAGCATTCCGCCGGGCATTCTCCACCTTCTGGAGGGTGCGGGAACATTCTGGAGCAATAGGTCTAACAACACTGGGGAATGGTCTGACATAGTGCGTGGAAGAATTTCACATCCCCGCAGTGCCGTCGTCATTGATGAAGAGACAAACCGTAATCAATTCTTGATTCAGAATCGTGGACTGAAGAGTAAAATGTATATCGTCTACTATCAGGATGTAGCTCCCTCCAGGAATCCACTAACAGAAGTTGAAACAGGATATGTGCCACAGTCTGGGCGGCTTTACAAGGAGCTCTGACAGCCTTAGAGGCCCTGTCTAGGCACGGGTCAAGAACCAGATTAAAATCCCCGCCCCAAATGACCCTTGAAATTTCAAGCGAAACAATTATCTGATACAATTCTAAGTAAAAGGCAGGGTCGTCGACACTTGGCCCATATGTGTTGACTAGGAGAAGGCGCTGAGAGGCGACCTCCCCCCATACCAAAACATACCTCCCCAACGAGTCAACCCTGTGGCCTTCTGGCCTAAACCCCAACCATGGATGAATGAGTGTGATGACCCCCCTGGACTGAGACGAATAGTCTGTGTAGAACCCAAGGGATCCCCATTTAGGCAATATGTGCATCTTATCGGTCCCCACCATATGAGTTTCTTGTAACATCAGTAACTTTAATGCTGCTCTTAATGCTCCCTTCTGCACTCACTACATTCACTCCCAAGCCCTCTCCTCCATGGCCTTGCATTACACCTTCCTTCCACACCCTTAAAACAACAATGAGGAAAACCTCATCTGGGGGCTGTGTCTGGCGAAGTAGTTACCAATTTTTTTAGCTTTCATATGATTATTTAGCCCCCGAACATTCCATGTTAACAGTTTAACCTTCAGCCCCTCGCCTGAACATCATGAGGAAATATCTGCCATCGTCTCGAACGGCGGTTCTATAGTATTCATATAATTTGCTCGGTACCGGTCCAAATGTGACCACATTTTTACGTTTCAGGTCATAATTACCAACTTTGTGCCACAGTAGGGCTAGTCCAGAACTGTAACGTCCAATCCCAACTCCCCTTCCCTCCCCCCCACCCTCATTGTCACCCCCAACTTGACAATGCATCAAACCAAACTCGTGGAACATTCCGAGGGTAGCCATGTTGCTTCACATGGCCGCCGACTGTGTCCCAGCCTCCACTTAATCGCAGTGCCTGGACCAATAAGTATTACACATTTTCTTAGTTACGTCCCTCAAGCACCTTATGTTATATCTGCGTTTGTTTCATGAGATTATAATCCCCCTTCAGTCTGCCGGTCTGGGCCTGTTTTTTTGCGCCGGTCTGCCCCCCTTGGGAGGAAGAGGTATAGAGGTTTCGATGTAGTGCGTAGCCTCAGCCGGAGATTCAAAAAAATGCACCCTGCCTGCGTGCTGGAACCGCATTTTGGCAGGAAAAATGAGAGCGTATGGGATTTGACGCTCTCGCAGGAGCTTCTTGACCGGCTCGTAGGATCTCCTGTTCGCCTGTACCCCGGCAGAGAGGTCAGGATATATATGAATGCGATTTTCTTCAAATTTAAGTGTTCCTATCTCTCTTGCCCTACGCAGGATTGTGTCCCTGTCTCTATAATTCAGGAGTTTTGCAATAATAGTGCGTGGCGGGGCACCCGGCTTAGGAGCCGGGGCCAAAGTGCGATGTGCTCTTTCGAACAGAAAATGTTCAGAGAATGCCTCCCGTCCAAACAAGGTTTTAAGTAGCTCCTCCGATTGTCGCTCCATCTGGCCTTTCCCAAAGGATTCCGAAACCCCCACCACACGGATGTTGTTCCTCCTTGATCTCGATTCGAGATCCTCGCACTTGTTTTGCAATTTGGCCAAGTCTCCTTTGATCTGGGCAATATCTCGGGTATGGTGTGTGATGGTGTCTTCATTAGTGCTTATTCTGTTTTCAGCCTCTGTGACACGTGAGCTCTCCTTTTCCACTCTAGCCTTAAGAGAGCCCATGGTGGAAACAATGTCATCCAGCTTCGTATTAATGGAAAGGAAGCCACTCTGAACTATCTCTGATCGCCAGGTTCAGGGTTCAAGGTCACATCAGTGGGAGAATGAAGCTCCGCAATCATGGTAGGGTTTTGGCTTCCCGTGTATGCATCCATCGGGCCCTTCTTCTTGCCTGCTGGGGTTTTGGAGCCCCTACCCACTTTGGATGGTTCCCCCATAATAGAATCCGCTATATTAGCTGTACCGATGGAGTGGTCCGTTGTCTCACCCTCGTGCAGTGTGTATGAAAAGGAGCGGGACGCAGTGATCCACCCCCGACACCTGGGGGGAGCCATCCAATATGTCCGAATGGACTGTGTCCTCCCACGTATTGTGCTACGGTAATGCCAACTCGTGATCGATCTTATAGAGAAGTCTCCAGGCTGAGCATGTATGTCAGCACCACTGGCCCCCGTAAGTTATTTCACAGGGAGATGGCCGTGGCGCACTTAAAAAGGTGCAGGAGTGCCGGGTGGGTTCACCTCACCTTAATCGGATGTGTGCCACCGTTCCTGGGGGACCTCCGTCAGGCGGGACCCCTCGCCGCCGCCAACGTGCGTGTTATCATTCTTCCTCTGCTGGCACAGCTCCGGTCCCCCCTCTCACAGTGATGCGGCATTTACAATTCCCTCTCGCAGCCGCGTATAAACTGCGTTGCGGGCCGGACACCCGCCGAGTGATTTGACTGGGTGATGGACTCACCGGAGCTCCGAGCGCGGGACCCCCTCAGGCTGAGTGCCCACCCGGTCGTGGGGTCCAGTCCTCCAGGCTCGCCCCACCAGCAGTGAGCCCAGTAGCGCGATCACAGCACGGAGAGCGGGCGCTGGTCGGGGTCTCAGGCTCCTCCCACCCGTGGCCTCGCCGCACGCCAAAGCCGCGGTGCTCGAGTGGGCCGCCCTGGTGCCCGATTCCGGGTCCCGACTGCCGCAGGGGCCGGCCAATGTTCGGGATGGCACAGCTCCGTCCTCTCTGGTCTCTGGCACACAGGAGTTGCAGGGGATGTTCACAGGTAATCGGGCTAACGATGCCTGTGTCCGGTGTTCGCTAGGCAGGTCCAAGACGGATTTCTTCCGACAGGATTTGTCAGTGGAGCGGGAGCTCGGCAATCAAGCGGCCATTTGTAACGTGCGCAACAGCGCCCCCACTGTGGCAAGTTCCTGTCTTAAACGGCAAGCACGTAGCAAGGTCAATAGTTGCTTTTCACACCATGGAGATCTGATAAGCAGTCAAAAGGCAGGAAACACCAATGGGTCGTCCTCCTCACCAAATAAGCAGATGACAGGCTTTGGTCCTGTGCTGAAACAAAGACCATTGATTGCAATGGAAGAGTCATTGAACAACAGACACGATATGTCTTTAGAGTGTACATATCGAATAATGTATGTCCAAGCAAAGCAAAGGAACACTCAAGGGTAAGCAACCCTCTTAAGCGGTCGGCCTTAACCTTCCAGGTAGCGAGGCAATCAGCAGAACTCAAGCACTGGGGGTTGGGGAGAGATTGGTCATCGCAGAGCAGAGGCGAGAAAGAAAGAGATAAGCAGATCCCTCCGAACAGGAAGCTGTGGTCGGGTCGTATGCAGCACATATTGTCCTAAAGCGTGAGTAAAATGTGGAAGCCTTGCTGTGTGCATTTTGAGACTAAAGGCGTTTGGGATGTTACATCACTCCATACCATAGCATAGCATAGCTGAACATAGTATAAACCCCAGGTCATTCATACTGCTAAACTAAAATGATTACTTGTCCCTTTCTCTATTATTGTAAATCATGCTCGTAGCTTACACAACAGTTATATTCACATGTGTGGCAATATGCTGGTTTACAATTGCTTTCGTTATAGCTCATGCAATGCAAATTAGAGCTTGTAGAAGATAGATGTGGTATTAAAAATATATGAACTCACTGTCCTCATTTTCAATTGCATATTTTTGAGTAATGCTTCAGAATGGTGTCTCTTTGAGTCCAAAAGAACCTCACAAATGTCTTGGCTGTATTCGTTAAATTATGCTAATGAGCACAGAAACTCAGGAAGGCTGTCCCAAGTGCTAGGTCATCTACTGGGGTGCGTATTATAAAATATGACATCTGAGTACATGTCCCCTTCCCACAGCCTCAACTCAGGTGGAGGGAGGTTGGCAGGAATCAAGCTTGATCGACTACTGTCATCCCTATCCTTAATAAACCTGGCCTAAATCTCTGTCCTGACAGCTTTTGTCCTCTCTCTCTCTCTCCAACCTCACTGTCCCAAAACCCTAGAGTGTTTAGTTGTCGCTGAGTTCCTTGACATTCACAACCTCCAAAATCCTCTTCAATCGGGCTTCTGACCTCTGTAGTCTACTGAGTCAGCTCTCCTTAATGTCAGCAATTACATCTCTACCGCTCATCATGCTAACTGTCCATTTATTCTTATTCTTCTCGCCTCTCTGCTGCCTTCGCTGGTGCCAGCCATTCTGACCTTCTCTCAACACTATCTCTCCTAGGTATCAGGGACAAGGCCTTTGCTTGGTTTGCTTCATATCTCCCCCCAGGCACTTCCAGGTGTCCTGGAACAGCCTTACCTCCCCACTCACCGCCTTACTGTTGGTGTTTCCCAAAGGTCAGTCCTGGGTCCATTTCTCTTCACTCTCTGTACCTCTGCTCTTGACACATTGATCTCCTCCTTTGGCTTCTCTTATCAACTCTTTGCTGATGATACTCAGATCTTCTTCTCCTTCCCCTATCATCATCTAACTGTCTCTCTGCCATCAAATACTGGATGGCCTCCCTCTCGCTCATGTGCAACTCCACTAAGACTAAAGTTCTCTACTTACCATCCAAATAGGCAATTTCTTCCTTTCCCCCTCTTCTATTCTTCTCTCCTGACCACCTTCTCTATTCTGCTTCTGCTCACAACGTTGATGTTACCTTCAACCCATCTCATAACTGCTCCTTCTTCATCTCCAAATCCGCCACTGCGACCAGACTGCATCTCCTCAGCATCAGATAAAAAGATGTCTTCCCTTAAACAATGCTCAGCACCAAATACCTTCTTTAGTACTCTCTCAATCTAACTACGGTGTCACTTTCCTCTATTGCCTTCCCAACTATGCTTTGTCTCCTCTTGACAAAGTCCTCAACTTTGCTGTCTGCACAATCTTCAAATTTCCCTGCTTCACCTCAACCTCCCCAGCACGTCGTCAGTGAGGCTGGTTGTCTATGAGAAAGAGGGCAAAGTATAAACTAATTGTCACCATTTTCAAAACTATGCACAGACTTGTCCCAACCTACCTATCACCCAATCTCACTCCCTACTCTCCTCCTCATTCCCCACACTCATCCACGGCTCATCTCTTTGCCACCTCTCATGCCCATTGCGCTCCGTCTTGTTTCCGCTCTCTCCCTCTCCTCGCTCCCTTAAAATGGAAGGATCTTCCTCTCCCACCCTGCACTACTCTGACTCTATCACTATTTAAATCCATCCTGCTAGCTATCCTCCTTTCTGAAGAACCAGTATCCGAGCATTCTATGCCACCACATCTCCCTGTTCTCCTTTCCCCCTACATCTCTACGACAACCCCACAGCATTTATCCCCCACCCCATTATAGCACTTCCTCCACAATCCCATTCCTATATTTTCCTCTTCTGTCCTCGTCCCTAGTTCATGTATCTACCTCCCCTGCATCAACTGGTCTTATATCCACATCCTCTCACCCATTGTTAAGGACACTGGCCCTCCACTCTGTAAATCAATTGGAAAGGTTGTGTGAGCAGGTTTGTGCTAAAAATGCATTGTTTTCCCTATAACCTCCATACATACATTGTTTTAAATAGAGGGGCACTCTAAAATACCCCTGCAATAATAACTAGTAACTTGTGCAAACAAACATTCAAGGTGACGCATCCCTGCCTTTGGACTTTTTTCTAGATTAAGAAAACCTGGAATCATAACAGTAGATCCTACTTAGGTTGCTATCGCCTTCCATTGTTTCTCTCTGATGCTCAAATATCTTTTTTACGTGCCTTACATATTTCTGTTGTTTCTTGCAGATCAAACTGTTATAGCAACAGAAACATTAAACCAGGCATTAAGATAATTGACAACAAGGATTTGTTTATTCTCACTATAAACACTTTTGACGTAACTGAAAACTAGTGTCAGGGTTAATTCCACCAACTAAAATATAGGAATAATACTAAAATGTCACCCCGAAAATGGTGACCTCTTCATTATGGCGCCTTTGCGCGGTAATGAAATGTTGACCAGCACTACACAGACTAATGGGAGCAGGGATTGTGGGAGTGTCCCCCGGTCTCCTTTGTCGGTGTAGTGGGGGTCGTGGGTCGCGGGGTTGTCCCCCGCTTCACTTTGATGGTAGCAGGGGACAATAAAGAAAAATAAGTTAAAAAAATGAAAAAAGGACCCTGCGACGTCAGGTCAGACCCACGTTAGTGGGCGAGAACTGACACCACAAGGTCAGAGGAGAGACGGCTGAACACTTCACGGTGTGCCGCCGAAAAGGTAAGTGGGTAGGGGAGGCGGTTATGGGGATGCAGGGCACAGTGATCTATGTTATCACTACGCCGCGCCATAGTGGGAGTCTGCAATTTGATTGTTGACATTATGGGCGGCACAGTGATCACATAGATTCAAAATATATATTGGCTTTTATTTAATGGAAAGCATTCTGGACTGTTCCATCATAAAATATACAATAAGGGACAAAATGTGTAAAATGCCAACATCACTTACTGGTGTCCACCTCTGTCACAAGGATAGGTTTTGAAAACTGAATTCGAAATCCCCAAGGGTAGTCACCAATTCCTTTCACAATTCTCACTGTGCGTTCACGAACTATCAAAGAAAAAAAGGAATATGTAAGAGCATAACACCATGTGAAATAAACGTGGGCGTCTTATTATGAATCACACTTTATTGCTTTTGGCATCTTGTTCCAAACCGAATGGGAAAACCATAGGAAAGGGGGACACACATTAAATATGGCACAAGATGGCAAGTTATAAAAGAATAAGGGTTGGCACATTCTAGATTGTGAGGAGAGTGCTGACAGAGCAGTCCATTCAAACCATGGAGGAACGGGACAAAGCAAGTGGGAACACACATAGGTTTGGCATGGTTAAAATCATGCAAGCTCAGGAATAGGGGTTGGCACACAGATTCACCAGTGGGGACAACCCATTAGTTTGGGAAAGAGGGCAGCACACAGGCTCTGAAATAGGGACAGCGCACAGGTTCAGAAAAGACAAACAGTTCAGAAGCTCACGATTGGGGCCTGCAGGTAGGCTGGGAGTCAGTGCTTCGGCTCAGGAATACTGGGCAGTGGTCAAGTTCTGAATTGTGGATCATTGCACAGGCTCAGGAGCACAGACAACGCATGGCCTCAGACAGGGTGACAGCTCATAAATTCAGTGTTTGGGGAAGTTCAGGATTGGAAGACAGCACACGGTCTCAGGAAGGGGGAGAAAGCAGAGGCTCTGGTGAGGGGCTAGAAGGCAGGGTTCGGTAAGAGAACCAGATACATGATCTGAAGAGAGGAACAATGACACTTCTAAAGGGGATGTCCCACATCTACTGACAGCACAGTAATATATCAAAGGCAGCCAGCATCCATTCCACAAAGATCAACCGCAGTTCCACGAGGGTCAGAAACAGTTCCAGAGTGAACAATAGAAATTCCATGGAGGACAGCAACAGTTCCAGTGAGGCAAAATCAGTTCTGGGGGTGGGAAAGAGTTGACATCTCAATTTTAACCTCTTTAATGCATCCATCAGATCTCCCCCTAACGACAACATTGTCTACTTAAAAGACTATCAATCAAAGTTCCACCAAACCTCGAAACGTTGTGGGGGAGCGAACTAGCTGGTTACAAATCACTGATGACTAGACGGAAGTGGGTCGGACCAATATGCACCACTGCTGGACTCCTTTTAGGATTATCAAAAGCCCTCCTCGACGGTTCCTGGATATACAATGAATAATTGTTGGAATGTAGGTGCATCTTCAATTTCAGAGGTGCGGCTGCTCACCTAACAGGCACACAATTTCCCCCACTGTGGACAACCTTATCAGTGACAGCCAATCTACACAGGCTAAATACAAGCTCTTGTCCTTAATGCTGGCACACACCAAGACAACCAACATGACATGTGCTAATCAGTGGTCCCTGTTTTCCGCTGAACGCCTCCACCTGCAGAGGCAAACACATGATGCGTCATACTGGACCCATATAAATGTGAATTCCCGTCTGCCTGATGAGTTAGTGTGCTGCACCCAGTATGTTGGCTGCCTGGCCGCTTCCCACATCACACGTCTGAGCCACCTTCCCTACTGCAGCAGGGATGTCAGTTAGCAGAGTAGCTCCAGTGTCATGGTGGCTGACTAGCGCAATGTGCTGGCTTGACCAGCATGAGGGCCCACTGCTGTCACCTTCCTATTCATAAAACTGTATAACTTGCACAGCAGTGCCTGCATCACTCAAACTGTTGTTCCTTGTGGGACAAAGATTGACTGTCCTTTAAAAAAATAAAGGTGCCAAAACACCACATCACAATTGAACTGAGCCTCAGACAATAGGTTCCTTGGCTCAGACCGAGCAAACCCCCACACAATTTAAGCACTGGCTCCATCACACAGGAGTCCTTCTTGGAAAAGATCCCCTTTATCTACATTTTAGTCAATTTACAGATCCTTTTGACAGTGTCAATATGGAGGTACTTCAGCAGTGTATCCATACTGCTCTCTGAAGCCAACAGAGAAGTATCGTGGGCACCTCTGAGGCGTTTATCCATCCCTGTGAATTTATCATGGGCCAAATGCGATCTACAGTCTGGGAATCAGCTTATGGACCAACACCACTGGAGAAACCACCGATTAGGTTTCGGCACAAAGAGGAGTTGTTAGGAGTTTGTCACAGAAATCACAAGTCTTTACGTTGATGCTCCAAAGCTAAAGTCGAGAACGTCAAAGAATATTTAATACATTTCTAGCCCTTTGTATTGGAAAGGGTGACTCATTCAAATGAACCGGTTTCCATTGCATGTCCTCACCATGAATCGCTCCCACTCAAAGTTTTCCTGAATGGGGTAAACATCGTGAATTTAAAGGCATATGAGTACTTGGGGGTGAGTTTTAGTAGCAAGTGCGTTTATACACTGGGCCTCATCACGAGTTTGGCGGTAACCCTTAAATGCGGCGGTAATACAATTACCGCCGCATTTAAGGGTCTGCCAAATCACAGGATTGGCGGATTTACCCGCAGCTCTGATCTGGGGCCAAATCAGCTGCGATTTTGCAGATTTTCAGCGCTATTACCACCAGCGGTAATACTGCCGGTGGTAATAGTGCCAAACATTCCCCATTGGGTCCAATGGGGAATGAGAAATTCCCGAATGGGCCCAATGGGGAATGGGGACTTACCGTTCCGCCAAACCTGTGATCCGGCGATAATAGCACCAGGGGGCTTGGCGGTAGGGCTAATAGCCCCGGTGGTAATACCGCCGAGGTTAGCGCCCAACTCTTGATGAGGCCCACTGAGGCTTGATAAGAGTGAATTGACAGGGAACATATATGTGCAACCATATCTTCCTCTAACTGGTTTGGCGGTAGGGCTGTTTCCACCATTTGAGAAGTGTACCAGGGTCAGTGGGCTGTCCTATCCAGGGCTGAGCTGTGGGGCTAAGCCAATGTTTATTCAAAAAACAGAGATTGCAGAAAAAACGTTTCTGAAAAAAATTACTACCATTACCATCTGGAACAGAAACTCTCATAGTACAGCTCGAGCATGGATGTCCTGGCTTTAAATTATTAAGCCTGGGTAGACCCTCCCATTTATTGGCTTAAATGATGGTGTACGCTTTCCCTTGTTAAGTATCAGAGAGCTCTTTACTGGTATTATGTGTGCACCAGAAGCTTTTAGAGGTCCATAACTTGCCAGATATGGTTTTTGATTATTAGATCTCTGGTCTTTGTGGTCAGAACCAGAAGAAATAAATTCAGATAGCTGCTTATTGGTAAAGGAAATCAGACATGAGACGGAGCACCATATACTTGACGAAATGTGGGGCATTCATCATGTTCATTTCAACCTAGAAAATAAGCACTAAATGGGTTTTGAAGATTATGGAGCGGAGGTCGAAACCCATCTTCAATTGGACTGATTCATGACGCATTTATTGATTTTGGCCAAAAGGTGGCGCTAAAGGGCCACCTATAAGCGGAAACTATTGCACTAGAGTATAGCAAGGTGGGAGATGTGATATGAGGAGGGGCACATAGCTTAGGGTGATATTTGGTTATTAGCCCACCCATTGACTGCCCATGGCCATGCTAATCTCTGTGACAATTTACACCCACTACCACCCCCTACCCGCCCAAAACACATGCTCCTAGAATCTCTTTGAGCTAGCTTTATCAAGTAGCAGAATAAAACTTTGGCCTGCCAGCGTTCTTTATGAACAGTCTTCTGAGAGTTAATGGCTTAATTGCAGTTGCATGTCTTAACAAAGTGTGCCTTTAGACAAGTTATAGACGGTAAATCAAGCATTGGCAAAGGGAAATATGTTTGCTTGGGTATAGGTATTAGGCAATTGCCAGGCCGTGTCATATGCCCAGGTACTCGTACCATTTTCCAGCTGTTTCCTTCTTATGGTCAGGTGGCAGCATTAGGGCAGTGCCTGGCAAATGCCTATCCAAAGCCTAAACAAAAGTCAAAACTGTTGGCTTTGCCAATGCTTGTTTTTTGTATGACGCCTGTTAACAAATATGTGGTTTATGCCATTGTCATTTTACCAGAGATGCAGGGCCAAGGTTTGTGAAATATGTGGCTATGGACACCTAAAATGGGTTTTTACTTTTGGAACACATTTTAGTTTCAAAACCAGACCTCTAGGTCTGTGGTCCCATTTCATGAACTGCACTTTAAGCCCTGCTTTTACAGGGATAGATTTGGCCATTAATACCTATAACAGTAATTTTTATCACCTTGGATTTTAACAGCAACAATTGTATATAAATACCCCTTGGCGGAGACAACATTGTTCATCGCTGTGAATGTTTTGTGCATAGCTATTTTATAGTACAAATAGGAATATTTCCATATACCTTTTTTTTAAAAAAAATCTTTTATTATGTTTTATTTTTATGTGCTCATGAATCTTAAAATGTGTATTATTAAGGGTTGTGTGGACACAGATTGGCAATAAACTAAATTGAAAATGGAAAGAGTACAGGTTCTAAATAGATGACCACCCTTTGGCCATCCCCATCCTTCCCCACCTCAGGCCCAATTTAAACTCTCAGAACTCTCCTTAAATTATTGACCCAACATTCCCCTGAGCTATACATTCACTCTGCATACATTTAACATTCCACCCGCATTCATGGATGGCCAACAGTACCACACACAAGGGGCCTGATTCATATATTAGTATGAGGTGAGTCGGGTTTTGCAGAAACAACTTCTGTATTTGATCAAAGCAATGCTGTTGTAAGTAGTGGGTAGCAAGGCCCAAGAACACCCCTGCCCCTTCAGCTCCAAGCACCAACTGAGTAGTGGAACCTCAACTCAGAAGCAAACACTTCTTCAGAATGGTGCTGTACCAGGTAGTCTTGAATATTGATCTGAAACCACTTAGTAAACACACATAACAGTTCTTCAACATGATATGTAATATGGTTTCTAAGCACGGACCCGGGGTTCAAACCTGTGGTGCTCCATGTCGTCTTGCTTCCAAGGCGAGAATGTTGCCCTGAGCTATCCTCTTGAGACAATGGAAAAATAAAATCAGGTCCAACCTCTCCTTTTCTAATAGACATGTAAAAGCAAAGTTACAACAGAATAGCTGTCCGTAAGAGGGCTAGCTGGCCTAGAGTAGAAGGCTTTTTTCAGGCCATTCCTGTGACGCCTGTGATGCACCCATCCGTGGTCTGGTGCCACATCCTTGAATGCACGCACATCGAGGGAGACAAAGCAGGACAACAACTTTCAAAAAGTGTGTTTATCAGGTTTTGAATTTAAGGTATATAAACACTGCTTGGTTTTGTAGCAGGCTTCTGGTATTGGGTCCAAATCCTATAGAATAATTGTTGTTAGAGTCCTTCTATCCGATATTTCTCTCCTTCCAATTGAGCACAAAATATGTGTAACATTTATACACCCATCTATTTTTTGGCCCTTAGCGAACTTCGAAATTGGTATATTTGTAGTTCATCAATGTATAGATTCACTAAAAAAAAAACTTAGTTAATGTGCAGTTAAGTTGTGCAGATTTAAGTCAACAAAAAACCCTTGAAATTTAGCAGATTTGTTATGTCATGTCAAGTTCACTTCTACCACTCACTGCTACTATTTGCATGGTCTCCAGGCGCTCACGTGGCTCTGTAAGAAGGTGGGTTTATTTATTTATTTTATTTATATTGCGCTAGACTAGGGCCCGTAGACATAATAGCGCTAGACAAGACAAACAACAAAAAACTAAAAATGCTCCAAAGAGAGTCAGTGTCAAATTCAGGGGATCAGGGAAGAAGAGGGATCAGTGGAATAAAACAGTTTTCAGTCCATGTTTGAAACCAGAAAGGCACCAGCGTGCTCCTAGGTCTGGCGGCAGGGTGTTTTATAACCTTGAAGTGACATAGGGAAAAGATCCCTGAGCCACTAGCTTGAGTTTAGACTTTGGCATTTAAGGAGACAATAATTATTTGACCTGAGGACCCTCTGTGCGGGAAGCCCAGAGGGTCCAGAAGAGTCTGTTTGATGGGTAGCTTGTACTTATGGCATATAGGCACTTGCATATAATGCACAGCATCCGAAAAGAGATACAACTCTTCACAGGCAGCCAGTGAAGGACCCTCCTAGCAGTTGGCATATGGGCAGTTCTTCGCAAGCCCTCAACAACATGTACTGCATTGTTTTGAATGACTTGTAGGTGGGTGAACTCAACTTGACCAATGCCCTGCAGGAGACTGGAGCAGTTATCCAATCATTCCCCAATAATCGCCCTTGCGATGGTAGCACAGTTAGTAGGATTGAGGAACGGTCTTAGTTGTGTGAGACATTTTAGGTAGTATGAAGTAGTAGAGACCAAGCTGTTGACATGTGCCTTCATATTAAGTTCTTGGTTCAAAATTACTCCCAGGGTCTTAACCTTAGGCGATGTGGCAATGGCATAACCTGCGATCAAATAAAGGCAATACTTAGGACTCAGCTTATGCAACTGTGGTGCCGTGTCAGCTATCATGATCCCCGTGTTTGCACCGTTGAGAGCCAATCCATTGTCGACCATCCAGATTGGAATAAGGTTATAGATGCCGTTGATGGTGGTGGTGTCATTGCTGTAATTACCTGTTAATGAAATAAGACACTGTGTGTCATCAGCGTTAGTAGCATAAATTATGCCTTCTACATCTCGTATTTCAAAGACAACGTAAAGATGTTTAAAAGTGTTGGTGAAACACAGGATCCCTAGGGGACTCCGCACGTCAGCAGGCATTCATAATCCATGGCATCCTCATGAAAGACTTAAGCTTTACGATCTGAAAGAAAGGATTTTATCCAGCTAGCTGCTGATGAAGAAAAGGAGGCCGCAGTTAATAGTCAGGAAATAAGTATTGAGTGGTCCACCAAGTCAAAAGCAGCGGACAGATCCAGAAGCATAAGGACTGCTGTGTTACCCTTCTCAAAGATATGTAGGATGTTTGCCTTAAAATCCAGCAAGGTGGACTCAGTACTATGAGCACTCCTGAAGCCTGACTGCTTCTGACCCAAGATGTTATGTGTAGCCAGGAAGTCCTGACTCTGTGTATATTCTACTGTATCCAAGATTTTTAACAGGAAGGGTAAGTTAGTGATAGGACGAAAGTTACCAGGCACACTGGGGTCAAGAAAAGGCTTCTTTAGCAGAGGAGCAATCCATGCCAGCTTGATGGAAGATGGTACAAGATTTTCCTGAAATTAGGTGTTCCAAAATTTTGGAATCAAAGGTAACAACTGAGAGGTGCAGGATTTGACACTGTAACAGCCATGAATTCAGACATGGGAGAGGACACGTGTGATCTTAAGGTTTCCCTATTTATACTGTTTTTTTCAAGGGTAAAATGTATCGCTGTACTGTCCTTCTTGATTTAGCTAATTTTGCTCATCATGGCATCTTGTGAGCGATGCACCAGTTTGCGTCTTTAATAACCACAGAGGTAACTTGGCAAGGGTCTTCCAACTCTTTCAATATTTTTAAAAGTTCTCTGGAATTGGATGCTGCACTGTCAATTCTTTTGTCATAGGAGGATTGTTTTGCAGAACAAATGGGAGATTTATGAGCCTTCACGGCAGTGGCGTATTTGGCTTTGTCGTCAAAGGACACAGTCATTTTCCAATGCTGGAATGCTCTATTTTTTGCGGTTTTACATATCTGAATGTCTGCCGAATACCAGACTTTAGTATTTTGATTCTTCAATAGCCGAGTTTTTTCTGGGGCTAAACAATTGACCACATTGATCATCATATTTTAATAGGCATCCACTAGATTGTTGGCTGTGTTATAGTTGGTCAGGTTATCTAAAGTAGTCACAAAGTTTCTAAATGTAGTCATGCCTTTGTTCCCTTTGGGTTGGAAAAGGCTGTGGCAGACATGGGAGACTGAAATGGATGCCATTATGGTCTGATCATGGACAGTGGGTGATCTCAATGTTGTTTATAGTGACATTGTAAGTGGCCACCAAATCCAATATGCTGCCCTTGACATGGGCTGCTGTACCAGTGTGCTGGTAGAAGTCGAGATCAGCCAGAGTGGCCTTGCCGGCAGTTGCCATGGAGTCAGAGGTATCATCAAATCCTAGATTAAAGTCTCAAAAAATAACAACTTTAGACAGTGGCTATAGCAAAGGAAGAATCAGGTTGCTAACATGAAGAAAGATGTCTGGCATATTGTTGGGTAGACAATATACAAGGAAAGTGTTGACTGTGGTGTTATGGTCAACAGACAGTTTTACCAGTAAAACCTCACAGTTGAGTAACCTGTCCCCCTCTACTTGATGTATTTGAAGGGAGGCTGCAAGGACCAATGTCACTCCACCCCCTTTACCAAGAGTACGGTCAGCTCTGAAAAAGTTATATCCCCCTGGAAGAGCTAAGGTGAGTGCTGGTCCAGCAGCTGTATGCAGCAATATTTCCGTGACTGCACAGATGTCCATTTTTGATAAGTTATTGAGTGTTTAGCAACATACACTTGAGGGTTTTAACCAGATCATCGGCTGAAGACTATTGATAATGAAGTGCTTCTGCACACAACATATGTGGCTCATCCTGATTCACAGTATCAAGAGTGGTGGGAGGGGCATATGGTGCAATTTACATGTGTTAGTAAAATACTGTTAGGATCTTCATTATGTGATTTCTCTGGAGCTATCCGCCGTTAATTGTCAGGAATACCATTCACCCTCATGGAATCTAATCCTACACCCCAACCAGACATAGACACAATATTTATATGTATGTTCTTTTGTGTTTGAACTTGTAGAACCTGGAGAAACTGGCATCTGTGCGTGTCAGCTTTCTAAGTGTGTTTGGATTGTGCGATTTGGGGTTATTGTGTCTGGAAGGGTAACTTCCAGTGACTGGGTTGTTTATTTGCAACAGTTGATTCTTATGTCTGATGTGTGGGTTTTGTGTTTTTGTGTGGGGGGACTGGCCTGTTAGTTTGTGTGAGGTATGTGTGGGGTATGCTGTAGAGGAGCGAGGCACAGATATGTTTAGTGGATAGTACGGCGTGTTTGTTTCATTGTTGGTTACACAGTACGTACTGTCATTTGATTGTATCGGGTCCTCAGTGATATTCTTGGCAGTGCCAGTTTTATGCTAATCATGGTAATATGAATAGCCAGGTTTTCAGTCGTTTTCTGAAGGTGAGGTGATCTTCTGTCGTTCTTACTCCTTTGGAATTGAGCTCCATGGATTGGCAATTAGACGCGAGAATGCAGTCCACCCGAATTTCCTTTTTTTGTAATTTTTCATTTCAATTTGGATTTTGTTGCTTGATCTTAGGTTTCTTCTTGGTGGTTGTGGTTGATCTCGGTTTGGAGGAATTTGGCTCCTTGTCTGTGTAGTTATTTGTGGGCGATGCAGAGGCCTTTGAAGTGAATGTGTTTTTTTACTTGGAGCCAGTGTAGGTTTCTCGGGGCTGGTGTGATGTGGTCTCTTCTGTTTATTGAATGGAGTATCCTTGCTGCAGTATTTTGGATGTGTTGGAGTTTTTTTAGTGAGCATTTCTTTCCTATAGTGTTGACTTGTGGTTCTAGTGAAATAACGTTGTCTGTGAGTAGTCCCAGATTTTTTATCACTGCAGATACTTCCGGTTGGTTTCCCATGCCTGGTGGCCAGTTCAGTTGTGTGTCTGTTACTTTAGCCTCTCGGTGTGAGATTATTGTTTCTGTTTCGGTCAGGTTTAGCTTAAGGTTGTTGGTTGTCATCCAGCTGTATATGTCAGTGAGGCATTTGTTGAGGGGGATGTTTGGGGCTTGGGTATAATCTGTGTAGTTGTAGGCGGTCAGTTTGTGGTTTCAATAATTGTCAATAAGGGAGACATGCAAATGTTGAAGAGGAGTGGGGAGAGGCTAGAACATTGTGGTACGCCACAGGATATGTTTTTGGTGTTAAAGGTAAATGGGGGTAGGTAAATTCTTTGAATTCGGTTAGTGAGGAAAGACTATAACTATTGTAAAGCAGTGTTTTTTTACTCCGCATTCCTCCAGTCTCTCGATTAGTGTTGTGTTTCTGATTGTGTCGAACGCAGCTGATGTTTCCAGTACTATGAGGGCAGATCACGTACTGTTGTTTGCATTTATTTTTAGGTCGTCCCATATGGATAGAAGTGCTGATTCCGTTCCTCTCATGGATCTGAAACCGACTTGCAGGTGGTCGAGTATTCTGTTCATTTCTATGTGGTTGAGTAGGATTTTGTATGCGTGGTTCTCCATTAGCTTCGCTCGGTAGGGTAGATTCGATAGAGGTCTTTAGTTGGTGGGATCCTCTGAGCTTCCAGTTTCTTGTTTTATGAGTGGATTGATGTAAGCTGATTTGAAAGATTTAGGTACTAATCCTGTGTTTAGGGATAGGTTCATCAGAAGCCGGAAGTAGGATGCTGTGATGCTGTGGTTGAGGATTTCTTTGTAGATGCCTGCGGGGCATGGATCGCTGGGGGATCCGGCAAAGTTGGTGTCACTTATTAGTGTGGGAAGTCATGCCCAGCTTAAACCGGCATGCTCTCAGCAATGTTCCCTTAATCCCATGTCCCCTATAATGCCATTTTGTATGTCATTGTGAATCTCTTTTTTTATAATATTTATGTGAGCATGGGCTTTGCAATGGGAATGTACTGAGTTATGTTGGTCCCGACTTCCCACATCTGCTGAATTTCAAGGATTGTGTTGCATTAAATCTGTACAACTTAAACTGCACCTTAACTAAGGTTTTTATTCAGTGAATTTCAAGGGTTTTGTTACACCATCGTTTTTTTAACAGGCCAAAAGCCATATCGACTGTACGTGTTCCCCCAATGTGTTCCTTTTGAACCCACTAGGTGGCCACTGCCGAACATGTCTTTTGGGCCCTGGCCAGTGAGCACGGCCTTTGGATGTGCCCACTATATCTTTTAAAAACACTATCTTTCTTCCCCGCTCACTAGCCGTGGCCTTTCGCCCATGACCATTGGCCCTGGCCATCGACCGTGGCCCCCTTTATATCTTTCCCAAATAGCTTTCCTCCAGTCCCACTGACCATGGCCAGTTCCCACTGCTTCTAGCTGTGGCCACTCTACATTGTGGGATATTTTAACCCATTACAATGTGCCCCACCGCCTCAATTTACAAATTTGGAAAGAAAAAGCCAAAAATTGATGCACTAACCCCTATGCGAGAAAAAACCCTGCAAAACTGCGTTGGGGCCAGAACCACAAAAGGCCGCACACCCTGCCACACATGGTCAAGGGGGGATAAAGACAGAAATCTCACTGCAGGAGCATGCCAGTGGGTGCTGTCACATTCAAACATGGAGCAAGGCAGCATAATTGTCCTAAAAACCGGAAATGCCTTTTAAAAATGCAGCTTTGCAATCTTCAAAGTGCTGTTTTGGCGCTAGATCCAGCCATTTCCAGTGAATCCTTGAGAGTAAAAGGGTTACAGATCATCCAGTGTGGCCAGAGAAGCCGGGCCCCATTGATTGACAGCAGCTAAGAAATGTATCTTATGAAAAAGGCAGCCCAGCAACATTGTTTTCAGTTCCACAGGAAAAATGCGGCTAAAAATGGCGACATGTAACAATTCCAACTGTGCAGGCAGAAACTACAAACAAAAGGCGGGATACATATATACAGATTGCAGACAAATCCCCGCACTCAAGGACTGAAATAATGATTAATAAAATGTATGTGCTGTAGAAGAAAAGCTGATGTAAAAGACTCAGTTTAAAGGTGCTTTTTCCCTCCAGAAAGTGCAAAACCGCCTATTTAAAAGTATGTTTTTGTTGAAAGGCTTAATCCTTTAAATGTCAAAATCCACCTACAAACTGTGTTTACTTATATGTTTTAACTTAAAGTCAAAACCAAGCCTTGAGTTGATTATAATATTGAATTCTGGGCTGACAGCTCCGCCTGGGAATGGGTAACACCTTACTGCTTGCAGGAAGGCTTAATTGATGCTGGAGGTTCTAGCATATTTACAACAAAAAACTCATTAGAAAATTCGTCTGGGGCCCAGCCAAGAACAATGGCAGGCTGCATACTGATCCCTTCAGGATAGATGTGAAAACGTCCCTCTGGACCCCCACCCTGATATAAGGAATTTGACAGCTGTTGCCAATTGAAAGCAAAGTAAAAAGAACTGCCATGAACTTTTCGTGTTCAAATGCCTATTTGTAATTAAGCTTTAAAGACTTTTAACTTTGCCACAAGACGGAGGATAAATCAAAAAATTGGAAGTTGTAAATAAAATTTTCTGCCCTTTCTGTGAAGACGTGAGTGAACTAGGGGTGTCACGGTATTAGTTTTATGACTGTACAATAACCTTCTTGCCAAACAACGGTATATCATGGTTATCGCGGTATAGCAGGTGGAGTAAATTAATCTTAACAAATATTTTCTAAAAGGTCATAAATTGTCAGATTTATCATCACAAACAAAACCAGGCACCCAGGGCCAGAATTGGGCTTTTCAACATACTTTCCACTGAAATGCCACCCCTTGCTTCCACCAAACACAAACACACGTGTGGAGAGGAGGAGGGGGGTGGGGTGGAGCCCTGCTGCGACTGGCAAAGCAAACTGAATAGCTTTTTTAAGTGGTCATTTAGGCTTTTAGCTCCCCCACTGGCTACTGGTGAAGATGAACATGTTGCCATCTTGATAACCTGCATGCCACAGATCAATGGAGTCTGATGGTAGTATACGCTTGTGCGCATACACACGCACACGCTCTTTATGTTACAGCCTTTAATTTACTTCCGGGCCAAAAGGTGTTCAGTAATCACGGACATGTTACCCTTTGGTATGGCAGCAGGGAATACCCACAGAGATGGGTAAATTTCGCAGTGTGATTTATTACATGTAAATTCAATGATAGAACCAGGGAAATCCCCCATTGTCATATGTTTAGAAAACATTATCCATTATAAATATATAAACCCCAAAGCCGCCAACCCAAAGTCCCGGGAGGATAGCTCAGCGGCAACGTGCGTGCCTTGGAAGCAAGACGACACGAAGCAACACAGGTTTAATCCCCGGGTTGGCGCTTAGAAACCTCTGGGTGTTTAAGCGTGTTATAAATACGCAACTAAGACAAAAACAATTAAGCAACTAAATAAACAAAAACAATTTCTTTAACAGCGCCTCGATGCCCGCGGGCTGTGGGAGCGCTTTAAAAAAAAATGTAAATAAAAAAAAAAGTAAACCCTTTTCCTTCTTGCCACTGTATTTATTCTTCCTATTGCTAACATATTGATTTAGTGTCAGGCACGTGTGGTTTATGGAATGGCATTAAAAACTGCTCAAACTGAAACTACTTGGCAGACGGCACATCCAACAGTGAAAGACCAAGACTGCGCAGCACTTGCTTACTGCAGCCTTTCCAAATCAGATTGAAAAGCACACTTAACGGTATGAACGGTATACCGGTATAAACAATGTGACGGTTATTATTGTTAAATTAAGTGGTTCACGGTATCTTTAACGGTATACCGTAATACCGTTACATCCCTAGAGTGAACCCTGTACTACATAAGAAACCAAATTTACACTAAATTAATAATTGTGGCAAAACTATTGATGCTGCAAATATAATATTGTATACCCGTGTTCTAGGGTTAATTGCCCAGATATGTACTGAATTAGGAATTGTTATGGCAAACCATTATTATTAAAATTGACAAAATTCCACAGAATGACAAAGCCAGCTCTCACTGAGTTGGGAATTGGATGTAAAGATAACCCATCAAATATGTAATGCATGTGTCTGATTTTATTGGAGGGCATAATTATAGAAATGTGTATTTGTGGAAAAGTTAAGTTTTGGTCCAAATCACTTTG
The DNA here is from genome assembly GCF_040938575.1 of Ambystoma mexicanum. Classification (NCBI taxonomy): domain Eukaryota; kingdom Metazoa; phylum Chordata; class Amphibia; order Caudata; family Ambystomatidae; genus Ambystoma; species Ambystoma mexicanum. Next base: position 826,239,525 of record NC_090935.1, read on the forward strand.
GGAGTTCCTAAGTAACATCATAAAGTATGAAAGCTCTTTCTGGCTTCCAACCAGAAAAAGGCAAGTGCCTCTGACCTATCACAGCCGTGGGGGTGTAGATTGTAAGTCTGCCCCCACCATAAACTGAGTGATGTCACTTGGCATGATAAATATCGGAACCTCACAACACACAGACACACACTGATTCCTGACTACATCCTGATTTCCACGCTGCGTTTTGTTCCTGACTTCGGCAGCCTGTTCCAGAACTTTTAATCTTGTCCTGATCCATGCTACTTTGCAAACCAAGGCCCAAATCCTGAACTATCCCACTTAAGGGAAGCAAATTCTGATCCAGTCGGGCTTAATACCATTAAAGCTTGCCTGCTGAAACTCACAATCCCGGTATTCTACAGTGTCCAGTGACCAGAAGGGCCAATCCAATCCAAATCCGGTCTGAGGTGCCAGTCCAATGGACCAGAACTGCCCAGCTGACCATCCTGCCAGAAGTGCCCTTCTGCCTGTAGACCCGATACGTGATGACCAGAACCCTGACGGTCCAATCTTAAATTACAGTGGACTGTTAGTATTAACAGGAATCATAGTAACCCATGGTATATTTGTCTTGTCCCATCCCAATCTCAACCCATCCTCTCTTTAACTTAAGAACTTGTAATGGTGTCACACCAGTCTGAAACCTTGCTTTGATTTCTTGTAATAGTAATAATTTCTTTAAAATCCTTTAGTCTTGCAAAATCCCAAACCCTTAAAAATCATCTCACTGGTAATCCGACTGAGTCTTCCAAGGTGGACACGGAGGTGCTGGGGTTGGTTTCCACAGACCCCTCTGGGGTTTGCTGTGTTTCAAACTGGTCACCAGCCTGAATACCCTAGTTTAGAGCATAATTGTCATTGTAAGAACTGATTTCTGTTTTCATTGTTGCGTCTTTATTTTCAAAAACACCTCTCATTCATACTTGCATAACTTCTTCAATTTTATAGATAGAGACAAGGGGGCTGATTCATGGAATTATTTGCACCGAAAAACAGTGATTTGTGTGGCATTCTGCCCGCAAATCCCCATTTGTTAAACAAGGATTTGCTGGCAGAATGGCGCCCAAATCCCCGTGTTTCGGGGCAAATAATTCCATGAATCAGCCCCTTAATTTCAATTCTCACTTAAACCTAAGACCCTTAGCTACATCCACAACCATTGCGAAACAGTATATTTGACCCGTTTTTATTAGAAATCGCATAGTGAAAATTAGGCGCGAATTTGCATTTTTGCAAAAGTTTTACACGTGTCTTTGCTCTTTCAAAGTATTTCCACAATCCCATTCTAATTTAAAGTGTGTTCTGTTGCTCATATTGTAGCTCATGTTTGCTGTTTAGTATTGCTCCCATAGTGTCAAAGTTCCAAAAACGTTTTCTCTCTTGTTTGTGGAGGGAAGATTATATTCAAACAATGTATTATGTTTTTCATTCCTGAATACCTGCTGCTCACTTACATCTGTGTAGAATTGCTCATTTGTGAATTAAGAACTTTGCAGGGGGAAATCTTTACTTAAACGCCATCTTGTTCACAAGCCAAAACTGTTCTTTTCCCTGTATTTTATCTTCTGTGCTACTCAAAGTGAATTCAATTGTTTTATTCAATTTCTGATTTGTATTGTCCCCACATTGGTGATTGCTGCCCCATATACATTACAACTTTTATTTTATTTTGAATTTTAAATAATAAATAAATATTTACCTTTAACAACCAGCCTGATTCCAGGTTCAATGTGACCTGCGGGGTATTTTGAGACAGGTGTGATATGAGTGGTATATCACTCAGAATATTGAACCCATAGACACAATAAATAAGTATTTCATTGGTGTACTACATGCTAGGCGAGGCCCGGGTTTATTGCCTGATTGAAATCCTTAACAGATTTGGGGGCTCGTGCCGTGATTCTGAGTTCGAGTTACCACCCGTGACAGTCTAACACAGCATACTAGCCTGCAGAGTACAGACACCTTGTGTGGTTGGTTTACTGTGCTACACTGTACAAGCACCTCTCAAAATAAATATTCCAAAAATCAGGCCTGTTTGTAAAAGTAAATTAACCCTAAAATAAGTTATGAGGAAATTGACATATCCAAAATGGCAATCCCAGTATAAATTAATATGGCTAGCGGGCATCTTCTGCACAAACTGTTTGTCAGGGGTGATTGGCCCGAACAAAATGAACAGGTATGGCTGCAGGAAATCAAAGAACAGGTCACTGCCATGGACCTAGATACACCAAGCACTTAGTGTACTGAACATGGCCCCAAAGTGAAAGAGGAGCAGAGTAAAATTGCCAAAATAGCTGCCTACCTGTGCCTCCACATAGGAGTAATGCAGGAAAAACATGCTGAGAACATAGTTCTGGCAAGGAATCAAGTGGAAACACTAGAAAGAATCCAGGCTGATCTGGACTCTGCAGAGCAAAGGCTACTGAAGAGCCAAGACTCAGAGACAGAAGCTAGGCAGTATCTGACAAAACTAAAAGAAGATCTGGCTCTCCTACAGCAAGAGAAGGCAGAGCAAGATACCCAAGTTCAGGCACTGAAAGATGAATGTCAGGAAAGGGTGGAATCTTTAAATCAGAGTCAACAGAAACTGGTGCAACAGTTAAATTATAATAGAGCATGCGCAGAACAGATAGTCACTTTACAAAACCACATAGAATCCTTGAAAGAGGAAAACAATAAATTAATTATTAAAGATCTAGAATCTCAAACACAATTTGATGAGGAGCGCCAGAAATCTAGTGCATTTAAAAAACAAAGGGACAACCTGGCTGAACAGAAGGACACTCTAAGTCAGGAGAGGGACACCTTAGGTCGGGAAGTAAGCCAAATAAAAACCAAGCTAGAGGAAAGAAAGCTGGCCCTCCAGGAACTCAAGGAAGCTAAAACAAAATATGAGAAGCTACTAAAGCACACCAGGTGGGTGGAGGATGCTCTGAAAAAAAAACGACCTGGCCAATGATGCTAACACTCAGGAGGAGAGTCTCCTGCAGCAGAAATTGGCCCAGTATTTTCAGGCCAGACAGGAAGCACAGAGAGGCAATGAGGCTCTCTGTGAAAAGAATGATGTGCTCCACAATCAGATAGCCATGCAAGAGCGAATTATTGAGACCAGTAAGGCCCTGATAGAGGAACAAAAGATTCAGATTTTGGCACGTTATCAAGGAATAGGGGCTGAAAGAGAAGAGGTAGGGAGGGACAGAGAAACCCCTGATCATCACATCAGGACCCCTGTACTCAGGGACTCAAACCCCTCCAGTGCTATGAACTCTGCCACCTTCATGTCCACTGACTCACATGAACCAGGGGCCAAGGGGATGGTAGACTTCAACAAAATGGGCAAGATAGGACTGACAGATCAGCGCCTCCAGAAATTGATGGACGAGCTTCTCTGTACAGATCTCGGAATGTTAGGGCTAACCTCTCTGACCAGGAGGACTCCGATGAGGGGAGAGTCAGGAAATTGAATCTTCAAAAATACCGCCTACCAAAAGATCAGTTGGTCAAATTTGGTGGGGAACTACAAAAAATCAACCCCAAAAAGAGTATCCTCAAAGCCTCTTCCCAGATAGGGCAGTGGGTGTGGGGGGTACTCTGCAAATCTTGGGAGCAGGTGAGAGTCAGAAGACTCTTCTGAGCACCACGTGCATCAGGAAACTAGGCTCCCACATTCTGCAAGTCCTTCTCAAGCTCGCAGAATCAGGGAGAGCATAGAGGATCAGATAGCCACATCCTGTAGTAGTGCCTCTGAGTCAGAGGATGAGTGGACACGGGTGACTAAGACCAAAAAGGCCAACAGAATTAAGAGGGCTCTACTGAAAGATCCCCTGAAGCCGATCAAGGTCATTAGGAGTGTTATAACTCCCTATCACAAAAATGCTAAGTATTCAGTCTGGGAACATCATGAGTTATACAAACAGATGATGGATACTTTTCATCTGAAAGATAGTCAGAGTTGCATCCAGTTTGTAAAATGGACATTTTCCCCAGAGTGATCCAGCTTCTTTGCGGGGCTGGAGGATCAGAACCATTCAAGATGGTCCACCTACAGGGCGGCCATCTTAAAACACTTCTCAGTTCATAGAAACCCCCAAGAGGCCCGCAAGGCGGCCTACAATTTGCAGTGTGGGGAAGACCAGGCCCCACAAGAATTTGTGCAAGAACTGAAACGTGCCTTTGTGCAGACCACCAGGAAGGTGCGCACAGACAGTAGGGAGTTCATTAACACCTTTTTCCATGCACTCCCCAAATACATCATGACCCAGCTGGTGAGGGACTTTCACAAGAAGAGATCACTGGACTGGGTTATTGAACAGGCGACCCGTATTTATGAAGTGCAGAAACCTGTAGAGAACAAAAATACCAATAAAAACCCCAAACCAGCCAACACCCTTGATGCTCCTAAGTTGGAAGAGGTGAAAGTTGCCCCCATTTTAGATTTGGAGATGGTGGGGGCCTAAAAATATACTGATACAGAACTTACCTAACCAAAGAACCAGAAGGCCCTCCGGCCAATCCCAGACAGGTAGTCAGGGATGTAATCCCACATATGAGACCCCTAACTCCCCAGACTACATAAGCCCCCGATACAAGGGCCTCAAACCCATCCTGGGGTATGTGTGGACTCCCCCAGCCTAAAGGGGGGGATCCAACCAGGTAGCTACCAACCCGGGAAACTTCCCTCCTAACTTTCCCCAGGAGGGCAGTAATCCCCCAAATGCCGGGTTGAGCTTCTTTCCCCGGTACCCGCCAAACTTCAACCCACAAAACAACCCTCCTTTCTTTCCCCACTTTCCTGAGCCCAGACCACCCAATCCGGGAGAGGGGAGGCCAAGGGTGGAGGGTTACCAGAACTATACTAACCCCGGGTATTATGGGAGAAGGGACAGTTACCCTTCCCGTGAGCCACCTGGGTGGACCAGAGACTCCCGTACCAGCCAGAACGGGTGTCCCAATTGGAGCGCCAGGCCCAGAACTTGTCCCAGGATCTGGGTCACATGTTGAGGGCTCAGCAGAACCCTCAGATGAGCAAGTCAGCTCAGAACTCCACAAACCAAGGGTTGGGTACTCCAGAGCAATGACGGGGAGAGAACCATGATAACCCAGGCACGGGGAGAAGGGGGGGGTGTAAAGCCCTAGAGGAAGCTTCTTTCCCCACTTGTGAAAAACCCCTGGAAACCCAGGAACCAGAATCAAAATCTCCTGCCCCTGAAAGTCCCCAACCCAAGCAACAGAGGGTGGGTAGGAGAAATAAAGGACCTAAGAAAAGGCAGAGCCTGAGACTCCTCAAATCCCTGGGTGTGAAATTGCCAGTTCAGATGCACAAACTACCCAAATCCATGCTGGGGACCACCTCTTAGAAGGGGGAGGCAGCCCAGAACCAGCAGAAGAGGAACCCCAAACCTCACCAACCACTTCTGTTGACTGCCTCCAGAAAGGGGGGGGGTGGCAGCCCAGAGTCAGAAAAAGGGGAGCCCGAAATTCCCCAGATAGCAGTGTGTCAAAATTCTTTGCAGGATTCCACAACTCCAACACTGATTCTTGACCCAACTATCGCGGTGTCGGAGTCAGAAATAAGTAAATTGACCATCCAGCTTACCAAGAACACCCATAACTTTGCCCATTGGAGGAGAAAGAAGGTAGATTCTACGCCTCCATCCAAGTGCCAGGGCAATGTGCAATTCCAGCACTGGTGGACACTGGATCCCAAGCAACTCTGCTGTCAAAGAGGATCTGTGAGCAGCTAAATTTAGGAAGGGGGGAGAGAAACCAGATCCCTCTCACCCCTCTTCCTGGACAACACCAGAACTTCGATGGGAAGGAAATTCCTGTTGAAGGGTCTGCTGAGCTGGAAATTAAAATTGGGAGACAGTAGCAACGGGACGATGAGGACGTGAGCCCCTGGCGCTCCGACAGCCGCAGCAAATAGCCTGAATAAATAGCCTGCTACGAGTGGCAAATCCTCCAAAATACATACCCTCCTGAAGGCAAGTGTCCCTGGCACACGCAGAGAAAGCTCCAGGCCGAAACGCACCGATTTGAACGAGTTCGGAGCAGCGGAAAGGAGACGCCGCGTTCGCGGCATCGCACGATCAAAATCGCCGAGCTCACCGGAGTGAAGCGGGACGGCGGGAAGGCGGTCTGAGAGAGGGAACCGCGACTATCCACCGCAGACCGCACGGCAAAACGCCCTGTACGCTATGCCTACATAAATCAATAACCTGCTGGACGGCAGCCCCTTGTGGTCTGTGGGGAGGCTCTGGACGACGAAGGTGAGAAACTACCCGCACGGCAGGGCCAGGGTTGGTGGAGAGGGTCCCGTGAACTGACTGGGGAGGCGAACTGGTTGTCCACCACACACCGCGGCGAACGAGGAGAATCGGCCCCGCTGAGTGGGGCATAGAGGACTGCCCCGGTGCCGAGACTGGTGGAAAATATTGCCGCCACCCCTCTACAGCAGTCCGGACTGCGACACATATTGGCATTCGGCATGGGCAAAGACAAGTCCAGAAGATTGATATCCCACAGCAGGATCGATCAATTTACTATGCCAACAGCTAACGGCCAGCCAGAACAAGAACATGACCAAACAGACGCCATGGTGGTAACAGAGGGCACGATCTCCCTAAAGGACATCATGGCGGCCATAGCCGACTCGCGCGCCTCCATGGAGCAGAAGATGGATGGCATCAGCATGGACGTTTCCCTCCTGCGACACGACCTCCAGAAGCTGACATCGCGCACCGGCGAGGCAGAACAACGCATCTCCGGTGCGGAGGATGGAATAAGGAACATAGAACAGCAGTTGGCTAGAGTCACAACACAATTGAAAACCATGGAGGAACGAGTGGATGAGAGCGAGGGCAGATCCAGGCGAAATAACGTAAGGATCCTGAGGTTGCCGGAGAAAGCGGGAGGCCCACATATGGAGCTATTTCTGGAACAGTGGCTTACAGACATGTTTGAAGACAATACATTCTCCAATTTCTTTTCCATTGAACGGGCCCACCGAGTGCCGACGGGTCGTCCAATTCCGGGCACCCCGCCTCGCACAGCGATCGCCAAACTTTTGAACTATTGTGATCGTGATGCGCTGATCCAGTCCGCAAGGGCGAAAGGCACCCTCACCTACAACGGATCCAAAATAGCATTCTTCCCAGATTACACCAGGGAAGTGCAGAAGGCTAGACAATCGTTTGACCCATTAAAAAAACAACTACAATCCCTCAAAGAGAAATACGGTCTGATGTTCCCTGCCCAACTTAAAATCTACCATCGAGGCACAACAGTCCACTTCACCGACCCCGGAGAGGCGAGGAGATGGGCGGAACAACACATCGAGGGAGACTGGACGGCAACGAGGGGCAACAGACAGAGAAACAGAACACACCGCGCCCGAACGGGACCTGAACCGCCGGATCAACAACCGCCTGCACCGGGTATCGCACCACAACTGCAGGGATAACAGCACCGACTCCCGGAAAAGATGCGAACAGAAACACTCGAGACCCGACCGTGTGGGGCCTAAGGTACTGTATAACAACCTTGTACTGAACACGTTTACAGACTAGCCGCGAAGAGACACACAGCTAAGCGGCCAGCCCAGATGGAAGCCCCCCCCCTTCCCCTGGTGTGACACCGCCCCGGGACACGACCGGGGTCCACACAACCCCGAATAGTTTATTTGTTCACTTGTTAGCGGGCGCACTCAGCCACGGTTGGCTGAGGTTTGTTTCGTTGAATGTTCGGGCGACAGATGCTTCGAGTTAGAAGGAGTATAGGGTGGGGGATGGGAAGTTTGTCTAATAACGGTTTTGTTCAGAAAAGGGTCCAAAGTTTAAACCTAGAACGCTACACCACAACACTATCAGCAAACGGCATGTGCACACGGTGCTATCAGCCGGTGATCAACCCGCACCCTTTACCAGATGGCCTCCACTAACACAGATGCCAGGACCCTACGACTCCTAACCTGGAATGTCAATGGGATGGGAGCTGGAATCAAGAGACGACTTATCACATAACTCCTAAATCGCCACACACCAGACATAGCCTTCCTAACAGAAACCCACTTAGCAGGCACTACATGTACCCTATTTAAACGCACCAACTACAGAATTGCAATACATGCTGGGTTCACCACAGGCTCCCGTGGGGTGCTTATCTTAATACACAAACGATTACCACTGACCATGACACCGGTGACTCAAGATACCGGCGGCAGGTACACACTTATTACTGGAACACTATGGGGTCTACTCGCCACCGACACTGCTCACCACCCTGCTACAGGACATTACACCTCTGATCTTGGGAGATAACTCAGACTTACTAGTAATTGGGGGTGACTTCAACGAAGTCATGGAGGTGGGGATGGACCGCTCACACTTGAGAGGAAGAAACCCCACTGTTCGCACCAAATTAGCGACGTTTACCACAGCCATGGGACTGCAGGACGTGTGGCGTGACCTACACCCAGACACAAGGGAATACTCCTTCCACTCGGGGGCACACGCCTCACTATCGCGATTAACTACTTCTTTCTGCCCGGGCCAGAGGCTCACAGGGCCACAAAGGCAACTCTACTGCCGCACGGCATATCAGATCACCCCCCCTGCTAATCGAGCTTAACATGGCTAGGCGGCGTCCGCCCCCCTCCAGGCGCTTAAATAACTACTACTTGGGCTTCCCAGATTTTCTGGAGCAAATACAACGAACGACAAAAACTTACTTTGAGTTAAACACAGGATCAGTAGATGATCCGGAGACCCTGTGGGAGGCACTTAAACCGGTGCTGAGGGGTGAGATCCGCTGCACACCGAAAGAAACACCAACAGGTATTGGTGGAAGCTGAAGCACAAGTGACCCAGGCTGAACTCAACCACCTAGCACTAGACCAACCAGAAACAAATCGAACACTAACACTTGCCCAAAAACGTTTACAGAATGTTGCGTTAGACAACGCTAGACAGGCACATATGACGACGAGAGCTAGAATATATGAGACCGGTGATAAAGCCGGCAAAATGCTGGCATGGCTAGAGAAATGTGAAATAGGCAGCGGCCAGGTCAGGGCATTAAGATCAGAGGGAGCTGAACCCCTACGGACCGACCACGACATAGCCGAGGGCTTTGCAGCCTACTATACGGAACTTTACAGGCTGCCCACATCGCCCATCAATAGATTGGTGCTAGATGACATAGCCCTCCCCACTCTAAGCGCTGAACAGCAGGCTCAACTTGAGAAAGATATCACAGAGGAGGAACTGATAGCGGCCATGTCGGAACTCCAGACGGGAAAGACACCAGGGCCAAATGGCTTCCCGAATGAGATGTGGCGTGAACTCGGTACAAATGAAATTGCCCCCCACCTACTGCAAATGTTCCTACAATGCAAGGAGAGAGGACGCCTACCGGCGGACCTACGGAAAGCCACGTTAATAGTGATTCCTAAAGCAGACAAACCGCCAGACCTATGTAGCTCATACCGACCAATCTCACTTATCAACAGTGAGACCAAAATACTAGCGAAAGTACTGGCCAACCGCTTACAAAAGGTCATCACAACACTAATTCACCCCGACCAGTGCGGATTTATGCCGAAACGGTCGACCCGCATGAACATTCATAGGCTACACACTGTAATAGAGAACGCGCACTCCACCCGAGGCCCCCTGGCGGTACTAGCGATTGACTTCGAAAAGGCTTTCGACTCGGTATACTGGGAGGCAATTTGGGAAATAATGGGCCGGATGGGGTTTGGTCCCCAGTTTCTGAGCTGGGTGCAACTCCTATATGAATCCCCCGAGCCACAAATGAGAGTGAATGGGTGGCCATCGCACACCTTTAAGCTCGGGAAGGGAACTAGACAGGGATGTCCACTATCCGCCATGATATTTGCCCTGGCCATGGAACCACTGGCCGAGGTACTGAGAACGTCACCGGCTTGGTGTGGTATCCAGTGGGAAGATGGCCATGAGGATAGGGTCTCCCTATATGCGGATGACTTGCTCCTTTACTTAAAAGACCCACACCAAGCCTGCTCCACGATTGTAGCCATACTGGACAGCTACAGTACTTTCAGCGGGCTAAGAGTAAACTGGCCCAAATCAATACTGTCCCTAATAGGCACCACAACTTTCATTCCACCAGCCAACTGTCCCTTTCGCCTAGAAACCGAGCAGTTTAAATACCTTGGCATACAAATCACTAACGACCTGAGCAGGTACGTGGCCAATAATCTCCACCCGATAACGACCAGATTTACAGAAGACGCTAGACACTGGGTCTCCCTCCCATTGACCCTACTGGGAAGGGCAGCCTTGTTTAAAATGATGGCTCTTCCACGCTTCCTATACATTCTACAAAATGCCCCACTGCACATCCCGGCAAAAGAGTTTAAAAAGATAGACAACACACTGAGGAAGCTCCTCTGGAATAACGGACATCCACGTATTGCGCTGGGTACTCTGCAATGCTCCATTTGGGAAGGAGGGATAGGGCTCCCCTGCCTACAGCCCTACTACTGGGCTAGTCAAATGGCGGTGGTCAACTACTTGCTGCACGGGGACACTATGTTGCCACACAATAGACTGGGGAGTACCAGTGAACACGCTAGACCCCAAACTGAATTCCTTTACAAAGCGATTCGTCACTCAGCCCCACACTCTATGCTACCACACATCGCCCGAGTATGGACAGACGCGCACAAGTTTCTGGGATGGGAGGGGAAGATCACTCCACTACAGCCTCTGTGGAACAACAGAAATATACCCGAGGTAAACAAACTGCCGAGATGGCGTACATGGTCACAATGTGATATCAATACGGTGGGCGATAGCGTTGAAGGGGGCAAATTGGTGTCCTTTGAAACCCTAGAGTCCAGATTCCACCTCCCAGGCACTGAACGGTTCCAATATGCGCAGATGCAACATGCCCTACAAGCCCACCTCCCGGCACTTAAAGACATGGCCGAAAGCACTCCCCTCGAAAGAAACATAGTGGAGGCAAGCATAGAGGCCAAAGTAACGTCCACCATGTATAACGTCATCACGTCCTTTGCCACCACTGAACTGACCAGCCTAAGGGGCAAATGGGAAAGAGAATTAGGACTCATACAGCCAGAGGACTGGGTGGGGGCCCTCATGTATCCTCAGGAGGTGGCCATTTCGGCCAGACTTAGACTTGTACAGCTGAAAATTCTGCATAGAATTTACTACCCCAGGGTGGCATTATATCGCTGGGGGAAGACATCCGACCCACATTGTCTCCGATGCAAGAGGGAGGAGGGAATCTTTTTTCACATACTATGGGACTGCAACCATATACAACAATACTGGCAAAAATGTTGCGATGAACTCTCACGGGTACTGGGGAGAACGATACACAGAGACCCAAAGCTACTCCTGCTCGGGATAGAGGAGGAGGGAGAGGCATCTAAATATGAGAAGTTGCTTTTATCGACAGCCTCAGCAATTATTAAAAGGAACATTGCACAACTATGGGGTTCGGAAACTACGCCACAGTACGAACAATGGGTGACGGACGTCAACATATGCATTGCGATGGAAAGGAGAGTATATGCAGCCAGGGGATGCCCGGGGAAAGCAGATAAGATATGGAACAAATGGGAGGAGGCCCAGTGACTGCAACAACCTGAGTAATGGATGGTGAGGCACAATGTGCAATGTGCAAAAGTACTCTAATCTGGCATGTAGCGTGAGAAGCAACGGACACTGCAAAGCCCTTTTCTCCTTTTCTTTCTTTTCTTCTCTCTCTTCTTTTCTCTCACGTTTTCTTTTTACCTGACCAAGGACTGTTCCACTGGTCATACAGGTTGTTTGTTCATAAGAAGAATGTATGTTTTATGATGTTAAATTGGAAAATACAATAAAATGTGTTATCAAAAAAAAAAAAATTGGGAGACACAAGATGAAGCACCAGGTCATAGTCGTGGTGCCAGAGGGAACCCCATGTCTATTAGAGAATGACATCCTGCGAAGGTTGTCTCCCCTAATAGACTGTGTAAATAAGGTACTCTGAACCCAGACTCATAGGCCAATCAAATTAAAACAGAGTGTCAACCATGTTAGTCTAAATGCCACATGCCACATGGTTGAACAAAAACCAGGCCAAATTAAGTTCTACCTTCAAAACAATGACATACCCGACGTTACCATCATAGCTGTGGGACAACCAACTTGTGATGGGAACTCCTCTCCATTTCTGCAAATCAACCTTCCTTCCAGTCTCAAGTGGCTTTCCACACTGGAAGGAAATACTCTGAAACTATATACCAATTCACAATCCAAAAATCCCAATTCCATAGCCAAAATTGATATCAAACCAGCGCTAAGTGTACCTGGTATTCTGAAGAAGGGCGAACAGCTCTTCCTGCCGATTCAGTTGAATGACGGGAAGGAGTCTGTCCTCGCCCGAGTTGACTTGAATAGCGAAGAAAGCTTTATCAGCAAAGTATTATTCAAGAAACTCCCAAAAGACCAGACCCTACCCGCCGTAGAGTCAGTGCAGCCATGGGATGGGGCCTGGGAATGCCCTGCTCCAAACATCTTCTGCTTAGCAGTTGCATGATAAAAATTTCTAGAGATGAGAAAAGCATAGTACATAATTGTTGGGTCGTGAGAGGTGTTCCTTCTGCCTTTTATATGAGCAGTCACCTCCTCAACCAACTCGAGATTAATTTGGACCCCAGTTATTGCCAAGCCCGGTCCCAACTGGAGAGTAAATCTCAGGGTCCTGGCAATCCTAAAGAAAGCCTTCCGGTCAGCACTAGTGCTACAGTATGAAATGGAATTTCAGAAATGGAGGAGAGGTCACCATCCCATGCCTCACCTACAGAATCCTCATCCCAAGGGGCGATTTGACAGGAGAAGACAAGTGGGCCCACATAAACCAGTTAAAGAGTTGCCACCCCAGGCATACTTTACGGCAAATAGAAGAGCCTACAGAAAACCCAAAGGTAGAGAATGAGGAAACGTAGAAAAATTTGAAATTGTCACTAATTACATGCGTGCAATACTGTCAACTGTCATTTAATGCATATGTATCTCCCACGGCTGTCATCCCTATTGGCGGGCAGTAGTGGGAAAACTTCCATAACTGGGTTATGTTCTGTTTTCTAGTATTGGCACTAGGTGTACCTAATCACCAATGAGGACCTCCTCGGTGACTTGGGAGGACAAACCACTGAGATCCGTAGTGTCGCTCCACACTGGAAAAGAAAGCATGAGAGAAGACGGGGGTATCGTTCCTATTCCAACCGGAGCCGGCGAGGAGAGCGTGTCGCATCAATCACTGACGGGAGAAGAACCTACACCTGAAGAACCGATGTTCTTCACATGGACAGAAAGAAAAATCCCACATGCCCGACTTCCCCACGACTGGAGGTCAAGCCGAAGTCGGGGGGGGGGATGGGGATATTTAAACCGATTCAAATGTGCCCCACTGCTGCCTCAATTTACAAATGGGGAGAGAAACAGCCAAAAATGGATGCGCTAACCCCTATGCGCGAAAAAAACCCGCAAAACTGCATTGGGGTCAGAACCACAAAAGGCTGCACACCCTGGCACACATGGTCAGGGAGGATAAAGACAGAAATCTCACTGCAGGAGCATGCCAGTGGGTGCTGTCACATTCAAACATGGAGCAAGGCAGCATAATTGTCCTAAAAACCGGAAATGCCTTTTAAAAATGCAGCTTTGCAATCTTCAAAGTGCTGTTTTGGTGCTAGAGCCAGCCATTTCCAGGGAATCCTTGAAAGTAAAAGGGTTACAAATCATCCAGTGTGGCCAGAGAAGCCAGGCCTCATTGACGACAGCAGCTAAGAAATGTATCTTATCAAAAAGGCAGCCCAGCAACATTGTTTTCAGTTCCACAGGAAAAATGCAGCTAAAAATGGCAACATGTAACAATTCCAACTGTGCAGGCAGAAACTACAAACAAAAGGCGGGATGCATACATACAGATTGCAGGCAAATCGCAGCACTCAAGGACTGAAATAATGATGAATAAAATGTATGTGCTGTAGAGGAAATGCATGAAAGACACAGTTTAAATGTGCTTTTTCCCTGCAGAAAGTGCAAAATCGCCTATTTAAAAGTATGTTTTTGTTGAAAGGCTTAATTCTTTAAATGTCAAAATCCACCTACAAACTGTGTTTACTTATATGTTTTAACTTAAAGTCAAAACCCAGTTTTGAGTTGATTAACAGAATTCTGGGCTGACAGCTCACCTGGGAATGGGTAATACCTTACTGCTAGCAGGAAGGCTTAATTGATGCTGGAGGTTCTCGCATATTTAAAACAAAGAACAAAGTGAATTCAATTGTTTTATTTAATTTCTGATTTGTATTGCCACCACATTGGTGATTGCTGCCCCATATATATTAACATTTTTATTTGATTTGAATTTTAACGTTCCCCATGTATAACGTCATCACTTCCTTTGCCACCACTGAACTGACCAGCCTAAGGGGCAAATGGGAAAGAGAATTAGGACTCATACAGCCAGAGGACTGGGTGGGGGCCCTCATGTATCCTCGGGAGGTGGCCATTTTGGCCAGACTTAGACTTGTACAGCTGAAAATTCTGCATAGAATTTACTACCCCAGGGTGGCATTATATCGTTGGGGGAAGACATCCGACCCACATTGTCTCCGATGCAAGAGGGAGGAGGGAATCTTTTTTCACATACTATGGGACTGCAACCATATACAACAATACTGGCAAAAATGTTGCGATGAACTCTCACGGGTACTGGGGAGAACGATACAAAGAGACCCAAAGCTACTCCTGCTCGGGATAGAGGAGGATGGAGAGGCATCTAAATATGAGAAGTTGCTTTTATCGACGGCCTCAGCAATTATTAAAAGGAACATTGCACAACTATGGGGTTCGCAAACTACGCCACAGTACGAACAATGGGTGACGGACGTCAACATATGCATTGCGATGGAAAGGAGAGTATATGCAGCCAGGGGATGCCCGGGGAAAGCAGATAAGATATGGAACAAATGGGAGGAGGCCCAGTGACTGCAACAACCTGAGTAATGGATGGTGAGGCACAATGTGCAATGTGCAAAAGTACTCTAATCTGGAATGTAGCGTGAGAAACAACGGACACTGCAAGGCCCTTTTCTCCTTTTCTTTCTTTTCTTCTCTCTCTTCTTTTCTCTCACGTTTTCTTTTTACCTGACCAAGGACTGTTCCACTGGTCATACAGGCTGTTTGTTCATAAGAAGAATGTATGTTTTATGATGTTAAATTGGAAAATACAATAAAATGTGTTATCAAAAAAAAAGAAATTGGGAGACACAAGATGAAGCACCCGGTCATAGTCGTGGTGCCAGAGGGAACCCCATGTCTATTAGAGAATGACATCCTGCGAAGGTTGTCTCCCCTAATAGACTGTGTAAATAAGGTACTCTGGACCCAGACTCATAGGCCAATCAAATTAAAACAGAGTGTCAACCATGTCAGTCTAAATGGCACATGCCACATGGTTGAACAAAAACCAGGCCAAATTAAGTTCTACCTTCAAAACAATGACATACCCGACGTTACCATGATAGCTGTGGGACAACCAACTTGTGATGGGAACTCCTCTCCATTTCTGCAAATCAACCTTCCTTCCAGTCTCAAGTGGCTTTCCACACTGGAAGGAAATACTCTGAAACTATATACCAATTCACAATCCAAAAATCCCAATTCCATAGCCAAAATTGATATCAAACCAGCGCTAAGTGTACCTGGTATTCTGAAGAAGGGCGAACAGCTCTTCCTGCCGATTCAGTTGAATGACGGGAAGGAGTCTGTCCTCGCCCGAGTTGACTTGAATAGCGAAGAAAGCTTTATCAGCAAAGTATTATTCAAGAAACTCCCAAAAGACCAGACCCTAACCGCCGTAGAGTCAGTGCAGCCATGAAATGGGGCCTGGGAATGCCCTGCTCCAAGCATCTTCTGCTTAGCAGTTGCATGATAAAAATTTCTAGAGATGAGAAAAGCATAGTACATAATTGTTGGGTCGTGAGAGGTGTTCCTTCTGCCTTTTATATGAGCAGTCACCTCCTCAACCAACTCGAGATTAATTTGGACCCCAGTTATTGCCAAGCCCGGTCCCAACTGGAGAGTAAATCTCAGGGTCCTGGCAATCCTAAAGAAAGCCTTCCGTTCAGCACTAGTGCTACAGTATGAAATGGAATTTCAGAAATGGAGGAGAGGTCACCATCCCAGGCCTCACCTACAGAATCCTCATCCCAAATGGCGATTTGACAGGAGAAGACAAGTGGGCCCACATAAACCAGTTAAAGAGTTGCCACCCCAGGCATACTTTACGGCAAATAGAAGAGCCTACAGAAAACCCAAAGGTAGAGAATGAGGAAACCTAGAAAAATTTGAAATTGTCACTAATTACATGCGTGCAATACTGTCAACTGTCATTTAATGCATATGTATCTCCCACGGCTGTCATCCCTATTAGCGGGCAGTAGTGGGAAAACTTCCATAACTGGGTTATGTTCTGTTTTCTAGTATTGGCACTAGGTGTACCTAATCACCAATGAGGACCTCCTCGGTGACTTGGGGGGACAAACCACAGAGATCCGGAGTGTCGCTCCACACTGGAAAAGAAAGCATGAGAGAAGACGGGGGTATCGTTCCTATTCCAACCAGAGCCGGCGAGGAGAGCGTGTCGCATCAATCACTGACGGGAGAAGAACCTACACCTGAAGAACCGATGTTCTTCACATGGACAGAAAGAAAAATCCCACATGCCCGACTTCCCCACGACTGGAGGTCAAGCCGAAGTCGGGGGGGGGGGATGGGGATATTTAAACCGATTCAAATGTGCCCCACTGCTGCCTCAATTTACAAATGGGGAACGAAACAGCCAAAAATGGATGCGCTAACCCCTATGCGCGAAAAAAACCAGCAAAACTGCATTGGGGTCAGAACCACAAAAGGCTGCACACCCTGGCACACATGGTCAGGGAGGATAAAGACAGAAATCTCACTGCAGGAGCATGCCAGTGGGTGCTGTCACATTCAAACATGGAGCAAGGCAGCATAATTGTCCTAAAAACCGGAAATGCCTTTTAAAAATGCAGCTTTGCAATCTTCAAAGTGCTGTTTTGGTGCTAGAGCCAGCCATTTCCAGGGAATCGTTGAGAGTAAAAGGGTTACAAATCATCCAGTGTGGCCAGAGAAGCCGGGCCTCATTGACGACAGCAGCTAAGAAATGTATCTTATCAAAAAGGCAGCCCAGCAACATTGTTTTCAGTTCCACAGGAAAAATGCAGCTAAAAATGGCAACATGTAACAATTCCAACTGTGCAGGCAGAAACTACAAACAAAAGGCGGGATACATACATACAGATTGCAGGCAAATCGCAGCACTCAATGACTGAAATAATGATGAATAAAATGTATGTGCTGTAGAGGAAATGCATGAAAGACACCGTTTAAACGTGCTTTTTCCCTGCAGAAAGTGCAAAATCGCCTATTTAAAAGTATGTTTTTGTTGAAAGGCTTAATTCTTTAAATGTCAAAATCCACCTACAAACTGTGTTTACTTATATGTTTTAACTTAAAGTCAAAACCCAGTTTTGAGTTGATTAACATAGAATTCTGGGCTGACAGCTCACCTGGGAATGGGTAATACCTTACTGCTAGCAAGAAGGCTTAATTGATGCTGGAGGTTCTCGCATATTTAAAACAAAGAACAAAGTGAATTCAATTGTTTTATTTAATTTCTGATTTGTATTGCCACCACATTGGTGATTGCTGCCCCATATATATTAACATTTTTATTTGATTTGAATTTTAACGTCCACCATGTATAACATCATCACTTCCTTTGCCACCACTGAACTGAACAGCCTAAGGGGCAAATGGGAAAGAGAATTAGGACTCATACAGCCAGAGGACTGGGTGGGGGCCCTCATGTATCCTCGGGAGGTGGCCATTTCGGCCAGACTTAGACTTGTACAGCTGAAAATTCTGCATAGAATTTACTACCCCAGGGTGGCATTACATCGTTGGGGGAAGACATCCGACCCACATTGTCTCCGATGCAAGAGGGAGGAGGGAATCTTTTTTCACATACTATGGTACTGCAACCATATACAACAATACTGGCAAAAATGTTGCGATGAACTCTCACGGGTACTGGGGAGAACGATACACAGAGACCCAAAGCTACTCCTGCTCGGGATAGAGGAGGAGGGAGAGGCATCTAAATATGAGAAGTTGCTTTTATCGACGGCCTCAGCAATTATTAAAAGGAACATTGCACAACTATGGGGTTCGGAAACTACGCCACAGTACGAACAATGGGTGACGGACGTCAACATATGCATTGCGATGGAAAGGAGAGTATATGCAGCCAGGGGATGCCCGAGGAAAGCAGATAAGATATGGAACAAATGAGAGGAGGCCCAGTGACTGCAACAACCTGAGTAATGGATGGTGAGGCACAATGTGCAATGTGCAAAAGTACTCTAATCTGGCATGTAGCGTGAGAAACAACGGACACTGCAAGGCCCTTTTCTCTTTTTCTTTCTTTTCTTCTCTCTCTTCTTTTCTCTCACGTTTTCTTTTTACCTGACCAAGGACTGTTCCACTGGTCATACAGGTTGTTTGTTCATAAGAAGAATGTATGTTTTATGATGTTAAATTGGAAAATACAATAAAATGTGTTATCAAAAAAAAAAAATTGGGAGACACAAGATGAAGCACCCGGTCATAGTCGTGGTGCCAGAGGGAACCCCATGTCTATTAGAGAATGACATCCTGCGAAGGTTGTCTCCACTAATAGACTGTGTAAATAAGGTACTCTGGACCCAGACATATAGGCCAATCAAATTAAAACAGAGTGTCAACCATGTTAGTCTAAATGGCACATGCCACATGGTTGAACAAAAACCAGGCCAAATTAAGTTCTACCTTCAAAACAATGACATACCCGACGTTACCATCATAGCTGTGGGACAACCAACTTGTGATGGGAACTCCTCTCCATTTCTGCAAATCAACCTTCCTTCCAGTCTCAAGTGGCTTTCCACACTGGAAGGAAATACTCTGAAACTATATACCAATTCACAATCCAAAAATCCCAATTCCATAGCCAAAATTGATATCAAACCAGCGCTAAGTGTACCTGGTATTCTGAACAAGGGCGAACAGCTCTTCCTGCCGATTCAGTTGAATGACGGGAAGGAGTCTGTCCTCGCCCGAGTTGACTTGAATAGCGAAGAAAGCTTTATCAGCAAAGTATTATTCAAGAAACTCCCAAAAGACCAGACCCTACCCGCCGTAGAGTCAGTGCAGCCATGAAATGGGGCCTGGGAATGCCCTGCTCCAAACATCTTCTGCTTAGCAGTTGCATGATAAAAATTTCTAGAGATGAGAAAAGCATAGTACATAATTGTTGGGTCGTGAGAGGTGTTCCTTCTGCCTTTTATATGAGCAGTCACCTCCTCAACCAACTCGAGATTAATTTGGACCCCAGTTATTGCCAAGCCCGGTCCCAACTGGAGAGTAAATCTCAGGGTCCTGGCAATCCTAAAGAAAGCCTTCCGGTCAGCACTAGTGCTACAGTATGAAATGGAATTTCAGAAATGGAGGAGAGGTCACCATCCCAGGCCTCACCTACAGAATCCTCATCCCAAGGGGCGATTTGACAGGAGAAGACAAGTGGGCCCACATAAACCAGTTAAAGAGTTGCCACCCCAGGCATACTTTACGGCAAATAGAAGAGCCTACAGAAAACCCAAAGGTAGAGAATGAGGAAACCTAGAAAAATTTGAAATTGTCACTAATTACATGCCTGCAATACTGTCAACTGTCATTTAATGCATATGTATCTCCCACGGCTGTCATCCCTATTGGCGGGCAGTAGTGGGAAAACTTCCATAACTGGGTTATGTTCTGTTTTCTAGTATTGGCACTAGGTGTACCTAATCACCAATGAGGACCTCCTCGGTGACTTGGGAGGACAAACCACAGAGATCCGGAGTGTCGCTCCACACTGGAAAAGAAAGCATGAGAGAAGACGGGGGTATCGTTCCTATTCCAACCAGAGCCGGCGAGGAGAGCGTGTCGCATCAATCACTGACGGGAGAAGAACCTACACCTGAAGAACCGATGTTCTTCACATGGACAGAAAGAAAAATCCCACATGCCCGACTTCCCCACGACTGGAGGTCAAGCCGAAGTCGGCGCGGCGGGGATGGGGATATTTAAACCGATTCAAATGTGCCCCACTGCTGCCTCAATTTACAAATGGGGAAACAAACAGCCAAAAATGGATGCGCTAACCCCTATGCGCGAAAAAACCCCGCAAAACTGCATTGGGGTCAGAACCACAAAAGGCTGCACACCCTGGCACACATGGTCAGGGAGGATAAAGACAGAAATCTCACTGCAGGAGCATGCCAGTGGGTGCTGTCACATTCAAACATGGAGCAAGGCAGCATAATTGTCCTAAAAACCGGAAATGCCTTTTAAAAATGCAGCTTTGCAATCTTCAAAGTGCTGTTTTGGTGCTAGAGCCAGCCATTTCCAGGGAATCCTTGAGAGTAAATGGGTTACAAATCATCATATGTGGTCAGAGAAGCCGGGCCTCATTGACGACAGCAGCTAAGAAATGTATCTTATCAAAAAGGCAGCCCAGCAACATTGTTTTCAGTTCCACAGGAAAAATGCAGCTAAAAATGGCAACATGTAACAATTCCAACTGTGTAGGCAGAAACTACAAACAAAAGGCGGGATACATACATACAGATTGCAGGCAAATCGCAGCACTCAAGGACTGAAATAATGATGAATAAAATGTATGTGCTGTAGAGGAAATGCATGAAAGACACAGTTTAAACGTGCTTTTTCCCTGCAGAAAGTGCAAAATCGCCTATTTAAAAGCCTATTTAAAAGTATGTTTTTGTTGAAAGGCTTAATTCTTTAAATGTCAAAATCCACCTACAAACTGTGTTTACTTATATGTTTTAACTTAAAGTCAAAACCCAGTTTTGAGTTGATTAACATAGAATTCTGGGCTGACAGCTCACCTGGGAATGGGTAATACCTTACTGCTAGCAGGAAGGCTTAATTGATGCTGGAGGTTCTCGCATATTTAAAACAAAGAACAAAGTGAATTCAATTGTTTTATTTAATTTCTGATTTGTATTGCCACCACATTGGTGATTGCTGCCCCATATATATTAACATTTTTATTTGATTTGAATTTCAAATAATAAATAAATATTTACCTTTACCAACTAGCCTGATTCCTGGTTCAGTGTGACCTGGGGGGTATTTTGAGATGGGTGTGATATGAGTGGTATATCACTCAGAATGTTGAACCTATAGACACAATAAATATTTCATTTGCACACTTCATGCTAGGCGAGACCTGGGTGGATTGCCTGATTGAAATCCTTAATAACATATTGCTGCAATAGGTTTCCTAAGAGGGCCCACTAGCCATGGGCAGTGGCCACAGCCGTTGACTGTGGCCACACCACTAGGTTTCTTTTGGGCACACTAGCTATGGCCTTTGGCCATGGGCAGTGGCCACGGTCTTTCGATGTGGCTGCTTGACATGTTTCCCCAATAGGTTTTGTTGGCCCCCCCCCATAATGCACCATTCGGTTCCTTAAAGTTACCCAGTAGCCATAGCCATAGCCATTGGCCACACCCATTACGCCCACCTCACTGTAACTTTAACCTTCCACTTTATAAAAATAATAATATCATTTTTTAACTATCTCTTTAAAAAAAACTCTTTCCCATAACCGCAGTTAGTATAACCCCGACAATAGTAATGTACTAAAAATAACACCGGCTATCTGTAAAATAACCCCACTATCTGTAAAATAACCCAGATTATCTGTAAAATAAACCCAGTTGTTCTTAAAATAACTCTGGTTATTCGTGTAATGCACTTTCATTCCCAATCCCTTTTTCTAACATAACCCCGGTTATTCCCGCTATAACCCTGGTTATGTGAAAACGTTAAATCTCTAAACTTGGTCCCCAGGGCCCCCAACTTCCCAATTTCACACTTTCCCCTTCATCATCTCTAGCCTGAAGCCATTTCATGCTTTTTCCTCCTACAAATGGCATTTTTTCCACTTTTTGTTTTCAGCTCACCCCGGTTATATCCGTAATAACCCTGGTTATCTCTCACATCGAACAAAAATATAATGGTAGCTTTTTCATTTCTAAGAAGCCTCTATGCTGCAAAGCACCATGAGAGATATCTATGATTTTGGGGGAAGGGGCTCCCCCGTGTCCATCAAATATGTTAACAACTACTGGATGCAATGATCCCAGAAGTCCTACTGGAAATCGAGTCAATGCTTTGTGCGCAAGTTGTTCCATACTTGGTCCAATTCCATCCAGTGTTTTTTGCTGTGCATGCGCAGACATTTTGTCTTTTTCTCTATGGGGAAATTAATGGGAGTAGGCTGAAAACAAGTGTTTTTTTGCATTCTTAATAATTTGTCATTTTCTTAACAAATCTTTCCCAAAAATCTGCTGCACTATTTCATAAAGAAAAAAAGTTGCTAGTTCTATAAAAGGTACATAAAAAGATCAGCTTGCCGTGCAGGGCCAGATGAAAGAAAAACATGCAAGAAAGAGTGTGGACGTCAGTCCATGCCACTGTTCCTATATGTAGAGCTGTAGAGAAGAGTAGCAGGGTCATGAATAGTGGGATGTCGATTTATGATCAAAACCTCTGACTGATTCATGTTAATGTCTCGGAGTATGACATTTTATTCTTCTTGTTTAGTGAGCAGGCCCAACACTTAAAAAATAACTTTTGAGATGAGACCCACCCTTTTTTAACAGCACCAAAATATCTGTTTATCTGTTGATTGACAAACAGTACTACAATCACAGGTGGCCTCATGGAGGTTTAGCTGTACAAATGTCTACAGCCATTAGTGTAATAATGCTTTGGCAGCATTGGTAAATAGATAATCAAAGTCACCACGAAGACAATATCCACCAACCTGATCAGGCGAAACTGCAAACAGATTAAAGGAAAGCTTACACAGAACTCCCTTCCATCCCAGCAATGCAAAAGCCAGAATGAGAAGAGAAGCCCAGGGAAACCCTCTGGGGTATAAAACCCTGTGGTAGTGTTATGTTGCTAGTTTTCTTCCCTCTGAACCCTCGAGAGTGCTGTTCGGAAGTCTGCTTGGTCACAGGTGAAGACGGTGATAGCTGTCAGGTTAAGCTGAAAGGCTCAATGGAGGAATTGTTCTTCTACATGCAACTAATAGAAAACAGAGAAAAAATATAGATGAAAAAGAGTTTGCAGGAAAGGGAGAATTTTGGAAGAAAGACTGGGCAGAAGGAAAGGTACCTGATGTCCAAGAGTTAGAAAGGACGGGGAATCTACTTCTTCACTGAAGACCGGAGACTGATTAGAGGTTCTAGCAAAGCCTAAGAAGAAAAGGAAATATGACTGTAGTATGACTGAAAACCCCCTAAAAGGGAATAAGGGAGTCTGTGCCTTTAGCAAATTTAGAATTGCTGGGTGCTAAGTAGAACTCGTTACCTTTGAGGTGGGTGTTGCAATATCGCTGCAGGAAGAGATCTTTTTGTGCTCCATGGATGTTGATCGTACCGGGAGTCACAAAAGGTGCTGATGAGGAAGACAATACCAAATTAGATGGCGTATATAGAGAATGCTCGTGGATTCGATAATAGTGCGTAGGACAAAGAGAATCTCAGACGTACCGGTGTTTGGGAAGAGAATGTCTGCGGATGTACATCCAAGCGGTTGGGACCGCTGATTAACCTTGGAGACTGCACGACCGGCTGGGGAGAACCGTCACGGCTGTAAGGTGAAACCAGAGCCGCAGAAAGATATTGGGAGGCGGACTCTACCTAAGACCGGGAATCACAAAGATTAAAGTAAAAAGGAGAAAAATAATAGTCCTAAGAGGGCACAATAGACAATTAGACACAGAGACAATGAGAGGAGATTTTAGTTAACAAACGTACAAAGGGTTGTTGTGCTGGAGTAGCAACACACCCAGGCATTGAATCCAACGCCAGAAAAGACTTCCTGGATCCAAGGGGCGGAGCCACAGTGTCCGCTGGATGCAGCGCAGCTAGACAGCTACACCGCGAATCAGCCGCCATCTTGGTGGAAGAAATGGAGGGACCCCGGACTACGGTCATAACAGTATGCCACCTCCAAATGGCCGCCGTTCTGGGTTTGTCAGGATGATGATGATGAAAACAACGAACCAGGATAGGAGCATGAACAGCCGAGGCCGGCTCCCAAGACCGCTCAGCAGGTGAGTAACCCTTCCAGTCCACCAAATACTGAAGCCTGCCATGACGATAACGAGAGTCACAAATCCCGGCAACTTCAAATTCGGATCCCGACAAGGTAGAGACTGGAGGAGGATGAGCCACCGTCCGACGATGAAAGCTATCCACCACATGCTGCATTTAATTGGGAGATGTGGAAGACTGGATGAATCCTGGCCCAGGAAGATGGCAGTCTCAATCAGTAAGCCGCTGCGCCCACTTTCTGTAACAATAAAAAGGGCCCAAAGAACTTAGGTGACAGCTGCGAGGGAACTAGGTGCCTCGGAAGAAACTTGGATATCAACCACACCCTGTCTCCTGGAGCCAGGACTGGTGCCAGTGAACGATGGTGATCTGCAAATCGCTTTATGCGGTTCTGAGCCTCCAAGAGAGAGGAATGTGCTATCAACTGCTTCTCCCGAATTTCTTGGAGTAAAGCATCGACATCTGGAAATTTGGAAGGAGAAATAGTACCCACTTGAAGACAGGTGGGATGAAATCCATAGGAACAGTAAAATGGACTGGTGCCAAGAGAACTATGCTGAGTGCTATTATAGGCGAACTCAACCAAAGACAAAAGTTCTGTCCAGTTGTCTTGAGCAGAGGAAATGTAAGACTGAAGGTAACCTTCCAAGGTCTGGTTAAGGCGCTCAGTCTGGCCATTTGTTTGTGGATGATATCCTGAGCTTAAGGCTCATTCAATTTTCAGGCATTTGCAAACTTGTTGCCAGAATTCGGAGGTGTACTGGGGACCTCGATCTGAGATAATTTTCTCTGGTAAACCATGCAAGGAAAAAATATGTTGGATGAAGACTTTAGCCATTTGTGCGGCTGTAGGAACTTTAGGTAGAGGAACAAAATGTGCCATCTTGTTGAAGTAATCCACGGTGACCATCACCGTAGTACAACCCTCCGAAATCGGTAGATCCACTATAAAGTCCATGTTTGTAATCTGCCACGGACGGTCCGGAACTGGCATCTTAGAAAGAAAGACACATTATCCTGCAAGTCTGTCGAAAGATTTGGCCACCAGAAATGCCGTTGGACTAATTCAGTAGTGTTAGATATTCCCCAGTGGCCAGCCATTTTAGAGTCATGACAGAGTAACATCTCCATCCTTTGGAGGTCAGGAGTGGGGATAAACAACCTGAGTTTCCAATATCCGCTGCCTTCTCTGAGGCTCAATCGCAGATCTTGAAACGCCTGGGGATCTTCTTTCTGTAATCTCTTCGTAGCTTTGGATGCCAATTGTAGAAAGGTGGTAATCTCATGTACGAATCGGGCTTTAGGGAAGAGAGGTTCCGTTCTAAACTGAGAGTTTTTGAATGCCTCTTTACGTGATAATGCATCTGCCTTAAGATTGACTCTCCCCGTGATAAAAGTGAAAACGATTTCATAGGGAGAAAATAAAATGAGCCCACCGAGCTTAGCGGCTATTTCGAGTTTGAGCAAATTGTAATGCCCGGAGATTGTGATGGTCTGTGCAGACTTCTACTGCATAAGAGGTCCCAAGAGCAGATGCCTCAATTCCTCAAATGCTCACTGGATAGCGAGCAACTCTTTCTCCAGAACCGTATAGTTTAATTCAGATGGTGAGAGAGTCTTGGATAGATATGCCACCGGGCACTCTACCCCTTGCTCGTTCTCCTGCAGGAGAACCGCTCCCAAAGCATGGTGGGAGGTATCTGACTCCACTATAAACCTTCTATTCTGGTCCGGAGAAATGAGAATGGGACCAGTAGTGAATCTTGTCTTAAGGGCATCAAAGGCTACCTGAGCCTAAGGGGACCACATAAAAGGCACCCATTTCTTAAGCAAGTGGGTCAGTGGAAGGATAATCTCTGAGAAGTTGGGAATAAAACGTTGATAGAAATTAGTATATCCTAAGAAGCGCTGGATGTCCTTGACATAGCTAGGAGCTGTCCATTCCAGAATTTCAGAAATCTTGCAGGGATCCATGGATGTTCCATGTTCAGAAAGGATATACCCTAAATAAGTCACTTTGTCTTGATGGAATTCACACTTATCTAGTTTACAAAATAAATGATTCTTTTGAAGACTGCTTAATACTTCCCTCACATGTGTCAAATGGTCCATGGGAGACTGAGAAAAACCAAGATATCGTCCAGATATACTATCACAGAGTGCAAAAGGAGATCTGAAAAAAGATGATCCATAAAGCGTTGAAAAACGGCACGTGCATTGGATAGTCCAAATGGCATTACTCGATATTCATTATGGCCAAATGGTGTCCGAAAAGCCGTTTTCCATTCATCACTCTGATTTAATTCAGATGAGATTGTAAGCTCCTCGTAAGTCTAAGTTTGTGAAAATCTAGGCTCCTTTAAGCGCTTCCAGTATGTCAGGAATTAATGGCATGGGGTACTGATCTGGGATGGTAATTCTTTTCAGTCCTCTGAAATCTATGAATGGTCGCAGTTCCATAGTCTCCTTTTTTGGAATAAAAAACAATGAGGCTCCAGCAGGAGATGTAGATTCCGTAATCAGATCATAATGTAGATTCTTTTGGAGATATTCCTTAAGGACTTCCTTCTCTCGTGCGGGGAGAACATACATGCGTCCAAAGGGTACGGGCTGATCCGGTATTTGTTCCAGGGAACAGTCATCTCTCCTGTGTGGAGGAAGCTTGGCATATTCAGAGTTAGAAAAAAACCCTTGGAACTCCTGGTAAGGCTCTGGAATTTCCTGTATCTGGCTAAGAACGGTGGTTCTGGGTTCTTGTCTGGATTGCATGGAGGAAGAATGAAATCCCATAGCCCCGTTCAAGAGACAATGATCCAGGCAATAGTCGGACCCTAAAAAGAAGGTTCCTGCGGACCAGTTAATGTAAGGATTGTAGACCCGGAGCCAAGGTAATCCCAGAATAACTGGGTAACGGGTGGTACGAATAATGTCCAGAACCACTGTTTCACCATGAGAGACAATGTTCATCTGTATGGGCACCCCCTGCTCTCTGATTGGCCCTGATATAAGTGGACTTCCATCCACTGATTCCACCGGGATGGCAACCATCTTGGAGGGACAAAGTACTCCTTTCTTGGCAGCCCAAAGATCATCAATAAAATTTCCCGCTGCTCCACTATCTATCAGGGCAGGAACTTGAATGGACTGAGTCGAATTCCAAGTAAAAGTAACCATCACTACTATCATTGGAAACTCGGAGTTTTCAATGATTTGTGATGAAAAGGAAGTATTTGAGGAACCGCTCACTGATTCCCTAACCGTGGTTCCTCGGATGGTCGGGTTCGAGTGTTTACCTGTTTTCTTACAGGGGTGATCGGGCAATGTTGAACTGTATGTTCCTCAGAGCCACAATACATGCAAAGGCCAAGGGAGCGGCGTCGGGTACATTCCTCAGGGATTAGAGGACCCCGGACGGAACCGACTTGCATGGGTTCTTCAGCTGTTACTGGTCTGACGGTAGTATTAGAAGGGTCAAAAGAAACACATGCCCCCGATGTCTGCGTTTCTCCTGGTGTCTGTCTTGAAGTCTATAATCCATTTGAATAATCATCGCTATCATATCTGCCAGAATAGCGGGTCGGGGCACGCGGGAGATCTTGTCCTTAAGTTCTTCATTTAAACCGCGCAGGAATGGAGTAATAAAGGCATCATCAGCCCAGGCAGCTCCTGCAGCTAGCTGCTTAAACCTTGTGATATAGGTTAATAAATCTTGAGAACCCTGCCGGAAATCTAGTAATTGTTCCTGGGTTGAAATAGTGATTTCCTTCCTTCCGAACATCGTCTTAAGGCTGTTAATGAATGGTTGATAGGAATCTAATATAGGATTATTGCTTGTCACAAAAGGTGTCGCTCAAGCTAGGGTGGGTCCGGTAAGGTGCCCAGTCATATGGCCTACCATATCCCTGTCACTATGAAAAAATGCAGCTTCAAGGAACTCTTTTAATTTATGTGGGTTCCCATCATATCCTCCCCTGGGTAGCGGACCAGGAGGAAGTTCTGAACAGCTGGGAGATCTAACCATATGTTGCCTTAATAAGGCATTCTCTTGTTTAAGGCCTGAACTTCTGCGGTCAAGGATTGAACCGTGGCAAAGAGCTGTTGCTGTTGTGCCTGATCCATTATTGGACTCTGTCTACGGGTGACCTGTATTTAGGCGTTGCTATCTGTAATAATGCTTTGGCAGTACTGGCAAATAGACAATCAAAGTCACCACGAAGACAATATCCACCAACCTGATCAGGCGAAACTGCAAACAGATGAAAGGAAAGCTTACCCGGAACTGCCTTCCCTTCCGGCAATGCAAAGGCCAGAATGAGACGAGAAGCCCAGGGAAACGCTCTGGGGTATAAAATCCTGTGGTAGTGTGATGTTGCTAGTCTTCTTCCCTCTGAACCCTTGGGAGCGCTGTTCGGAAGTCTGCTTGGTTACAGGTGAAGACGGTGATAGCTGTCAGGTTAAACTGAAAGGCTCAATGGAGGAATTGTTCTTCTACATGCATCTAATAGAAAACAGAGAAAAAATATAGATGAAAAAGAGTTTGCAGGAAAGGGAGAATTCGGAAGAAAGACTGGGCAGAAGGAAAGGTACCTGATGTCCAAGAGTTAGAAAGGACGGGGAATCTGCTTCTTCACTGAAGACCAGAGACTGATTAGAGGTTCTAGCAACGCCTAAGAAGAAAAGGAAGTATGACTGAAGTATGACTGAAAACCTCCTAAAAGGGAATAAGGGAGTCTGTGCATTTAAGGAATTTAGAATTGCTGGGTGCTAAGTAGAACTTGTTACCTTTGAGGCGGGTGTTGCAATATCTCTGCAGGAAGAGATCTTTTTGTGCTCCATGGATGTTGATCGTACCGGGAGCCACAAAAGGTGCTGATGAGGAAGACAATACCAAATTAGATGGCGTATGTAGAGAATTCTTGTGGTTTCGATAACAGTGCGGAGAACAAAGAGAAACTCAGGCGTACACGTGTTTGGGAAGAGAATGTCTGCGGATGTACATCCAAGCGGTTGATACCACTGATTAACCTTGGAGCCTGCACGACCGGCTGGGGAGAACCGGCACGGCTGTAAGGTGAGACCAGAGCCGTGGAAGGATATTGAGAGGCTGACTCTACCTAAGACTGGGAATCAAAATGATTAAAGTAAAAAGGAGAAAAATAATAGTCCTAAGAGGGCACAACACACAATTAGACACAGAGACTATGAGAGGAGTTTTTAGTTAACAAACTTACGAAGCGTTGTTGTGCTGGAGTAGCAATGAACCCAGGCATTGAATCCAACGCCAGAAAAGACTTCCTGGATCCAAGGGGCAGAGCCACAGCATCCGCTGGGTGCAGCGCAGCTAGACCGCTACACCGCGAATCAGCCGCCATCTTGGTGGAGGAAATGGAGGGACCCCGGACTACGGTCATAACAATTAGCCTCTAGTGAACATTGCAGCTTTTGTGACCCAGACCATTGATAATCGTGATGCTGTTCATTTTCACCCCAATATCCGAGCTTGTAGCAACATAGATGCTTTTCAGAATGGGCAGTAAAGACTTGCACGCGTGGAAGCCTAAAATAAGAGAACTTTTGTGGGGAGAACCCAGAGCTACCCCATTCTCCACACAACAAAAGGATTATCAAAAAGCAACTCTTGGGAGTGGTGGCAATCAGAGTGTAGGACAGAGAGTGGGGCTTGATGTGGGACTTTTATTTCTAGGCCAGATAAGGACATCCTACAATTTGTTTCTATCTAACATATGCCTTTTGGCCCAGGTCAAGATGAACCTATGGATATCCACACTAACAGCATTCCATTCTTCCAAACAGGCCTGGGGGCAGAGATGAGAATGTAAGCAGTATTATTACTGCAGCAGAAAGGTATCACTGATAGTGACAGGTTGCTAATGTGTTTGGACAAATAAAGTCAGTGGCATAATTAATTGAATAATTCACAAACACCACTATTTGTTTAGGGCTCCAATCCATGCTAAACGTTGGTCACCATGAATCAAGGCAGCAGATAGTCATCTCGGATCGCAGTGACTGGTGGACTGTAATGTGTTCCTGGATGATTGCCTTTATCTCTCCTTTTGGGATTGCAGCATAATCTGGAGGCTGAGCCTTTGGACTGGTATGGGGACCATTGTGAGGGAGGTAAGATTATGAACTAAAAATAAACTGTTCCTGTTTATCATTTTTTGTTCAACCCACTTAGAAACCCTGAAACAAAGTCCTCAGGTGGTGGCATGGTGGGGGAACAAACAGTTTATCGACTTGGTGGCTAGAGGTGTCAGAGTGGGCTAGAGTTATGAGTGGGCCAATCCAGCTGCCTCAGTCAACTGTTCCAAAAATAGATTAATATCCTTCTCCAACTATGGAGCCATAGGCCTCTTTACCTCAGACGTGTAATGAGTCACAGCTATTTTGGCATCTTAATCACCTCTGTTAGAAAGAGGCAGAGCAGACTAGGAGGTGGGGAGATGCATAGTGGCAATGTTCAATGTAGTGCTGGCTTTATGCCAGTTTTCTGAGATCCGGGTACACTGTTCAATGCAGCCTGGGGCAGCAACTCAGTAGGTGGCCTGCAGAGTACCTTGTCTGAGGTATAGTTGAGTATCTACCACTGGTCATTCAAACATCCAGTGTGTACACATCTTGAGGGTAATTAATCTCCCTTATGTATTATCTATGTCTAAAAAACGAACATACAATCTTATGTTGCCCTTTATTTATTGATGGTGGTATGGTTTACATGAAACCGTTCCATATTTTTAATAAATATACAAACATACAATTCCAAACAACATTACAACAATACCAATACAAACATTGTTATTAAAATATTGTATATAAATATAATTCATTGTTGGTTAAATAGTTATACATATAACAATTAAACAGCAAATCGTTATCACAAAATGCCACCAAAGCTAAAGGCAAAGACACGTGCTTGACTAACATGATGTGTTCCCAGAATTGTTTTGTTATATTACACAAAAATGACTAATACTTAGATCTCAAATCATCCACGTGGCCACATTCAATGAATCAATGCTGCAGTGTTCTTATCTCCAAGGGATCATTAAAGAATCAATAAATGCACTTGTCATAGAATCTTCGATCAAGACTCTTTCACATTATTTGTCCAAACTCACCACACATTTCATCAGAAAACCTTCACATATTCCTCTTAACTTCAAATGTTAGAAGTATGTGTGTAATTCCAACCTTTTTCACATAATCACATTTTTTGTTAACTTCAGATTTATATCGATTCAAAGCTGAACCTTCAAAGCTTTTAAACTCAAAAGATGTCATACAAGCTTTACCCGCCAGTATAAAATCTTCTACCACCTTACAATATCCTTAAACAGCTGCCTGCTTTAAAATACCACACATTTAAATCATATGCCCCCAGTTTAATTTGTGCATATACTACTAACTGTTTCATCATAGCTGACACATATAATCATTACAGCCCAAATTATGTTCTTACAATCTGTATGTGAGGGTAACAGGGTAACCTCAATAAAAATCTTGACTCACGGCCCTGCAATACAGAAAGCCAATACAATTCTAGACTATACATGACCTTCATTCCATAAGTCACGTTGACATCGGTTTTGATTTATGTGCCAGTATTAATAGAGCACATTAAACACCTCAAAACCATTATTTACTGTTTTAATCTTGGCTATAGCAGGACAAATTAAAAGTCCTATCATCTGAATTTTCTATCAAGTTTTTCTGTTCACAATCTTAAGACATAAAGACGTACAATCCTGGACCTCCTCTATGAGATGTTTACCATGATACCATGTAAATTCTTTATCCGTATGGCACTTCCTAACAAATCTCATCACTTTAGCTTTCCCTATACTAATTTCAGGAGGATGTGTCATGGAATAAGAAGTTCCATCTATAATAATAACAGCCTCCTCATATGTTAGCCATGGAATGGAAGTATTCCCAGACTAGGTGGACAATTTGATACACCCTCAAAAGCAGACTCTAATTCAGACAATTACAGATTAAGAAAGGAGCTAAAATGCAACCTTGCCTGAGCCTGCATCTTGTCGGAATCTCTTTAGAAATGTCTACCTCTGCACTTAATGTTACTTGAATCATGGTGTCTAAATGCAATAACATTAACAACTTTAATATGACTTGCAGTAACTTTCTCATTCATTTTCACCACAACTGCCCTCAATCCATATTATCACATTTTGCCTTAAACTCTAGAGAGGACACATATAGAGGAGAATGCATACTACCATATGTCTTTTTATTTAAGACATTTAGTACAAATTCCTTGACTCCATCCCAAACCTCTTCATAACCCTTTTTGCCCATCATCCATTTCTTTTTAAATTAGCCTAAACTAATACCTGATCAGTGTGACTTGACACAGAATGCTTTCTATTCGAGGACCAGGACATGTAGAGGTGGTTTCCTCTAACCCAGCCAGTGGTGGCAGTAGCCCGTGACTTCTGTGACTCAGAGACACTAAGAATCCGTGCTCGGGGAGATCTCTGAAGCAGTGGTGGCACAGCAGCGGAGGAGGAGCAGAGTAGCAGAGCAGGAAAAAGTCGGAAGGAGGGGGGATCCCTCCGGCAGTCCTTCATTTGGGACGATCTGTAGGCTGCCTAAGGTTTGCGGTCTCAGCCCACTCCGGTTCTTATAGCCTGAGGGCTTTGTCTGACTGTGTCCACACCTCATAGTAACAGGTTTATTAAGTGAGTACAGGCTACCACTGGTGCTGTGAGGCTGTAATGGCTTGCAGTTGTTCTCTCTGAAAAAACACTACTGGCAATCCCTACTTTATCTTACTGTCCTCTCTGGGCTGCACGCCTTATATAGGAAAGCAGAAGTGGTATTAAACATCTGGTTTAAAAGCACTTCCAGTTCATTTTTATTTTTTAACAACATTCAAATTGTATCTAACAAGAGTGATCTTGTGTTCACCGCCTCTGATTTATGGTGTCTTTACCCTGAGGAGCTCTATTACCTGAGATTGTTCAGCCCTGCCTCCTTGCTGCATAAAGTCTTGGGGCGTCAGCGAAGAGGACTGGGAAGTGTCTGACAAGTGTTTGGCAGTCTGCAGTCTGCCATATGCGGGCTGCAGCTGGGAGAGTGGTGCCATTACCCTCTGACGAACACCACAAGGATACAGTGTCGAGAAGGTACTGTGTGGGGCCAACCTGATGTGGGTGGTTTGTGTTTATTGTTGGAGGAAGTACTGGGCGCTCTGTAAGTGTTTCACAAACACGGTTTCTAACCAGTTGAGGCTCTGCTTTGCCTCAGTAAGAATTGGGGCGAGCAATACTCAGTGACTATGCGAGGAAAACTAAAAGATACAATCTCTGGACTACAGATCCAAATCCATTGGACAAGGAACTGGTTCGAATCTCTAGGCAGTAAGAAGCTGAAATCAGCTGAACAAAGAAAGATTATAGGATTTATTACAAGTTTGTTGATCTGGAAACAACAGTGATGGTAAGCTTGCCGGAAGTGTTGTTTCCGGACCGGCAAACTACGAGTCTGCTGGCGGGTGCCATTTTGCCCGCCAGGTCCGACCCTGGCAGGTTGAACAGCACCCACCAGCAGACTTTCACGGAAGCACCGTTATTAACGGTGCCGGTACTTCCGTGGTCCCCATTCCCGTGGAGTCCTATGCGATTCCACGGGAATGGGGATGAACATTTTACCGACGCCTGACTTACTGGACTGCCGGGGCTGTAATGCCCTGGTTATTCTGGCAAGTCAGGTGCCGGTAAATCATTATGGTCCGGCGGCTACCTGCCAGTTTTTCCGGCACGGTTTCCGCCAGACTCGTAATGAGGCCCATAAGACTTTCTTTTGCCAAAACCCAACTAGAATTTACAGTCAGGTGTTATAAACTGTTCAGTCGATTCCAGATTCCCTTATGGTCCGTCTAGGCACAGACTTCAATGAGCATTTAGATATCTGTCCCAGTAATTTGAGACGTAGAAAGAATGGCAAGCATCACACTAACAAATATGTGTATAAGTCTGGAATGAAAAATACACGCCATCGGTGTTCCTTCGCCGAGACTGAGTGTTTCAAACAAATTATTTGTGACACCCGAAGAGGGAGATGAAATAAGCAATTTCAGCCAGGCCGACAACAATTTGTATGAGGAGTCAAGTGTGGGAAATTGTTCCTCACTCCTGTTTCAGGGAGAGCCACACCCACTGCATGATTCCACTGAGAATAGAAACAGTCCGCTAGTCGCGTTAAATATTGTTCTACAATCTTTCATACGACTGTATGATACAGTGGTTCTTGAAGTGAGGGAAAACTAATCTATTTTAAAAGAAGTGAAGGTGCGACTGTTAGTAAAAGAACTGGAAAACATTCATTCAAGGTCAAACACAGTGGAATTAATTTTGAGGAGCGTGATGAACGAAAACCAAAGAACAATTGATGAGCTCAGTGTCGATGACCTCACGAAAGGCAGTGTGAGTATCCTGGTAAATACAAGGGGATCTGAGAGGAAAAAAAATGCACCCAATAATAAGCGAAAAACCAAGAATATGAAAGGATGCGCCAAATTAAAGAATAAGCAGTCGAGAAACCTTCTTAAACCTTCTAAACCTTCTTAGAAACATGCTTAGTGTGGCGACCGGGGGAGATCAATGTGATCGCTTGAGGAACAATGAAACAGACCAGAGCCAGGATACTATAATTATTGGTGATATGCAAATCTGTGCAGCACCTCATGGCTGCACCACTGCTAAGGACATTAGCAACACAGGCACCCTTCAAGAAGGCATCAAAGTTGTAACTGAACTGAGTTTAAGTTCAGAGACCAAGCTATCGAAGAAAAAGAAAGTAAATAAAAGGGGAGCAATCAGAAGATTTGTCACACTCGTATGCACAGAAAACAACAAGGGAAGTGTTTGGGAAGATCCCTTCAATGAAGAGGAGGGTACAGAAAGTGTTGAAGAGACTGAAATCAGCACTCAGACAGTGAGGAATGATAACACAGCTAAGGACAGGAAGGAAGATAATTGTCCTCTGGAGAACACAACATCCACATTACACAAAGCTGTAGAAATGACTAAGGGAAATCCTATTCGAGGCATAATGATTGCAAAGCGGGGAAACACTGCTACCAGTAATATTTGAAACTGTGTTCGAGGGGGAGAAAGATGTCCCTCTCAACAGGACCAGAATAATGTCAATATTTGCAACCATTTCTGACTAAACGGCGACTTCATCCTCTGATATTCGTTTTGTACATTTATTCGATGATTGTAATGCTGGCAAATGTGCTGTACATTTTCACTCTAAGCTTATAGAAAACATTGTCTGTGAAAAACATGATGAAATTCTGGAAAAGGGATTCGAAAGCTATTGTACCCAACAAAACAAGAAAGAGGGGACATAGGAAAATAATTGATCATAGTTGGATTATGCTAATATAAAAAGGCTCTGTGAATAATGAAGGGTGGAGGCAGTTTTATTTTGAAAAAACACAGCTAGTTGGGGATGGCTGGCATCCACACTCTCAATGTCAATAGGTCTTAGGTCAGGGTTAGGAATAGAGAGACTGTAGAGTTCTGTGTTGGAAATCACTGGGGCACAAAAACTTCTTGAGTCTTTAAATGTGCAATACATTTAATCAATATGACATTATCTAATCCAAGAGACGTGGTTAAGTGTTGCTCCTGTCATTGATGGGTACTCGATTTACACAAAGAATGCAAAAAAAAGGAGAGAAGGTAAGGCATTTTGGTGGCACACTCACCGCCATAAAAAACAGGCGGGCTGTGCTATTAAACAAATGAATACAATAACTGAGGCAGTGTTAGCCACTGAGATAGTTGAAAAGCATAAAGGCATGGAAATATGTATATTAGTGTTCAACATCTAATACAATCAAGCAAGTCAATGTAGAAGAAGGCATCAATGATATTGAAAATGGATTCATTCTTTGTTCTCGTGAAAATGAGTCAAACCAAATAATCATTGGGAAGGATTTCAATTCCATATGTCCTGCGATGGATTCAACTTTTGAGTATCTGTATAGAGGAAATAGTGTGATTGAGATAGACAACCTTGAGATTCAGGGGAGAAAGCAGCCAGGTGGGCTAACCTGGACAAATGTACTCGCTAGATGGGGATTCCATCAAATAAATTTGATGTTCAAGAGTGGACCTGATTTGGCATCTACTTAGTTTGGAATTGTTTCATACTCGGTCATCGTTACATCTTTCTTGCTACTGTTGACCACAAAATAATAAGGCATTTTAGGATAACTAAGACGAATGCTAGTGACCACGCTATGTTGGAAATCTCTTTTGATGTCTCACTTTGTGGAGAGCAGACCAATTGTGGAGTTTTAATAATCTGGTCACTAACACCTCAGGAAATAGGGTTTCTCAGTTAAGTAGGAACAGTGAGAAGGCTAACCTGAGATTGGCCAAATGGTGGGTTAATTTAACAAAGGAGACGAGAAATTCTCACTACCTCTCCTGTTGAATTTCAGATTCTGCTGGGAAGATTGAAACCAAGGACTTCCATGCAGGAATGTTGGAAGCAACAAGTTTTTGCTGACAACAAATGTCTGAAGTTTGACATGGCAATAAACGCAAAGAAGCGTCAGTTACGTTTAGATATAAGACGATTTACCAAATCTAAATCAAAAAGTGAAAAAATTGAAATTTGTATTCTAAAGCAGATATTTAAAAACTGGTTAAGACACCATAGAACTCAAGGTTATATTAAGTTAAATAAAGACCTTCTCTCTGACATCATGAAGAAGGACACAAAATGGATATGGTGGATACTGAACAAAGACGAGGCCTAACCTAAACATCAGCCATTTTGCATTGCAGAGGTTGATTGAATTAACTGTATTTCTGTTACGTTTGGCAGCTATGAAATTCAACCTAGTGATGGAACTCCACATTATGCCACTTGGGAAAAATGGTCCCACAAGTTTGAGATTGATGAGATCAAAAATGTACTAGTAAAGCTAAAGAAACGTTGTTCTTGTGGCCCTGATGGCATGACAAACAAGTTACTGAAAAACAATAGTTAATTATGTGCAGACATTCTGCTCAGGTTACTCACGCAGGTAGTCAGTAGTGGTGCAATTCCTGCTTCTTGGAATC
The DNA here is from genome assembly GCF_040938575.1 of Ambystoma mexicanum. Taxonomy (NCBI): domain Eukaryota; kingdom Metazoa; phylum Chordata; class Amphibia; order Caudata; family Ambystomatidae; genus Ambystoma; species Ambystoma mexicanum. The sequence continues at coordinate 826,277,020 of NC_090935.1, forward strand.
AATCCATAAACATTCCAATCTTCAAAAAAGGCATAAGAGAAGAACCTACTAGTTATTGCCCTAACTCTTTGATAGATACCTCTTCCAAAATCCTGGCTTCCATCATATTAAAGGACCTTATTAACTGGGCAGAGAGTACCAATCGGCGGAGTCCCCTCTAGACCGGTTATTGACAGGGTGTTGGCACCATATATGTCCCAAGCTGGTGTACGTACAGGCAGAGTGCTTTACGTGGCCGTCCTGGATCTCTCCTCAGCATCCGTCAACGTGAATCTCTCTCCTTTGTGAAACAAGTCGGTAGGGTGGGGGCTCGATCTGGGACTACTGCTTATGCTTTGGTTGTCTTATTCTAACAATCGCACCAACTTTATTCAATCTGTACCTGGCAGACCTTTGAAGTGAATTTACTAGGTGAGTTGGATATCCCCTAAATGTGGGAGTTTGATTGGATACGCGGATGATTTAATTTGAATGGATTTCACTCTCACGGGACTGCAACGCTCTCTGAATGGTGTGACAATCTACCTCAGACGCGATCAGTTATCAATGAATCCTGCCAAATCATTTGTGAAGACAATAAGCGCAAAGTGAAAGCAAAATAAATATGAGTGGTTGATAAACAATGTAAGGGTGTCTGAAGTAGAATCTTTCTGCTATTTAGGCTTTGGGTTTTCTGTCACAGGTTTAAGATGAAACTGGAGGAGAAAATAAGATTGTGTATATCTCTGAGGAAGGTGATAAAGCATAACTTATGTACTTTTAACCTTGTGCCAGTAATAGACTTTTTTTCCTTGAAGGTTACCCCTATGTGTCTCTACAGCATTGAACTAACCACTCTCACTAACAGAAAGTATTTTGATTCTCTTGAGGGCCGTATTCTCAAAGATGCTTTGGGGGTGACTAAATTTGTACCTATTAATGTTATTCTCTTTGAGCTGCGTCTGCTATCATGGTGGGCATAATACATTAAAAAAGGTATCCTCACTTATAAGAAGGTCATGGATTCAGAAAAGCCCACCCTGGCTTATCATTTGAGTGAGATAGTTAAGAAGGGCTCTAACATATTTCTCTGTAGATTCCAAACACTGTGTGTCAGATGTATGGAGTTAGCTGATATAGCCAGCACTGATTCTCAGGTAGTTATAAAAAACAAAATTAAAGGTTGGGCTAGGATAATGGACATTGACGCCTTTCAGAGACTGAAGTTGTATAGAAATAATTGTCTCTATTATACACCCACTCATGACATTAGAACTTATCTGCAAACATTTCCCTCTAAACTACCACACACTTGGTTTTTAAAGTTCAGATTCAATTGTTTACTGACATTGGAGGTTTTAGGACCCAAACTAGGGTTTTCCGAGAGAACTCAGAAATTGAAGATTATGTAATATCGAGCGTCTGGAGTCTCTATATCATGTTGTAATAGAATGTCCTCAGCTTATTGAACCTAGGCTTGAGTTTTTGGGACCCTACATGCATTTTCCTTCTGAAGTGTTATCTACAAGCCTTTTGAACAGATTAATGATCGACCGCCAAGTATTGCTAAAGCTGGCTTTGTCCAAATTTCTTTTAAAAATCTTCAGAGATTTACAACTGGGAAGGGGAAGGGGAAGCACTTCTAGCCAGTCTTAACTAGGAGGATGTTTTGTAGCTTTAATGAACATGTTTTCTCTCTTATAAAACATGAAATTGCATTTGTTTTAATAATTCCAAGTAGACACAACATAGACATTGTTATTAATGTCAGGGATGCAGCTTGACTCAAATGTAATAGTTTGTGATTAATTGTTTTATGTGTCTTTGTATCAAATGAATTTGAGATTCATGTTTGTTTTAGCTTTGTATTCTCTTCTAAATGTATACATTGTTTTTTTGTAAGGTATTCTGTGTACTATAAAGACAAAATATCAACATAATAATAAAAATATACCTCTTCTAGGAGCAAAGCTTGAAATACTTTACCAACTTTGTTACAGAGGGATATTGATCTGTAATATTAAGTGAATCTCTATTACCATTTTTGTAAATTCGGATGATCATTGCATGTGTCCAGGACGAGTGTAGGGTAGACTTGTTAATACTAGGAGTAAAAAGTAATCACAAAATATCTGCCCATAGGGATAATTGGGTGTTTAAGACTAAATCAGTTAGTCCATCAGGATCTGGAGCCCTTGAATAATTTTAAATTGATGATAACTAATTGAATTTCTTCCACCAAAAACCCTCTCTCATGTCTCCAATTCAGTTGTAATAAAATACTCTCTCTCTTTTGGAAGCTTACCAAGTTTATCTAAATAAATAATCAATTCAAAGCCCTTCTGCAATAGGGATCACCTGCACCAGCATTTAACCCTCCAACCCACAATTCCATTCAACACTACAAACCAAAACTTTCTATGGTTAAAACGTTGATATCTAACATATTGCCACATCTATGAAAATAAAGTGCTATTAACTGTATAACCAGTTTTTATAATTTTGCAACATTCAACGTCTGGGTCTAAGATATTGCAAGAGAGTAATATCAACATACTTATCGAGTATTGTTAGATATTTCCCTTGAGAGTGTTTACAATTACTAATACACATGTCAAAGGAATGCTTAGCATTCTGTGGGCCAATCAGGTCCAGAGCCTTTGAAATGGGAAGCAAAGTGGATGTTATCTTAAGTATCTTCTCCGTAAAGGAATCTGAAAAAATCAAGGTACATTTTCTCCAAATCTGGAGGATGTGTACATCCAATAGCAACCAAGTCTGAATATCCCAAATTAAGTTAATAACTAAAGGTCCTTTAAACTGGTTAATATTGACATCATTATAGGCAATCCATTTTTTTAAATCCCCAAGTAACCCCCAGGTTGTTGTCCTCTCGGACCATTTATAACAGTCTTTAAATAACATGTATAACCATCAATTTGAGCAGAGTCAGTTAACCTTACCCTCTTGTAAACAAATGATATTCTGATTCCTTAAAAAACGTAATGCCCCTTTATTTTGAAGGAAACTACTAAAACTCCTCAAATCTCAAGAAGCAAGTAACACTAGTCCAGGTTTGAAATCAGGGTCTTTAATACACTGCCATGGGAAGAATTGCAGGCAACAAAGTCCAATCTATTTCAGATATTGCTGTAGTTTCATGCTAAGAACTCTTTCATTATGATTACCAGGTTTTCCGTTTATTTTTATGTTCTTAAAATCCTCCAGGATTTTATTTACCAAAACCTCTTTGGTACAATATTTAACTCATCCCGGGGTCATCTCTGCTAATTTTTCTCACATATTTTCGAATGCAAAGATATCATAACCTAACATTAATAATGCTTCTGTTGCAACCATAATAAGCTTTATTACAGTGTGCCACCTGAGATGAACAGTATGCCATTCCCTGGGCTAGAGTACATGCTCCCCAAACCCACAGAGGTGATGAGGACCCTGGGCACTATCTTTGATACACACACCTTTCTTCCAAAACTTAAGCTGATGCAGTGCCCTGATATGCTGACTACCAGCTTCACCTCATCAACAAAGTCCTGTCAAAAGATTAAGGGCACATGGGGCTTAACTTAATGTTTTATATCACCGAGCACTTAGAATGTGCTGAGCTAGAAGGCTAGCCACCCTATCTTTCTCTCTGCTTATGATGTTGGTCCTTTGCCCCAGTTCCTCTCCAGACGCTCCTCCCCACTGTACCCTGAGGCAGTGTGTTCTGAGTGACACAAAGAATCAATATGTAAAATACAATAAATCAACTACTTGATATTTTAACATTAAAATGCTGGCAGGCTGCTGCACAATGGGACAGAAGCGGGCTTTAATCGCTGTTACAAACACTGCTGCTGCTTCCCTTGCATCATTAGGCATGAATGTTTAATCTATACCTCAGACAACATTCCACCTTGACAATGCTCTCTCGAAGTTTCTAACTATTTTTAATCAGATGATGCTGTTCCTCCAGCCACTTTTTGACATAGCAACGCCTGTTAAAACAAAGGTCTTCTTGGCTTGAATATAACCCAGGTGTTAGAGCTGTGACAGGAGTTATAACCCCTAACCATCGTTATGGACTGTGAGAAGAATGTTTCGACTAATGTATGCTGTATTGGGCGCTCTCTTACTTGCCACGGGCCGGGGCCTTTTGCTTAAGCATCTGGGGCTGTTGCCAGGGCTAACATCATCTCCTCTGAAAATCCAAGAAGCAGAGTGAAAATTCTCTGAGTAGAAGGTCCTCTCTTCACAATCCGCGCGGAATCCCAGATCCACGGAGCGCGTGTCCTCGGAGTTCACTAGGAAACATAAAAGTTCACATTATTTTGTGGCCTGTAAGTACGTACACAGACTGCACTCATTGATCATACAGCAACAGATACAGTTCACACATTTTGTAAAACCTTACTGTTGAACATTAAAAATGCGCCCTGTTTATTTTTTTTCTGGATTGTGTCTGCGATATTGTGTGCGTATGCTGCAATGAAGCCAAATAGCGGGAACTAAGAACTCTGCCACCTCCCTAAACGGCTTTAAGCATGAGCCCCCCTCCACGCTGCACTGGCAAGTGCTGCCACACTGCCCAATAACTCCTTTGTTTCAAAGAAGGAGAAATAGAGAAACCCACTACTTAATAGCTTATCTGTCAATGCACATGCCGAGCACTTGGAAAGCTTGCCAAATAACTGGAGAAATAAGGGAGACATAGTACACTCCGCAGGAGTCGGGGCTGAGACAATTTGGAAAGTTAACCACTTTCATGGGAAATGTTTAAAAAGTAACATTTGTTCCATTGAAGTTGACTGTGCGCCAAATCTGACTTATGCCAGGCTGCAGTAGGGGCAAGTTGCCCCAGGAGATTGTTGTGAATCAGGTTACTTATGTGTAGGTGTGTCACTCCTCCAGGTACACCTATTTTACATATGCAGGGTGGGTTTGTCTAACGGTACCCCTTCTCCCACCCACTGTCGCAGGTATGCTTTTTTTGTATATACATTTTTGATATTTTAACTTGAAATACAACTTAAGCAAGGGTGTGGAAAAGAGTGATTCATTTAGCCATCTGCCCATCATGAGATGATAATAAAAGCCGGTCCAGTGGGACAGCGAGTAGAGCGCTCGCTTTGCCAGCCGTGCAGGGCCTGCTGACGCAGGTTCGAATCCCGGCGGGGCCAAACTCAGCCTTTCATCCTTCCGAGGTCCATAAATGAGCACTACATACCGTGGGTAATAATCAGCAGCGCTCAGGTTCGTAGCACTATATAAATGCAAAATTATTATTATTATTATTATTACAAATAGTGTGGTTAATTCATTCGACTTTCCTAATTGAACATGGAATAAAATACATGAAATCACACTAAAGTACAAAGCATGCTAGTTGCATGAGACCTTCATTATAACCTATTCCATCAGAACCCTTCCTCGGGCCTGTTCATATCTTTAGCAAGTTCAATAGTAAATAAAAAATAAAACCAATGAATGACCTTACTGGCAGAGACAGGAAATGCCCGAAGAGCTCATGAAACCCACCTGCTCCTAAAAACACTATTAGGAATTCCAAGCCCTTCATTACAGCCTGGGTAGATGTATATGCAGGAATACTGCCATAGCAATTACCACTACCCCCCACCCCCATGGACTTCCTGAACGTCTACCCAATTACACATACAGGTAGTGAGATGTCTGGAATATTGTGGGTGGTGTGCCAGAAATACCACATGCTGTATTATGTTGCACTCTTTCTATCAATGTACACCCTCTATCCAGGGTGGAAATAGTGTACAAATGCCACCACTGCTCGTGCTACATTCCTACCATTTAATACATTACATAGGCAAGGTGGGCAGAGGGTGGGCACTGGTGATGCCAAACCATTTCACTCTACCTATTAAAGACATTTTTTTCACTCTGTTGAACGGAGGTGCTAGCACTTCATTATGTCCAGGAAAAGAACGTTAAAATCCTTGTGACCTTCGCCTGTGGAGTGGTGGGTATTTCAGGGTGAAACGTTACCTTGTAATATGGCTGTGATTGTCACCAGTGGTTTTCGTTTGAACTACCATTTGGAGATGACCACGAAGGAAAGTGATGTATCTGAGTCATGAAAGACATGGAGCAGGATATCTGAGTCAGGAAAGACGTGGAGCAGGATATCTGAGTCAGGAAAGACGTGGAGCAGGATAGCTGAGTCAGGAAAGACATGGAGCAGGATATCTGAGTCAGGAAAGACGTGGAGCAGGATATCTGAGTCAGGAAAGACGTGGAGCAGGATATCTGAGTCAGGAAAGACGTGGAGCAGGATATCTGAGTCAGGAAAGACGTGGAGCAGGATATCTGAGTCAGGAAAGACGTGGAGCAGGATATCTGAGTCAGGAAAGACATGGAGCAGGATATCTGAGTCAGGAATGACGTGGAGCAGGAACTAGGCTGACTCAGGAAAGTATAAAAGGAACAGGCTTTATTCTTGCTTAGTTACATAGGAAAGTTCATGAAAGGTATCAGAGTAAGTAACAAGCCTCTGCCCTGGTTCCCAGTCTAGCTCTAAGTCCCAACCGACACCCTGTCGAATCCCCAGGCCTCCCACACTCCAAGCTCCAGCTCACCAATCTATGAGGCCCCTGCATACACTCAAGCAGTAAATACAATCATACCAGGATACCACAGAAAGGTGGTACCCTTCCAATCCCGCAATATGATCTTTTTTGCAGAGAGAGAGGCCCTGGAAAGCCAACAGATTTTCAGGTATGTCAGATCCTCCAAGAGCCCATTATGCACCAGACAATGGTCACAAGATCAAAATGCAAGGCGTCTTGTATATAACGAATGCCAGCCACAGCTAAAAACTGTTTTATGGATCTTCTCTGCACGCCCAACAGGCTCGGGCACAAATGAACAAAGTGTAACTGTAGATGGTTATTATTCTCACCCCGGTTAAGCCACATATAGTACATGGCAACCTGCAATAAGAGTATAAAACCCTGTAAATAATGTTCTTATTACAGGGTGTAAAATTACTACTGACCTGTATAAGAAATTATGTCACTACTGCTTTGTAATCCGTCATTACGCTTCAGTTGTGTCGTCACAATGCCTGCTGCTTGAGCCAGCACAGAGCAGAACACCAGCAGTGAATGCAGCACTTAATTAAAGCCATGCCAAGCTATTCAAATTCCTTTTTTAAATTCGCATTCTGTGCCACTTTACAGACCTTTTCTGATAACAAACTGTGTGTGGTAGTACGCTGATGATTTTGTGCACTGCTGCATGTTATTGCAACATTTTACATCACAAACTAAATCGTTTTTAGATACATTCTATGAAACTGTTTTCTGCAGCATGTTAGAACCGGCATGTTTTTTTTTTATCCAAACAGATTCTACATTGATTGTATCTATCAGCACCTGGACAACCTTTTACATTAAGCAAGAGACCAGGGATTAAGGTAGTGACAGTGTATGGTCTTGTATTATAAGGAATTCAATACGTCCTACTGTATGTAATAAGGATATTGCAAGCCACCTCTGAGTTCTGTGATCAAACAGGAAAGAGGGGTTACTTTATTCTATGTATACCTTCTTGACTTGATTGACCATTGTTTTAGGAAGGCTCTAGCGATTAGTTGCCGGGACCTTCGCAGAATATTCCCACTAAGGTATCTGACTCAACATTATATCATTATGAACATCTAGCGCCTTGAGTTTACCAACGGGCATACCATATACTTTTATAACCTGGTCTTTAGCAATGTTATTCAGTGCTACCTTTTGTTGAAAACACATCCCCACGAAGTTTGCATCATTAGGCTCCTGTAGTGGAAATTCACCAGATACCGCATATTTCTTCTTAATGCACGCACAGGCGGGCTTCACGAGACACCCAACTTCAGTCTCAAAAACACATCCAGTGCATCCACCTACATATTCCACACGACTGGTTCTCATACAGCAAAATATTACCGTGCTAGACTTTAATGCAAGGAGGGCGCACCTGGCCCAAATTGAAAATAAAGACAGCGCTACACCCTTTGCTGCAGAGTTATATGACCGTCCAGCGCTAGCCAAATGGGCTTTCCAGATTTCAGACTTGGCATAAGTAAAAGGCACGTAAATGTAGCATTTAGTGCATTTGATCTTTTCTCCTACGGGATACAAGGACGCCTTGGTGTTTGAAATCCAAATTTCACAATGCTGACCTTGCTCCAATTCATTGTAAAATATCTCTTGAGAATATAATCATAAATGCCCATTAACCTCTTCTGCAGATGCCTTGGGGTGAATCAAAAATAGCAGAATCATTTGAAGGGCCCCTGTATTCGTGGGAATATTTTTTCCAAAAAAGGGAAAAACTAAACTTCAGAGGAGAGATCACGATCAACAGATTCCAAATCACACCCATGACCATGTGTGCAAGCATACAGGTCATGGTGGGGCCTGAGGGTTAAGAGTGGAATGGTGGACCTTTCCATGAAGGTTAACAGGGCTAGCGGAAAAGGAAAGAAAAACAACCAAATGAGCAAAAAAGGATCAGGAAAAGTTGCCTCATAGAACAAAGTAGTTTGCTAACACGTGGGCATTAGATCTCTGCCCACCCATTTTCTGAGGACCCCCTAGCAATAGTGTATCTTCAAAACCAAACAAACAGATCAAGAAAAGCATGGGCGGACCACTTTATTAGAAAGGAAATCAGGTGTGGCTTTACCGCAGGAGCCTACCCTCATCAATGAGAAGGTGTCCCTATAAAATGAGAGACGGCTGCTATCCATGCCTCGACGTCCTGGGAGAGCCCACTGAAATGTCCAATCAAGTGAATCGAACGTCTGGTCAAAATCAATTAGAGGCACATACAACTTCAACTGACTAACCTCAGTACGTCCTCCTATCAGAGATTCCAGCTGTGGTCTTCTTCAATATTTCCATAGTATCTGACCACCAACTGTGGTGGGAGCACAAATGTGAAGGCCACCAGGACCCCCTAACTTGCCTCTTTTTAACCCAGCTAGGGGCATTAGAAATTTCCATTTCTTTGGAAAAGTTGTGATCGGCACAATAGAGAACTGATCATCTAACGTGAGATCATATAAGACCTTTTTTATATCAAATGATCAACTTTCAAGTCACTATTGGAGGATCAGTTCCTCCATCCCTCTCCCTAGTTCCCCTGACCACGATTGACCAAGATCATGCCCTCATGGTATGCACTTCGCAGCAATCCATCTTTATATAAAAAGTCTTCTTTACAATTGTGACAGGTTACAAATGGATTTTCTCAGCATTGTGAGCATCAGCAGTTTGTGGCAGTGGCAACTTGCACACATTTCTGCAGAAAAAAAACATTTGCAGGTGCAACGATGCTTCGTGAATTGGCCCTAATAGTTTACATGTGAATACTGCATGAAGCCTGAAACACAGCAATACATATGTTACAAATGCATGACATCTGTATTCGCTGGGAATATTAGAATCCTTACAGCGGACATTAGGTTGTCAAAAATTGGGCTTCAGTAAGCAAAGATTTTGTGGATAAACAGTTTGATCTTGGACATGTCTGAAAAAAGAATTGGTTTGAATTAAAATATGATGGAAACAAATTTATTAACCACAAAAATCAGGTTATGAGAAAAAAAGTACCTATTTGTGACAAAAACACATTATTTGTGATAGAAAATGTATTCTAGAAAAGAAAACTGATGTCTTCCTCTGCCAATCTACTGGGTTAGAAATAATCGATAATGTTGCAATGATTCCTTGGTGAGTACTGGCAGCACTACATGTGTCACTGTCTCACGTTTTTTATCTTTTATTTCATGCAAACAATGTTGCATTTACGTTTTCCTGGTATCTACACAATTAAGTTATTGTTCTACTTGTGTTGTCACACAATGTCGATAGCAGTACAGTCCAAACCACCCGTTTCCTAGCCCTCGGATCAAATGCCTGAACTCTGCAAGCAGTATATCAATGACTTATTCTTCTTGCATATAAGACTAAGGATCAGGGTGTTCAACTCCGGGCCTAAGGAGACGAACACAAGTATGGCTCTCAAGAAAACGCCATTTAATATTTATGAGATCATTTTGCATGCATTTAGAAACACTGCCTGCTTATTTATCTCATGAATATAAATTAGGGATCTCCTGAAAAATGTACATATTTGCATTGATTTTTTCTCTCATTCTGAGTATCGTGGAAACGGTAAAAGAATGTGGTACAATGAAATAAGTATTTTCTGCATGGGCTGCATAGAAAGGAATGCATACGGTAGTATAAATAGAACTTATTTACCCCATGTAGTAAACATCCCAGGCAAAACCAACTCAGAATTACATAGTTTAATATTAGGAGGTAATTAAAATACAGTTTCTGCTGATAGCAGCATGCTCATAATGAGAAGAGTGTCTTAAACCCAAAATAATCTCCAGACTCAGTGGGAGTGTGATAAAGATGTGTCATGCATGGTTGGTGTTACATCTGGATCATAAACATTGCAAACCTTTAAGTCTCAAGGAAAAACTTCAAAACATCAGAGCCCACCATTAGGTATATTTATATTCAGTAAAAAAAAAACTTTGTTAAAGGGACGTTAAGGTTAAGTTGCACTACTAAAAACCTATGAAATTCACAAAAAAAACTTTTGTGATGTCATCTTTGATGTCCTGGGTGTTAGTCTTAGCAGTGCACGGTGGTGTCGCGAGTTATGGTTGCTTAGTTTACCATAACTGGCGAATTTCATGGTTTTTTCGATTTTACTGCGAACCATAACGTCCCATTAACAACGTTTTTTTTAGTGAATTTCATAGGTTTTTAGTAGTGCAACTTAACCATAACGTCCCTTTAACAAAGTTTTTTTTACTGAATTTCACAGGTTTTTAGTATGGCAATTTAACCATACCGTCCCTTTAACAAAGTTTTTTTGCTAAAGGCCATCGTTTTGTAGTAGTGGCACATAACCATAATGTAAAGTAACTTCTGACTTAATTGCACACCTTGCGGAGAATACGACATAACCCTATGCTGGCGTACAGGACGGTGACGTGTCTGAGAATCCGTACACACTTAACAATAAGATGTATGCCTCGTGGACAGTGTGGAAATACACTTTATATTGATGTAGGAACGTCCACCTTCAATATTTCCCTTGCACACCTCCAACACTTATTCGTAGTCAGCCATTAGCAATGTAGTACACATTACATACTTTTAGCAAAAGTCCTAGTTATCTGAAAACGACATGAGCTAAACCCATCCCTCCTCCCCAAAAAACAGCACCATTGCTCTAATGAAGGAGCATGAGAAACACTGCCCCTACCTTACAAATAACACACTACATTTTCCCCCCTCCACCTACCCCCCAATATTACTGTTTGGTGCCTCTTTCCTCATTTCCCTTCACAAATTTCCTTATTAGCTGTTCTTTTAAAAAAAAGCCATCCATAAACAAAGTAAATTTTCCTGTAAGAACCACCTTTCACAGTGTAAACATATTTTTTAAAAAAAATCCCATACACTCCATCTACTTTATATTTCTCAGTAAAGGACATAGACGCAATAAGATTTGCCATTAACAATCTAGATTTTCAAAGCAGTAACGTGTGCTACTAAAAAGTAGGATTTCGTGTTATAAGTGGGGACGCCTGTGGCGTCCCGTATTACAAAACAAAATCCTTTTCCAAGATGGCCACCATAGAAAGGGAAGGCGGTTGTTCCATACATGGCCCCTCTTCGCTTTCCATGGCAGCCTGCAAAAAGCAAAATTATGTGCCGTGAAGCAGAACCTGAAAATGAACACACAGCGACGTACAACGTAGCACGTTACATTTTGAAATAATAAATTGCTTTGTAAAAGAAAACATTAACATTTTAGATTTTGTAAAGTACTTTTATTTCACAATAAACTGTTCAACACCATCTGACTATTCCCATTTTCAATCAATGAACTTTGTTTCTTGGGTCGTCTTCGAATATGTTAATCGTGATGCACACATTCTTTTCGCATACGCAACGTTTTTGCTTTCGATAAAGCAACCGCTTCGGTCACACAGTGATTTCCAAGACGTCGGCATGCACTTCGGCCTACACAACCATAAAACATGTTATGTTACTCCTAATGGCCACTCCAGCGTATGGACAAATGGGTCCGGCCCGGTCGTTCCACAAAACCGTAACGGTCAGGCAGCCTGTCACGAGTACGTGCATCTGGCGTGGAAAGAAACCATCACTTGGCATTTGGAATCCATGGCAATCACAGTATGGCAGAATGTAGCCGTTCGGAAAACGTAACAGAAAATGCGTATCAATGCCCAACCTTCATCATACAATTGCAAAAAACACAAAAATAACGTGGAAACTGCTACACAAATCGATGTGGCCATACATAACATTTTAAAGAAATGATAGCAGTGAACATGGGTTAACCTAGTGATAGTATACAAACGGCGAGAATCTGCACTCTCCATAAGTAACAAAAAAAAAATGCCAACTACACCGAAAGCTAGTACCTCTGTTACAATGCCAAATTATTGTTGTGGTAATAAAAAATTAAAACTCGCTTAAAAAAGAGCCGTCAAAAATAAACTTACACGATATTTACCGTCTCCATTGTCTTCATTAAACCCAGACAACAATGCACCAAAGAATCTTTTTAGAACTGATATTACATGAGTCTTACAAACGTTTTGAATACGTAACCTTATCAAATGGTATTTTTTCAAAACTTTCACTCCCTGCATTCTTACTGAATTTTCCCTCTGGCTCAAGGTCAGAAAACAATTGACCCTTATGGTTTCAGTCGCATGTGTGGGCCTACTGAGCTCGCAACCAAAAGAGCAAACCAAGTGACCTTCACTCAGAATGAAAATACATTCTGATTTTGCAACAACATATCTGAATGCATGCATGAGAACTGGTACTCCCATACACTTGCAGACCCGCTGTTTCCATCAAACAGTGCAGGTGGCTGCCTCAGATTTCAAACTCTAGGACGCCAGTCTGTCTGCAATATTATTTTAAATACATTGTAACACAGACGCTGTCATCCTTTGTCTGTACTTAGTGGACACTATATGGAGCAGCAACTTCCAAATTACCGTATGACTTTGGTGACAATAAACCCCACTTTTTGACTTCCTGCTGCCACACCCCATCCCAGCCTCATTAATCCTCACCTTCTGAAACAGTATTTCCTAAGGTTAACAAGTGCAATGGTGTGTTGTTTTATATTTGTTAGCGGTGATATCCGCGTACACCAAGTCACGAATGAAAGATGGCGGGCGTAGCGAAAGAATCTGACGCACTTCACGCCGTTCAACATCCAATCAGTGAAGGCGCCACATGTCCGCAGACATGACGCTACGGATTAGCCAATCAGTATCTTGTCCGCGGAGCAAACAGGGAAGTGTGTCCGCGGAGCGGACATAGATATCACTAATTTTTTTAGACACACTTTCTGGTCGTTTTAAAGAAAACTACTGGACGGATTGGCACCAAATTTACAAAAGCACGCTTTTGGGACCAAGCCGCTGCTCCTGCCGCAAATGTGGTGAAAATCCATCCAGCGGTTTGGGCTGTAGGCGTGCGCCACGTTTTTCCCCCATTCAATCTATGGGAAAAAAAAGACGTTTTGGGACCCTCCCTATAACTTTTCCCCCACTGGACCAAACATCACCAACTTCACAGTGGGCCATATACTTTTTTTGCAAAGTTTGGTGTGGATTCGTCGAGGGGGAGCAGAGTTATACGCTGCCCAAAAAGTGCTCTTCCTATGGAAACAGCAACTTAACCATAACTACACAGCCACTAGCGTGGCTGTATAAGTAGGATTCATGATATTGGTGATCTATAGCCTATAAAAAAAATAATGGTATGTTCCCACACTTGGAATGTGTTCCCGAACCAATGGAGATGTGCCATTTCAAGCTGACAACAAAAGGTGAGAAATACTTCCATTTGAACTTACTGTTGAAACAGACTGCTTCATGAGCTGTCCATCGACCCTCTCTCTACCAGTGTGATAGCACTTGAAAGAACCCTCTCATTCGTACAGCACCTGAATGGACCCCTTTTCTTTCATTCGGACAGCACCTTAATGAATCCATCCCTCTGACTCTGATAGCGCTTGAGCCTCTCTTTCCCCTTTGTGACAGCACTTGACTGAACCTCACCCTCTCATAAGACAGCTCTTGAGCGGATGTGTATATCCCCCACTGACAGTACTCGAATGAAACCGTGTCCCACTCTGTCCGCTTTTGAATGCGCCTCCCTCGCGCCTACTGTAACACACTTGAGTGAACCCATGACTTCCAAAAGGTCCAATTCAGGAGCTTGTATATCTATTCTGCACACATTTTCCAAAGTGACAGCCTGTATGTATGGGTGGGTGCGCAGCCCCCTTGCTTGAGTGGCAGACAGCACAGTCTTATTATCTGCAGGTAGACTATGCTGCCTGCCTCTAAGCAAAATGCACATAGCACAATGATGAGAGTCCAGAAACGCAGGAAGATCAGCCCTGCTGCCTCTCATCGTTGCGTTACTAGCGCAGGAGCGCGCTGACTGGCAGGAGCAGAGTCCTCTCCTCTTCTATCAGGCAGCGCACTCTGCGTGGGGCAGACCTTCCGGTCGTGTCATGGATGGTATCAGCATGCTGAAGGTGCGAGGTAAGTGAAACTGTGTTTTGTATCTTGTTTAATGTTTTTGTATGCATAAATGCATGCAAGTGGGGTTTTCTGAGTGTGTGTGTGGGGGGAATTGTTAGCGTATGAGTGTCTGAATGTTTGTTTTTATGTATTCCTGCATGACTGCTGGATGTATGCCCGCGTGAATGAGAGAGTGTATGTTGTGTGAATATGAATGACTGGGTGAATGAGAGATTGCATCTTGTGCAGTGGTCGAAGTGTACAAAAAGAAGTAGTGGAGCTATGTTCCCTGCTGGCCTGCACCCACTCCCCACAAACCACATCACCACACGCCCTCCCACACACAATCCAAATCCCCAAACTATTGCACCTGCTGTTTTAGGGAACGTTCAGTGCAGTGCACTAAAAGTGCAAGCTGCAACGTCTTCCTACACTTTTATTTTAAAACGAAACCATTCCGGAACGGTTTCTTTTTAAAATAAAAGTATAGGAGCTGTAAAACATAATTTAAAAAAGTAGAGGAGCACCGCTCCCGACCGCTCCCGCTCACTTCGACCACTGATCTTGTGTGAATGAGAGCATGTCTGTGCCTGCCCTCTGCAAGATATATGAGGGGGACAGGGCTTCTCTTTTCTGGGGCTGCTACTAGCGGCATGGCATTAATTCTGGACATCAAGGGTAAAGCGAACATGATGAGTGCTGTAACATAGCTAGACTGGCATACTTGGGTGCAGTCAGTCTAGCTAAACGTTGTTATGATGGCATGGTATTTTTTTGGTATTTTTTTAGTGGCCATCAAGGCGATGTCAGTGACATGGCGTGACATACTCAAAGTGGCGTCCAAGTGGAAGCCAAGCGTTTTGACAAACGGAGAGATGTGGCTGGCGTGGTTATCGATGTTGAACTAATGGTATTCAGGGTTTAGGTTTGCAAGGTGGGCTGCGTTGCCGTGGAGGAGGAGCTCGGTTTTCTCATCCTTGAGGCATAAAAGATGGGTGGCCAGATTTGTATGACTTCGTAAATGGAATTGATTTTCAGGGAGTCTTGGTGGTAGTTGCCAGTAAGTGTGATGAGGATTTGAGTGTCATCCGCATAGTTTATGTATTTGATGCCCAGAGAGTTGAGGTGGCAGAAGGGAGGCTTGGTATAAGCATTGTAGAGGGTAGGGGAGACACAGGAGCCTTGGGGGGTGCCACATGTGTAGGCTGTAGGGGTTGAGGAGTGGTTGCCAGCAAACACACGGGAAGTACGGTCAGAATGGAAATAGGCACTCCAGTTGGTAGCTGCTGATGAGAAGGCAGCAGAGGTGGTGAGATGGTGGCAGCAGGTGGTGTGGTCTACAAGGTCAAATGCTGCAGATAGATCGAGGAGTATGAGGAGGGAGAGTTTTCTGGAATCGCTGGTGTCGTCTAACTGTTTTTTTTTGGTCAAGGAGAGCTGTCTTTGTGACATGTCTGGGGCAGAATCCAGATTGGCGAGAATTTAGAATGTGGTTTAGTTCAAGGTGTTGCTGGATTTGGAGATAAGCGTTGCAGTCAATGATTTTTAATAGGAAGGGGACTGTGGTGATGGGCCGTTAATTGGTTGGCAGTGCTGGGTCGAGAGAAGGCTTCTTGAGGAGAGACGAGACCCAGGATTTTTTAATGGAGGTGGAGACGGAGGAGGAAGCGATTGAGGCATTAATGATGGCTGTGATTTGCAGTACTAGGAGGTGTGCGCATTCCATGATAAGGGGTGCAGGGCCAGTATCCCCTCTACAGCTGGAGGATCATTTTGAGCCTGTGTTTTTTGCAAGGGCGAGTGAATTGATAGGTGATGTGAGCAAGGTGTTGTATTGGCTGGCCAGGAGGTTGACATCAGCAGTGTGAGGTGAGGGGGCAGGTGGTCTGCCAGAAGTGGCAGTAGGCAGTCACTGGTGAGGTTGCTAGTGCATCTGGAGATGGTGAGTGGGGGAGTGTGGGGGTGGGCTCCTTGTGGTGAGGGTGGATGCTAAATGTGATGATGTGGTGATCTGAGCAAGCACAGGGGGTGTTAGACAGGATAGTGGTATCAGAGGTGTGACCGAGTAGCCAGTCAAGCGTGTACCCCTGTGTGTGGGTGGGGTTGAGAATTTTTTGGGTGTTGCCTAGGGAGGAGGTGGCACTCATGAGAGTGTATTCTTCCTTGTGGAGTGGGTCGACATAGCCGAGGTTGAGGTCGCCCAAGGCGATAACTTTCTAGCTGGTGTAGGTGACGGTGGAGGATGGCGATAGTGACAGTTGACTGAGACTGATTGCCAACTGGGGAGGGGGTAGCGGGTGAGCTGAGATGGGAAGTGTGTTTTTGTAGATGATGACGACTCTGCCACCTTTCTGTGCAGGTCTGTCAGCACGGAGGATGGAATAGTTGGGTGGTATGGCAATAGTGAGGGCTGAGCCTGACAGTACCATGCAGCCCTGTTTCTGTGATTGCTAAAATGTCAAGATTGATGGCTTCCATTAGGACAAGGATGTCTGCGGCGTGCGCGACAAGCAAGCGTGCATTGATTATGGCAAATAAGATGATAGGTGCTGAAGATGGACGGTGGAGTAGGTGTTATCGCTGGCAGTGGCATGGCACTGGGCAGGGCTGGCCTTGGCATGGGGCACTGGGCAGGGCTGGCACTATGGTGTTTAGCCAATTTAGCTACACTTTCTTTTGTGGCATGGCATTTGTTTACTGTGCACTGGGTAAAGCAAACATTATTAGTGTTACTACATTGTTAAGCTGGCTTTCATTGATGAAGCTAGTTTGGATGTACTTTCTCACTGTGGCATGGCATTTCTACTGGCAAAAGCCAACAAGAGTAAGTTCTTATATGGTCCATAAAATCATCTATTTGTACAGTTTGCATGGATATGTATGGGCACAGCCATCATGAAAATGTTGTTCATAATTGCATATATTTTGGGTAAAGATCATGAAAATGTTTGGGAAAAGCTCCTGTGCATTGTTGATGACTTTCATGGATTTGCTTTTTTCATGTGCTCCATACAAAACTGATTGCAAACGTTGTGGCTTTTTACTCAATTTTAACAACATGTGTGCTAGAAAATGCACCATGACTTTTCGTTTTAACCTTTTATTTATTAGCAAACTTATCAGAGCACATTAGGTTACATATCATCTTCTTAGCATAAGTTTAGACAGTTAATTTACATTATAATGGGGTTCAATTGGGTGAGAACCAGCATAAATATGACACATTACATTCTCACATGGAGGGTAAACAATAATATCTCATTCAATAGATTCAGATTAGTCAGTAGAGAGGTTGGATAAGTATGTTTGGAACTCAGACCATATATTTATAGGTCGGGAGGATATGGGCAGTGAATTTACATAGAGCTCCTCACATTCCTGGGTCCAAGTTAGTTCTGACAACCAAGCTTTGGAATTGGGCGGGGAGATCTGTTTCCATTCCTGCAGTACACATCTCTTGGCAGCCATACAGCCTACGTTCACAAATGCAAGCATTTTTCTGTTCGGGATATCGTCCCATATACCAAACAGGGCCCACACTGGGGAACATTCGAGGGTAACCCCTACTATGTCAGAGAGCACTTGCAGAACCGTCTCCCAAAAGTTCTGCAGTCGGACACATGACCAGAACATGTGAATGTGGCCAGCAGATCCTGACTGGCATCTGGGACAGGAGTGGTGTGTACTTCAGGAGAATCGATTGAGCTTTTGGGGAGTATAGTAAGTCTGTTCAGTAGTTTGTACTGCATACACCGGAACCTGAAGTTAAGGGAGATTTGTTGTGTGTGTGAGCACATGCGTTTCCATTGAGGGTCAGTCAGAGCTATACCCAGATTGTCCGACCATTTAGCGCGCTCTCTAGCACCTGGGTCAGGTTGTCTGTCCACTAACATTTTGTATAGTGGCGACACTATCTGACGGGTGCCATATGCATTGGCTATGCACTGTATTTCTTGGGTTTCAGGGGGTTCATATGGAAGGGATGACCACATTGAGTGTATTGCTGCACGCAATCTGTAAGAATGTAGTGTTTCAAGCCCCGAGTCAGTATGTTCCCCTAGCTTCCCATTCGGGAATAAGTCCGCAAGTGCTTTGTATCCCAACCCCCTCCAATGAGCTAGCAGTGCAGACTCCCATGTGGGTTCCTATCCTGGGAACCTCCACAAAGGAAGCCATTTATAGTATGGGCGTATTTTAGTGCTTGGTGGGAATATGTGGTGCCAGCCTAGTAGTGCTGCAGTTATTGGATCAAATGGGCAGTCATCTTTGTATATGTCGTTCATAATGAGCATTTTAAGGTCGGATCCGCTGGTTGTCAAGGGTTCCAGCTTTACGTGAGGTAGTTGCCGAGTATTCCCATACTAGAGTGGCGCATACTGGGCCTTTGCAGCTACCCTCGACCTGGAAACCTTTGCCCCTAGATTCTTGACTCTGTTGGGGGATCAGCAGATCAGCGGAATGGGAAACCCTATGTTTGGTTGTCTGGTATTACTCGTGAGTGGAAATATTTCAGATTTGTTGTAGTTAATTGTGAACCCAGAGAAGCCACCTATGTGAGTCACGTCGCAGGAGAATAGGGTTGAGGTTTACTTGGGGTCCCTGATGTATAGCAGGAGATCATCTGCGTGTAGTGATATAATCCCATAGGGCTCAATGGGAATGGGGAGGTTGGATGCACCCGCACCATTGAGGATGCTGCCGTTGCATCCGACATGATGTGCTCGCGGGTGCCGCTCGGCCCGCCAAGTCAGATCTGGCGGGCAGAAAGACACCTGCGAGCACAACTCGTAGTTTGCCGGTCAGGGAACTACCAGCAAACTTGTAATAGGCCCAATGTGTGTTTGAAGTCTGCAAGCTGCACGCGATTGGGATCTGGGGGCCGTCCCAGTTCTATCCAAATTATTGTCCATAATTAAATTCATATCACCTCCCCATAGGATAGGAATCCCCAGGAACCCCAACAAACTAGACACCACTTTGTCAAAGAATTCAGGGGTATCAATGTTGGGACAATAGGTATTTACCAGCAATAGTTCAGTACCAGCTATGATACAATGCAGTATGACATATTGACCTTAACCATCCAAGTAGTTCTTTTCAGAGTAAATTTAACAGACTTATGGATCAATGACATGACTCCCCTAGATTGGTTGGAATAGGAGGTGAAGACTCTATTTGCCCCTAGATCTATATGATGAATGCGACTCCCATAATTGCGACAGGCCGAAGAAGCCGAATTTTTTGTTTATTTAAATCCCCTTTACAGCACATACATATGCGGGGGGAGACCCCCTGCATCCCTCCATATTACTATTATATCATTTAACCCCCCCCACATAGATATGTGGTATAAGGGGGGTCTAGAAACATTTCAGGCGTCGCAATTATGAGGACGAAATTTTGGGCCATTACCTTCGCCCCTATGTTGGTTCTATACCTCTAGATGCCCTTTCCGTGGCGCGTGTCTGTTGCAGAAGTAGCATCTTTACCTCATGTCGCTGTGCATATGCCATGATTCTACGTTACTTAGTTACCTAACCCCCTAACATTCCACATCATCAGTTTCATCTCCATTATGTAACCTGTGACACATCAAGCGTTTTCCCCTCCCTTCTCCGAACACAGTTCCTGTCTCCTAAAAGATTAACGTAGTTAACCTTGTACTCTGCAGCCAAGTGGTTTCCACATTTTCTTCCCATATCTGGATCGGTAGCGCAACCGGCTCCCACCTTTCCAGTTAGCTTCAACAAAAACAAGTAAATCCCTCCCCCACTCCCAACCTCACTGCCCACCCCAACCTAGCAGAGTAATACCCCCTTCCTCTCCCCTCGGCCTATTCCTACATGGTCCCCATCCCTTGTCTCGACCAACCATTAACTTTAGCAACTGTGGGTAAACTGCTGCGGCCGTGGCCCGTTCCACAAATGTACTACCACTGCCACATGTTCCAGTGTGATTGTGTTAGTGGTGGATTACATTGCAAGTACTATAAGCTCGCCATAAAGTAAGGATAATGAGTGGTGCAATTCAGGTGTGCTTCTTCCGCTCTGTGACGGATTGTCTCTGTCACAATCAGGGTTATCTGGGATCGGGATTTGAGCCTCTATGCATATGACCGCTTCGTCCGGGACCATAAAAAAGTACAATTTGCTATGGAACTGGAATTTCAGTCAGACCGGGAACAGCATAGCATATTGGATGTTGGGGGCTCGGAGTAGCTTCTTAACTCCAACGAACTGGTGTCTCTCATGTTTTGCTGGGATGGAGAAGTCCGGGAAAAGCCGAATTGTCTAAGAGCCCAGTCGTAGTTCCTTTTTTTCCCAGGCGAGGCACAAGAGCTGGTCCCTGATGCGTAAACTGAGGATCTTTGCAATAATAGGTTGTGAAAAGTCAGCAGGTTTGGATTTGGGCCCAAGAGCTTGATGGGCACGCTGCAACATGAAAAAGGGAGAAAGAGCCAGGGACCCCAGGAGATCCCGGAGTAGATTTTCAGCTGCCTGTACCATGCCCCCTGACAGAACATACTCAAGGACCCGACTATCCTGATGTTATTTCTCCTGAGCGTGACTCCAAGTCATCACACTTAGATTTCACAGCTTTTATGGCTTTCACCATGGATGTTGCCGTATTGTGGAGAGCCTGCACAGTGTCCTCCGTCACCCCAATCCTAGCCTCAGTCTCCGTAATGCACCCAGCCTCCTTGGCAAGTTTCGACCTCATGGGTGCAACATTGGCTGTAATGTCATCCAGTTTTTCATGGATGGCTGCAAAACCCTTGACCATGGCCTCTATCATATGAGTAAGGTCAGGGGGCGGGTTTGTTGTTGGTTGCAATTATTCCAGGTGAGAGTTAAATGAGGGTTGCAGTTGTCCCCGTGGAGTGGCTGTCGCAAATTTGTCCATGGTCCCGGACTTCTTCCCCCCACCCGCACCTCTAGTCTTGGTGGTCTGGCCAGTGAGGTGGTGGGCGAGAGCCCCCCCATACTTTTAGGAGAAGAGACAAGTGTGTGCACCCTCCTTCACACGTTCAGGGCACCCTTCAGCTCCCTTACAGGATTGTTTATGGGAGACAGCTACTTATGTCCAGTGTACAACAGTACCAGTGGTATATGATGTGGGGTAGGCGGTCATGAGCCAACGGGGTCCTTAGCACAGAGGTGACAGTTCTGGAGTATGGTTCCACTCTATTGTATATGGACTGACAGTAGCGGTCATACAGGGGAATACCACTCCCTTGCCGTAGGCTGGTTCGCCTAACCATAGGTCTTGGGTGACCACTGATGATGTGTCCCACCAAACACGGCATGCTTGGCCCCTGTATGGGAGGGGCCACCTAAGTCACCAGTTGGTATCTGAACTGGTTTGGTCTCTGGTGACCCCCAATCAATCGCTTCAGATGGGGAGTGGGATCTGCTCAGCTCAGATCTGCAGAGTGTGAGAGTTCCCGGGCATATTGCCTGTTTGGGTGTGGAATGCAAGTTGTCCTGGCGTGCAGCACCGACCGTCCTGCAGAATTTCGTACCCCTGCGTGGGTAGTGGGTGCACAGTCTTCAGTGCCTGGGAGGTGGGCGGCAGCACAGGGCCGGCAGGCTGGAGGTCGGTTGTCATGTCTCAGAGCTGGGGGTAGAGGACAGAGATTGCCCTCGATGAGTCCTACTAGAGGTATTGGTGCCAGGTAAACACAGTTGGGTCTGGGAGCAATTGTGTGTGGGACTCCCCCCGCTGAGCACCAAGTGGATAGGATAGGTATCATCTGCAGTCACCTGGCATTAAATGTACAGCAAGTTCACTGAGTGGAGCCTTCCCAACATCCATCCCTCGGGTCCTCCAGCAATGTGTGCCTTGCCCCACAGCCACGTTAGTGGTGTTGTGACACTTACTCCCCCAAGGCACAGGGTCAGTAGTGGAGATAAGGGGGGCCCATCGAGAAGCGGCTGGCGGCCACCGTCGGGAAAGCAGCACTCAACGGGGCACCCACACCATCAGGCAAGAGCTATATCTCCTTCTTCCAGGTGGACCAAAGGGACACCACGCAGCAGTCGTAGGGATGACTCCAGTCTCCTGCCGGGTAGGAGGCGACACAAGCCGGGTTGCTGGTTAGTCACAATTAGGGATTAACGTGCATGCCCATAGCACACGCTGTTTCTCACGGCCGCCGGGTCTCTGTGATCACAAAAACCTGCGTAATTTTTATGTAAATTCTAAATAATATCCATTATCATCAATGTGTAGTGAGTCTCACACCATCTCATAGAAACATACACATTTTACACAGTTCATAACATATAAAACAACATCTCTTGACTTATACAGATGAACCTTGTTCTGTTAAGGTTTTTCAATGACACAATATACAATACAAATAATGTAAATCTTTTGGCAATTTTGGCACACTTAAACAAAAAACAATTCAACACAACAGTGTTTCGGCCTATGGTATCCTATTAGCTCCAAATGTGCTGGCCTCCATCAGGACGGGAGCAGTGAAAGTGTTGCCTCACTGCCTGTGGTGATCATGTCATGTAGCTAGGACACGGTGAGTCTGGGACTTCTCCAGAGTCTGCACCTCACATGCGTGGAAAATAGTCTAAGGAAACTCTAGAGTCTGTGTTGATAAGCGCAGAACTAGTTTGCCTGATGGGTTACTAGATGAATAATAAGTCTCCACTGTAACCACTTCAATCCTCAATCTACCCGAAAAATAGCTACCGTGTGGTGAGGTTTCATGAAGTCAAGGAGATAGTATCTGCCCTTCTGTTACTGCCTCCTTCCTGCGCATTGGTGGACCGCTGTTCTATTCTGCGGTGGTGCTTTACTGGTGCCAAACTTCATATAGCGGGTGAGCTTCATATAGCGGGGACTCACTGACTGCTCATTCAGATTAGTCTTGCTTGCACTGTACTTTGAATCTAGTGCAGCCGCTGGTTTCGATCACTTTTTTCAGCGGTCCACCAGTGCGCAGGAAGGATTCCAAAAACCATGTCAGAGCAACGGCAGATTAAGACTGCAGCTGCTCGCTGCCCCCCATTTTAAACCCATTATACCTACGGCAGCCCCTGGTTTGGTTCGAGCAACTTTGCTACGCTCAGTTGCTCTTGCATATTCATGGCAAACATTCATGCCATTACAATTAAAAAGTTCACCAGACGCCACCGTCTGATTTTGGTTAAAAAGATTCTGGGCGAAATATAGCTGTGCTCTTTAACATGTGTTAAGGTCTACAGAATCAACCTTTGCCTAAACTCTGCATGGTTAGGTTCCTTCGAATGTCCCTTTCACAGTCTCTCACTGGGTGACAGAGGCACAGGCGGAAAGGAGGGAGGCTAGGGGAAAGATAACCTCTGGTGATTTCAATGTTACACTGAATTATAAAAGTGTCTGACTTTTATTAAACAAGGAACAAGGAGAAGTGAATATTCTCTGCTAGTGATAACTGTTGTCAGCAGTTGGCTGTTTGTTTATCTGGGTGCCAGTTTATGTTAGAAAAGGCTGCATTGTTTCCTGATCTCCTACCTCCATTATTCATTCACCCAATATCCAGGAGCCTCTGGCAGGGATGTAATTTCACCAAAATGCCATGGGTAGCGGAAGGGACATCACACAACCCTTGACCTCGGATGACGTCATAGGAAGTGATGTCATTTGTCCCCAACCCAAAGTGACATCTTGGAAAGTGATGGCACACAACCTTTCACCCCTTGTGCCATCACATAGCATTATTCCTCAGTACACTGAGAAACATATGGTTACAATATCACTGTAATGTGATATATATTTCATACAAGAATGGATCACATATTGTAGCATTAATATCAGTGTTTATAGGCCCATATTACCAAATTACTGTGAATTTAAGCAGACATCCAACACAACAACCTGGACTATTGTATATCACTCGGGCTCAACTGCTAAGAGGCCTAAATCCCAGAGCGCAGACATCCAGTGCCTGCCAAGTGTCTTACCACAGACTGGAAACAGCAACTGACCATACAAGTCCAGCCAGAAAAACGATGGCCTGGAGGGCTGCCCAGAGCTGTGCCAGTGGTTATGAATGATTTGAAACCTTCCAGCCATCACCTTTCTGTTTCTCTTATTTCGTAAGTAACTCACAGTTATTTTGTTCGATGGGAGATAGAAGGGAAGGGTGTGTTGTTGCAGGTCACAGTAATTTCAGTTTTAAAAAAAAGAATTAAAATGTAAACAGCAGCAGCAGCTCCATGACATCATACCTAGAAAAGGCCAATTTTATTATTTTCTTTAGTCCTTTATATCTTGCTTAATGTCAGCCTCCATCAGCTTCTAAGCACTGGAACAGGAACTGAACCCACGTTGCACTGCATCCTCTTGTTCCCAAAGCAAGTGCGTTGCCCCTGAGCTATCCTTCCGAATATATATTTGTTTTGCTTGAGGAAGCAACAGGCGGTTTATTTCAAAGGCATAGGGCAGCTTCATGTAAATTAATTATCTCACCTTGCGTCTATCTACAGTGTGCCAGTGATGCAGGTCTGGCAGATCTAGGTCAGGTCACACAGGGCCCAGGGAGGATTGGTGACAGAAGCTGCTGTGGTCCAACCCTCTCATCACAGGCCCAGTGGCTCACTGAATGTGCAAAGTAGAAAACGAGAAACACTGATGAGGGCCGCTCATACCCAGAGGTGGAAATGGAAAAAACTTGAAGGGGGATCCTACAAGGGCCAGGTAGGGGCGGAGTTTGGGTGAGGGACAGAGGTCCGAGGAGGAGGAGTTTAGAGGGGGCAGAGCTGGCAGTTGAACTCTGATCAAAGGATGTTCGAAATAGTTTAAAAATTGAGAAATTTCTTTCATGGCTTGAAAAGTACACAAGTGCGTATCTTACTATGATTTGTGTACATTTTCAGCCATCTTCTCAAGACTACAAATGCCAGTTTCTATTTTGGAAAGGCAATGATCACCGAGCCCCCAACTTTGCGGGATCGATATTGTACTGCTCTGTGTGCACAGTCTGCTTGCACAGTGCAGGTTACATTACAGAACCCGCAAAGGTGGGGATCAGTGATCATTGTGTTTTCCAAATGGATTCTGCTCTGTGTACACAGGGTGCTTTCTGCTCTGTCACAGGATCTTTGACCCGCGACGAACCTGGGGCCTGTCCTCGGCAGGGGATTATCCAGAATTGCAAGAGTGGGGGGGTGGGCCAGGAAAAAAGTCCTGTTACTTTTCCCTCCAAATGCAGTGCGCGCAATTTCATACGGTCGCATGCGTGCCCCCAAACCGGCCACCCCCACCCCAAATTACTTTTTTGGTAACATTAGTGGCAGATGGCATTTTAACATATAACAAAACAAAACAAAACATTCAGGATCATTACAGATGCAGGAAACCCATCTATAGGGCGCTCTGAGGCAAAATACATGCAAACCTCCTAATTTGCTTATGGATTGCACCAATAGAAGTAACTTCACAGAAAAGGACATTGCAGGGAGTATCATCAGTCTTTGATTCTTGGAGGCACCATGAAAGGGACTTTAGAATAAGTTGCCATAAGTAAACCAAGTGGCAAATAACTTAGTTGTGCAAAATACATACATTGCACAATTATTATATATGGAGCAACTCTATAGTCACTGGGCTTTTTTTAATATATTAACATAAGCTATGAAGTGAATCAGAATCACTTACAGAGCTGGAGATAAGGCACACTGCAATTAAATGAATTGCCCAGGATCACACACTTTGGTTAAATGGTGATACAGGGTGGACAATTTAAGAAAGTGAGTACATCTTCCCAGGTTTAGCTGATACATGTATTTATTAATTTTGTGCTTTGCATTCCATGTACTTAAATAATACTTTATTTATAGCAATGCCTCGGAAGCAAACCACATTACATAATAAACTAGCCTTTCATGGTAAACTAACTATATAATACATAGATTGTCATAGAAATAAGTTGAGCAATAAGAGTATGGCTTTAATTGTATTCCCCCCATCCTGCATTCAAAGTGAGCTTAACAAATCCCCCTTGAGTTTTAAAGCCATAGCCGTTATATCATAAAACATGCAACATTATGTACACTTATCACTCCCTGTCAAACGAAAAAACTGTGTGGAAACCACACAGTTAGCCTGTCGCTTTCACACTGTTGCCCTTGCAGGGTTACCATAGACTTGTGGAAAGTTAATATAGGAAATATCTTTTTTGAATAGTTCATGAGAACATGTTTCCATCCATTTTTTTCGTTTGATCGTTTTTGGAGCCAGGTGTCTTCGAATCTCCTCAACCAGTCAGCTCCTCAAAATGTGTGCTACTTGACCAGTAGAGACAGCATCAAACTTTGAAGTTACCTTTTTGTGCCCACCTCCCATCTTCACCACTTATCACTCCCTCCCATTAACATTTCTCAAGGGACAAATGTCCCTGCTAATAGGTGACCCCTCCCATCAGTGCCTAACGGCTTACATTCTACTGCTTCGTTTACACAGAGCAACGCGACAGCCCCTCTGCTGCCCTGAGCTGCTTGGGGCATTATCCTGGCAGCGAGACACCTCTCACATTCAGAAAAGGTAAGGTGTCCTGCTGCCAGGACAATGAGCGTGCTGAGCAGGAATTGCTTGGCACACATAGGCACATTGTCATGCCAGCAGGACACCTTTCCCGTTGGGCACCCTCATTGAGGTGCTGAATGGGAGAGAAGTCCCACTTATAAATGTCCTGCTGTTGCCCCCGCCTAGAAATGTTGCTGGGCCTCCGTGATCAAATGTGCTGTGCTCTGTGCCAGCGTACTGTGCACACAGTGCGCTCGCACAGAGCTCATTAGATCACGTGCGAGTGCGCTGTGCACACTTGTTTGAGGGGGCTGGGGCAGATTGAAGCTGGATCCTGAGAACCAGCTAGAGAACTGATGACGGATCTCGGATCCATTAGCCAGCGCTGCTCGTACCCATTCCCAGCTAGCTAGACCTAGCCCCCATGCCCTGCCTGTTGTACAGTACTGGGTATGAGCTGCACAGAAGGCCCCACCTCTGAACCCAACCACTCAGGCATTCTTTACTAATGGACTGCCAACCTGTTTATTATGGTGGCTCCATGGTTTTTCCTGCATCCCTGTTATTTCTCCAGCTTTCGAGATCTAGATTCCAGGTGAAAAAAGCTGTGGCACATTTAGCTGCATTTACAACTGCCTTTTTCAGGTGCAACACAGAGATATCTGCTCTTGGCACTGTCTCTTGGTCCAGTTGCCCAGAGGTCGCAAGGCCAGGTCTAGGAATAGCAGATGGGGAGACAAGGGTAGCAATTGCTACCCCTGGCTACCCCCAAATGACGTCTCTGTCTTTGTCCTCTGTCTTATGCTGAACCCATCTGCAAATGTATGGCTTGCAGTTTTGATGCTGTGCAGAGAGTTCAAGAATAATCTGCTCGCCCTGGGAACAACATGAATTTGCCCTGCAACATGGGTTCAATAACCCAGTCTGGCCGACTCAGCTCTTCATTCTCCCATGGTCAATGCAGTGAGAATCACAAGTGGTAAAGTGCTTAGAACCTGGATGAATCAGGCTTGAAGTGCTATTTTAAACATCATATTATTATTATTCATTTTGCCAACCTTCAAAACGTTAAATTATGCAGTCATGACCTATAAACAATCACTTGCGGATTAGTTGAGCAACAGAAACGTTAGAATAAGAAACAGAGAGAGACAATAAAATGAACTGTACCTCTGTAGCCTTCCTGCGGGCAAAGGTTCTCCATGAACGGAATCTGATGGGTTATTAACCTGTGTAGATATCCCCAGCGCAACCTCCTGAATTGCCCTTTCTTGTATTCCGCAGGGTAGTTTTAGAAAGGCAAGTTTCTCGATGCATTTTCGCGATAAGGGCGTGCTGCTCATTCACTCGCAAGGTCAGTCAGCGCTAATGGCGATAATGTTACGTAAGCTGAAGCACGCCGTACTCCTTCGAAACACCGAATGCGTCATTAAACAGCCCACATAACCGAGCTCAGGCGCCGTTGGGCAGGCTCCGGGAAGCCTTGGGGTTCTAAACCTCAGGGAAACACAACCTGTTTACATTCGAGTGGACTTATGCGCCCTCCCCTTTAACATCTTCTGATTCGTTTTAGAGAGGCTTCCAGTTCAAGTGACGGCACCAACAAGATGTCGCTTTTCAATGCTATCGTAGTTCAATTTTACGAAAATGCACTTGATATTGTAACGTAATTCCATAAAGAACTGCCGCATAGATGATCTAAAACCGTGCCTGGTTTAGCAGTCGAGAGTGTCTGAGAACGTGTTATTTTTAGAGCTTGCAGCCTAACCCAGTGCACAAGACCTGGATAGACGAGCTTAATTCCCAGCTGCCCCTTTTCTCGCTCTCCAGTTTAACGAGCAAGTCAACCAACCTCCGAGTGTTTTCTCATACCACTTACCCTTTCAGCTCTGTGTACCTTGAACATCGTCAGCCTTGCACTGTTCGTATACCGGTTGTTACAGGACAAAATGCACGTGTGCCCACACATTAACACAGCACTACTAAAGCCTTAAAGTCATGAGACGAAGCTGAGGGCTATACAATGAGGGTCAATGCATGTTTTGGTGGCGAAGTAAAACATTTTACTTTCAGAGTAAATAAAATAAATAAAACTGAGTTAGTAAATTAAATGTGGTTTTATTTTGTAGTATTTAAATTACGTGGTTGACTTCATGAGTTAAGCATTTTAATTGCAACTTGGTTGGACTGGAACAGGTTAACATGCGCATGCATTAGGCGTCTTGTTAAACTACTAGAAGAAAGCCAAAACATTTTCCAATGTTTTAGTTTTCTCTTTTGTGGGGCAAATGGGACATTGCTGCAAAAAAGGGTTCTCTAAAAGAGGAAGTGTCTTGTTGAAAATAATCTTGTCTGTAAATTGCACTGTTGTTTTCCTGTCAGCTTTTGGAGACAGAATGTTGAGAATGCAGTCAATACAGTACTTATTTGTGGCACTCTAAACATTCTGATTGGCTAGAGGATGTCATTACTGATGAGGCATGGGGGTCATTATTATTATTATTATTTTATTTATTTATTTGTGTTTGGTTTAAATTCTTTATCAAAAACAAGATACAATATGCTAAAGTTAACTATTACAATCCATACTCAGGATGCATAAAATAAAAAAAAGTATCAGTTACCATTCATAAAACAGTTACCATTCAAACGCGAGTTTGAAATCTATGAACGCAGCATAGATGGTTGACTTGTCTTTATATGCTTTGTGTTTCAATATGTTGAGGATAATCAAGTTAATATTTGTGCCAGTTTTTTTGACAAACCGAGTTTGTCTCGGGTCCGATCTTCCTGCTTCTTTTGCCCCTCTATTTAAGTTTCTAAGCAGGAAGGAAGCAAATACTTTGCCAAGGGGTCTCAAGCAGCTCAATGAGCCGGTAGTTTATTGGTAACTTTCTGTTGCCCTGCTTGAAGATTGGGACTAGAATGGCCATTTTCCAACACTTCGGGATGATTTTATCGCTAAGATTTGTAAGAAGAAATCAGACCAGCCCTCTGGGATCTTGATAGGCATTTCGTTGCTCAGGCCATCAGGGCCAGGGGCCCGAGAAGGGTTCAGTTGTTTTATCTGTCGTAGGATGTCTTCAGGGTCTCTACAGATATTCCATTGTATTGTTTTATCAGGATTTATATGGTTGTGGAGATCTTTCGTCCTCTGAAAAATAGTTGTAAAGTGTGAGATCCACATGTCTTCTGGGACATCTAGTATCAGTTTCTCATTCTGTCGGTGGTTTTCATTTAATAGGCTCCACAGGTGCCTACTATGCTTATCTCAGAGCGCTGCAAGCATTTTTTCAGCATCATTCTGAAATAGTGTGGCCTGGATAGATTTATGCCAATTTCTATATTGTTGTTTAAGATGTTTAATTATCTTCTAGCCATCTTCTAGCTCTGCCTTAATAGTTTTTCTTACTTTCTTGCGTAACTCAATTTTTTTGATTGCAATTTTCCTGTTATATGTGTTTGATTTTATTTGGCAAAATAAATGATTTAAGTACCCAGTTATATTCCAGCTTCTCATTGTCTCGTAAAGATGTTACTTGATAGGCATTGTTTAGGGTTTTCACTTGTTTATCTGCTATTCTTAATCAGTTCGAACCAGTATTTAGTTCCAGAGGATGATTATACTCTATTTTTGATGCTGATATTTGAAGCGACTATTCGATAAGACATTCTGTTGTGTTCACTGGAATCGGTTTTGACATTTCCAAATTTAGTTATCGCCTCTGTGATTTCTTGGGAGGTAAATATGTAGTCCAGATGGGCCATAGTCGAGCCTCTCGACCAAGTTGGTTTGGATGGGATATCTTCGGGCATATACCCATTAGTTAATGTTAGACCTCTTATTTCCATTTCTTTGGACCAGATTTGGGCCCTCATAGGGAGGTTCCCCATTTTGGTCTTCTGTCCGTTTTTATTAAATAGATGGAAGTTGAGGTCTCCACATACTATTAGATCTATTTTGATGTACTTGTTGCAGATATCGTCAATGGATCTTAAGACTGAGTCAATGAGTAGATCCGCATTCATCGCAATCGGGTTCCAATAGATGTTAAGCATCCCTAATAGGTTTTTAAATTTACCTACGTGCGTCTTTTCCTCCTTGTCTTCCGTGGAGTATACCGGGTTCTTGTATTCGATTATGGTATATTGGTTTGGGCTCATGTTTTGCAAAACTTTCATAGTGCCGTCAATCTTAATCAACTAGTGCGTTATTTTTGTCACTTAGTAGATGTCCAACACCTTTAGAATTCCATGAGCAGAGGCTTATTCTAGATACTTGAGCGGTAGTTGATTGTTACCACTGATCTCTATTAGTGGATCTTCTCATGTACTCTCGGGCATCGTCCTCTCTGTGTATTGGCCAGGATGGTTGAGGAGGTCTTCTATTTTGAGTCGTAGAGTTTTCATAGCGGGAGTTAATTGTGGAGTTTGCGACTTCCTCTCCCCGTTGATCTTGCTCAAAGCTTTTATCGGAAGGTTCTCTACCATTTAAGGGATGTGATGCTTTAAATTCCTCATTTCTATTCTTTTCAAGTCTGGTACAGTTGAATCACAATTTGGTGATGGCAACAGTATTTTCCATCACCTTTTCAAGCATGGTGGAGGATTTAAATTCAAACGAGACTTCATCAGTTTTATGTTTATGTAGGAATACAACTAGGTTAATGTCAGTCAATTTCATGTTTTTTAGGCGTGGAATCACATTCATTAATCAGAGGATTTTGGTTCTGTTTAAGATTAGGTCATCGTTCTCTGTGTGGATCTGTGTTATTGTGATCTTGTTGTTTATCACTATATGTCGAGGATTATGAAATATTGGTAGTTTCAATCCTTCTATTGATGGTTGCTGAGAGTTTGCTAAACTATTGAACTTCCAGCATTCTTCCTCTATGATCGATTGATCTTGTAAAGGTGCTTCTGAGATAATACTATAGTCTGTGCTTAGGTTTTCTAATACATCATCAGTAATGGTTTCACAGGATAAGTTTTTTCTTTCTGAGATTATCAATTGTCCTTCTTCATATTCACCGACTATAATTAATGATTGGTCCTCTTCGTTTGTTTCATCTCTTTTGCACGGAGTCGACTCTTCGTCCATATATATGGAGAGATTTATTAAAGCTTCTAGATCCGCAAGTTCTTCGGTTGTTGGCGGGGTACATTGGTTATTATTGTTAGCACTTTTCCCTTTTTCATTTGGTGGACTTTTCCTTTTGTCTACCAATTTGATGGATTTCAAGGAATTTCTTTGGGCAGGAATTGTGAGATTTCTTAAAAAGGCCCTTGATCCTCGCTTCGTTTGCTTTTTAATTTTAGTTATCATAGAGTCAGTATTTCTTTTGCCATGAGTGGCTTTTGGCTGGGATTTGCTTGGATCAAATTTTGTTCGGTCAAAAATCGGGAAAGTTTCCGGTGCTTTCAGAGCTATTCCCGAAGGTATTCGTGCTTGTTGGTGGGCTTGGCTCTGTTTGTCAAAGTTTATTGGTATTGTCGGCATTTGAAGGAGATTATCGATTTTGGTTTTGTCAGCAGCATTTTGATTCATTTCTGTTGGTTGTTTTTTTTAATTTATTACATGTTTTTCTATCGATTTAGGGTAATCTTGTTGTGTATCTAATGTACAGATTATCGCATTATCTTGTTGTTTAGGAATGTTGTGTCGAGAGGTTTGATCTCTGTTGTCGTTTTGACGCTTCTGTTTGTCATTTAGCATTTGCATCATGGTGGTCGTCATTAGGGCTTTGTCTGCTCTACCGCTGCAGGCAATGTCATATAATCTCATTTGACATGAATCAGATGCCTTAGGTTCCACATCCAGTCTAGATTGAAATATTGGTCATAAAAGTTTCAAAAAATATTTGCTTTGTGTGGACCATTGCTAAGAAAGTAGCCTGATCTTTTATTGATTCACTTATTACCACGTACAACTTTAGAAAGGGGATTAGTGCGTGGGTGGTGGCTGTCGTTAAGAGGTTTTGAAGCTCTTGCATTGATGTTGGAATGGTCTCACACTCTTTCTGGGGAGGTGGAGTACATTGACATTTATCTGATTTCCTCTCTTCTTGCGTGTTTCTAGATGAGAGCATTTGACCAGGCATTTGGAATTTCACTAAATTCTTATTTACGTGTGTTTTGTTTCACTCTCTGTTCTCAGCTAATGATGGAAATTTGTGCGAGGCATTACTCTCATATAGGGTCGAACTTGAAGTGAAAGTTGCCTCTGAGATAGTCGGTCCTTTAGCAGTATATGGCTTGAATACTGCTTTTCGTTTATCAAGGTTGGCCATGAGATCTTCAATTTCTATTACATCCAATGAGAGGCGTGCCATACGTCTGTTATGACTTGGTGGAGATGGTTTTCGTGTACTCTAAGATTGTTTGATGCATTTCTCATAATTTGATTGCCAATTTTGTTTAGTTAGCTCTGCTTTAGTCTTCTGACTCATTGCAGGTGTTTCAAGATAATCCTCCTGAGTCTGTTGCAACTTTTTTCCTTATTGTGATGTCTTTCCATAAGCGTATCAGGGATCTTTTCGTGGGATGATGTGTTTTTCAGCAGGTAGATTATACCAACTGTAGTTTGTTTCTCTATGTCCCTGACAGCGTCTTCATTCTGATCAGTTGTTATGCTGTTGATTGTGTTGCTCCCTCTTTGATTGGGATCCATCTAAAGCAAACTCTTCTTATTTGGGGAGGGTATCTCGTTCTTCAAATGGGCTAGATGATCGCAATGTGGCGTCACCAATTCCTCCGAGGTTGAGAACACTTTGCTATTGTACACAGCATCGGCACTTGGAGCCTCTGAGTTCAAAGCAGAATCAGTAGGGGAGACAGGGGCTGGAAATGGGAAAGCACTCGTCTTCATGTCCTGTTGTGGACGGTTTTTTGCAAGTGCGGCTTCACTCAGCTGTATACATTGGGGCGATATTTGGTCCATCAGTGGTAGTAAGGCTGCGCAGAAGGAGTTTCCTGTTTCCATAGTTTTTGTTCGCCGCTGAGTACAGGGACCTGTGGTTAGGGCCATTTCTGTCGCCGCCATTAGATTTGTTCCCTTCCATCGGGTGCTCAGGTCGCGGTTTGCACACTTCACTGGGACTAGTGCGAATCTATGCGGTGGCGATGCTCCACTGCAGCCTCTACCCAAACCAGAAATAAAGGAAAAGAGTAACAGCGCAACCTTGCCGCAATTTTGTAGGGAGGGTACGGTTCCTGCTAACTCAGGTTCAACCAGGATCAAAGGGTATACCCCGCAGTCTCCCGGTTGCAATGCATCTCAAATCCCTCAACTGATCTTAGTAGTATGTAAGCCAAGCACCACACCGATGCCCTCTCTAAAGGAAATGAGTAGAGTTTATATAAGGTGCGTGAGATCTAGAAGGCGACGTGATCGGCCAATACACACTATACTCAGCCTTCTCGCCTCAAGGACTAGGGCTTCAAGGGCTTTATAGCACTGGGAGAACTGTAAGGCAGAGTCATATCAGTGTCAGGGTAGTGTCAGGGCCACGGCTAGATTCAGCCTTGTCGACCTTCTCGCCACACAGTTCAAGGAGCAGTGGCGAGGCAGTGGGGGGGCCATGGCCGGGACCGGTCTGTGCGCTAGGCACAGGTATGCACTATTTTGCATGTCCGTGCTCCCAACAATGACCAACTATAAGACCAACTCACCCCACTGCACTCACCAAGGTCGCCCACTGTAAAGGCAGTGCAGGCACCCTGGAGTCCATTCTCTTCATTCTCTCCTGGGTCTCGTGGCTCGCGGCTTTCTCCTCCTCCGCCGCCGCTCAGCGGTACGATTCAGCTCTCCCACACACAGAGCGTCAGACAGATGGAGAATAGAGGAAAGGACCTTCAGAACGTCATCTGCGTGTCAAGCCGCACCTCAGAGAGCACAGGGAGGGCAAGGATAATTACCCGCCACAAAGTTACAGCCTGAGACAAAGCTAAGGGCTATAAATTGGGGAATGGTCATTATCTGAAGCACTAGTGACCCCTCCAGAGCCTATACAGCTATTAGCACATGGTGGTAACAGCAATACAAGTTTTGGACATTTGCTGGTGAAGTAAAACATGTTAGTTTAAGAATGAATAAAGTAAAAAGACAAACTGAGTTAGTAAATCAAATTAAATAAGTGTTTTTATTTAGTGGTATTTAAGTAACATTTCCCTATTCATAAGTTAAGCATTTTAATTACAACTGATTGAAGAAATCATCCCCGCCCGGCGAGGGTCACAGGCCGGGCAGGATGTTTACTTCACTCAGCGGTGCCGGCCCGACAGTGAAACGTGCTAACCTGCTAATAAAATGTAGCAACAAATGTCGGTTGGCGCCACAGAGGCACTGACTGAAATGATAGCTCTGTTAGAATCGATAATAGGCTGCACCTTTGAGCAATTGCATTTGTATTGCTCAAATGTGTGGCATATACAGTGGCTTCACTAGGGGATGAGGAGGCCTACTCAGCGCCCCGGTAATACCAAATCAAAAATATATGGACTTTACTTAAACATAGACAAGTTATGCTGTTGTGCTGGGCAACTGGGAAAAATAATAGGGCTCTACAACGTTGTCGGCCTTTTCACCAGTGCCCTTGAAGAGTTTATGGCCCTCGTGATGCTCCTCTTACCAAGGAAAGGATACCAAAGAACTTCAGGGTGCTTTCTACAAAAGAGCGCAGGGATCATCGAGGGTACTTGTATTTTGCAGCAGGAGGCACAAATTGATCTTCCAGCAAGATCCCCTCTCTTGTCCCTCAGATGTGGAAAAGGAGGTAGTACTTTAAATACCTTCCACAATAAATCTTCCCTCGACAACATGCTCAATTAAAACTACCGTCCCATCACTATCTTGCCATACCTCACCAGAATCATTGAACACTGCGTCACCAGACAACTCCAACTACACATCAGCACACACAACCCCCTAAGCCCCTTCCAATCTGGCTTTGGACCACGCCACAGCACCAAGAGGAATACAGTTCAAACCCTGGATGACATCTACAACATCACAGGCAAAATATTCACAGCTCCCCTCATACTCCTTGACCTCTCTGCAGCTTTCAACACTATCGACTACACCATTCTCCTAAACATCCCAGCTAGAGGATGAAACTCTCAGGTACTGTTCTTGACTGGTTCACCCCCTTTCTCAGTGACAGGACACACTTTGTCTCAATGCCCCATTATCTACCTGACCCCACCCCAGTCAAGTGTAGGGTTCCACAAAGATCATCTCTGTCCCCCCTAAATATAACCGATATGTTGATTCCCTCTAACCTACTTTTAGCAACCACAAGGTTAATTGCCACCAATATGCAGAAAACACACTAATATAATTCTAAATTTCTTCCCCTCCACAAGTCCACACCCTCAAAAGCTGTGTCTCCACATCACCACCTGGATTGCCACCCACTTCCTTAAACTCAACCCTCCCAAAACAGAATACCTCCTCATCTGCCTCAATGCACCCAAGAAACAAACCCAATGTGACACCCAGGATCAAAGAACTCATCACAGAGAAACCACACATATCCCTCTCCACACCTGTCAAATCCATAGTCTTTACCATCAAACCCCACCTTACCACCACACACAACACAGCCCCCATCCCCAAAACATGCAACCTTCCACACTCAAAACAGAACAAATATCCCTTCCTCAATAAATCTTCCCTCGACAACATGCTCAATTAAAACTACTACCCCATCACTTTCTTGCCATACCTCACCAGAATCATTGAACGCTGAGTCACCAGACAACTCCAACAACACATTAGCACACACAACCCCCACAGCCCCTTCCAATCTGGCTTTGGACCAAGCCACAGCACCAAGACGAATACAGTTCAAACCCTGGATGACCTCCACAACATCACAGGCAAAAGATACACAGTCCCTCTCGTACTCCTTGACCTCTCTGCAGCCTTCAACACTATCGACTACACCATTCTCCTAAACATCCCAGTTAGAGGATGAAACTCTCAGGTACTGTTCTTGACTGGTTCACCTCCTTTCTCAGTGACAGGACACACTTTTTGTCAATGCCCCATTATCTACCTGACCCCACCCCAGTCAAGTGTAGGGTTCCACAAGGATCATCTCTGTCTCCCCTCCTCTATAACCAATATGTTGAATCCCTCTAACACACTCTTAGCAATCACAACGTTAATTGCCACCAATATGCAGAAAACACACACATTAATTCTAAATCTCCTCCCCTTCACAAGTCCACACCCTCAAAAGCTGTCTCTCCACATCACCACCTGGATTGCCGCCCACTTCCTTAAACTCAATCCTTCCAAAACAGAATACCTCCTCATCTGCCTCCATGCACCCAAGAAACAAACCCAACGTCACACCCAGGATCAAAGAACTCATCACGGAGTACCCACACATATCCCTCTCCACACCTGTCAAATCCATAGTCTTTACCATCAACCCCCACCACACACAACACAGCTCCCGTCGCCAAAACATGCAACCTACAACTACACCTCCAACACAAGATAAGACACATCTTTCCCCATCATCACTACTGCACTGCAGTCCAAGCACTAGTTCTGCTGAAGCTGGACTTCAGGTATGCCTTCCTCACCCGACTCCACAACAGCACCCTCCCCCCCTGGAAACCATGCAGAAAGCAGTGGCACGACACATCCTGGACCTACCCAAACACCCAGACATCACCACAGCTCTCTAATAGCTCCACTGACTCTCCATACCCTAGAGAATTGCTATAAAAAACTCATTATTGTTTACAAAGCCATACACTTCGAAACACCATCCTACCTCCAACACAAACTGAAAGCCATCACCCACACCAACACCAGACAAGCTAGTCATCATATCCTACGCATTCAACGCAGCAAACCAACAAGCACAAAATTTAGCGTTCACCCAATGGGCACCCAGAGCCTGGAGCCCGCTACCATGCCACAGCCACACCCTACCGCCTATCACCACTTTCCGAAAAAAAGCCTCAAAACACCTCTTTTTGCCGCAGACCTACTACAGCCACACAACCTCCCCTGTAATCGCCCGTCTATCCTTTCTTCCTATCCTGTCCTGAAAAAGATAACTTCTGTTTCACCTTTGATTCTCCGAACATTTGAACAGAACAGTGTAAGGTACTCTGAGACCCTGTGGGTAGGTGCAGCACTAGACAAAAAAATCAAATAAGAAAAAATAATAAATAAAGCGTTGTCAGCTAGGTTCTTCTTAACATTTTCCCAGATGTTCCAACCGAAAGAGGCGAGTGCGTTCCTTATATAGTGAAATCCTGACGGGGTATTTGTGCATTTACAAGCCTCTTATCTGGAGCCTATCACACTAATTTTAACATATTTTCTTTCCTTTCCTGTGACAATCCCGGAGTTCTGAGTTGGCAAACAATTGTGGCCTTGGAGGTGGACAAGAGATAGTGGGATCATAAGGAAGCGCTGTCCCAGTTGGCAAATATCTAATGATCTCTTCAGTCACTTGCCTCTTCTTTATATTTAGCTTTACACCCTCTTTTGCCTCTGACAGATTGAAGAGTCTCCTTGATATTTGCATCTCCTAAGCATGCTCCGCCACCTGCTAGCACAAGTGTTTGAAATGCACAACGAGTCAGTCTGGCCCAGGAAGGGAGCCTTCATGTTGGTGAGGTGGTAGCTGCTTACACGTGGTACAATGCCCTACCCAGAAGAAGTTGCCTAGCTGTTGACAGTGCTGACTTGAGCAGGAGAAGCAGTTAGACGTTCTGCTCTTTCATCTGCTCAACAAATCAAAGTTTTGCAATAAGGCCCGTTCCTAATATTCCACTATATCCATCTTTATCTGTATTTCAAATCAAACTCTAATTTAGAAGGGTGTGCAGTTCTGCTACCAGGAATATTGGTAACTGAAGCAACTGTATGACCACAAAGTGGTGTGCTCTGTGTAGGGAGGGACCAACCTGGGTACCACATCTATGTGGTTCCACATGCAGCAACACCAATTATAGATGTGGGAAGAAGTCAAAAGATTTGAAGTGCATCTCTTCCTGTTCCATCAGACAAACATCATACCACCACTGTTCGGCACCAATACCTCACAAAGCATTACAGCTGTGCTTGGCAGTGGAACACAAAGCTCTACTCCATACCTCAATGACACACAGCAACAATGATCCCTCATTGCATCAGGCCAGTGTTGTGGAAGCATTTGATTGTGGTCCAAAATATCACAAGTCACATGACATATGGTACTTATTTGTTCAGTGCTAATCTGGCTATCATGTTGACAATAGACTTCTTGCATATTCTTTTGCTGAAAACCCTGAATTCTGGTTGCACATGGAAATATTCGATCACCACCGCCTCACAGGGTGGTACTGGAATTGTACAATGAGGCCATTGGTACAGTGCAGGTGATTATAATTATTATAACTGTTCTTTTATAACGCGCTTAATAGCGTGGACCAGTTTCTAAGCGTGGTCCCTGGATTTGAACCTAATGCGTTACCCCTGAGCTATCCTCCCGGCCCTACAGTATAGGACAAAATTCCACTTCACCATGGATATCTTGACCAAATTTCTGAGAATTGACTACATTGCACCGGGAAGCATGCATGCATGGTATTCAGAAGCCACTGGGTGTCTACCATATGGGAGAAGAAGGTTGGGCAAGAGGTGCAGTGGCTAAAGCCTCATAATTTGCATTTGGGGTTTGTTGCAGCAGACAATGGATCACATCTCCTCAGTGCCTTATGAATTGGAATCGCAATACCTGTCCTCTGCTTTGCGATTGGCCTTCAACTTGTGGTCACACACTTTATCAGCATTTGTCAGCTTGTGAAAGAAATGTTCACTGTAACGCAGAATATTAGCTCCCATTTCAGCCAGTCTTACCATGCCAGAAAATGCACTGCACCACAAGTTGCCACTGCACAACCTGAAGACCACAGTGGCCAAATGTTGGAACTCTACTTTGTGAACAGCCATAACGTATTACTGCAGAACTCACAGCAGTGTTCTAGATGCAGCATTATTGACACTGCCACTGGCAGCTGCTGTCTAATGTCTGCTCTGCACTATGACCTTTCAAAGAGGCCACCAAGCAGGTAAACCATCACAATGCGTCCCTCAGTAAAGTTGTTCCTCTGGTGTATCTGCTTGTGCTGAACCTGACCACCATGGATAGAGCCTAAATCTTGGCAGGCAATACCAATGTACCACATCTGGTGGGGGGCCTTCTTTCAATCTTGCATGATGAACCATGAGTAGTGTGACGATTTATGGGATCTCACCACTTCTACCAAAGGAGAGTCCTTCCCTGGGAGGCTAGGGAGGTGAGCCCACTACGTAACAATCCCCCTAGGGGTGGCAGAAAGCGAGACCTCACAGGGAAAAACTCCTCTTATGGGGACATGGGCTCTCATTCCGTGATGGAACTCCCTAACCCCTTTGCCTTTGAGTCCATGAAATCCTTGAGGTTCCCCCGAGAATCAACCTGAATGCACTACTGTGTGTTACTCTAATGTTCCTCCCTTTCCTCACTTAATACTTAATACCACCAAGACGAGAAAGAGGAAAAGGAAGATTAAGAGTGATAGTAAATCATCTCCCAAATGTACTGAGAAGAGAAAGATTGAAGTAGTGATACAAACTACTAATTTTCCAAGTCTAGACAGTACTGAAAAGAGGTGGCCGCAAGGAGGCAAGAAGAATGCTTCACTGATACAAAAGAAGGACTATGGCACTCAGCTGGGTAGGACACAGCTACAGGATGAAAAAAAAAAGAAGGCACTCAATGATGAGAGAGTCCGACGTGAATCCTGTAAGCCCTGGGAGATTCAAACGTGGGATTGAGCAAGTGAGCAGGAGAAGCTGGTCCTCGGTCATGAGGACACCTTGGAGCGTTCAGAGGAACACTCTGTAGTCTGATGGAGACCCGACCTAAGCAGAAGCTGGAGAAAGTCCAACAGTGGCATTACCTCCGGGAGGTGGACTTTTCAGTCTTTCAAATACACTGACACCAAAAGGACAAGAAACCCGTGGAGCCACCGTGGTGCTGCTGGAAGCAGAGAGAGAAACGCAAAGATTGTTTGACAAGAGCGAGTGCGACCAACACCCCTGGAAGAACCGGTGATGTGCCCCAACCAGAAAGAAGGTAATGGGAGCTACAGGAGATCCAGTAGGGGCTTGGGCAAGAGTGAAGAGTACGTTGGGAGTAATCTCCCTCGTCACAGTAGATACAAGAAAGATACCAAGAGTGAAGAGTGCCTCAGGGGTAATCTGAGAGCTATCAAGGGAAAATATAACCACAGGAGAAGCCCCCCCCCCACCAAGGGGTTTGTGTAAACTATGGGAAAAGCCAAGGACACCACGGGAGAGACCTCCTTTGTTGCAATACACAAGAAGAGAAGAAGAGTCCAGGAATATATATAAATAACACTGAGAAAGAATAATATTTGGACATTTAACCAAGCCAAAAGAACTCCCTGGGAGGAAGTACAAGGGCCTAACAGAACTATTGCAAAAGACTATCAGAAATCAGCCCTTAAGGCTGAACCAGTGGG
Organism: Ambystoma mexicanum; assembly: GCF_040938575.1. Lineage (NCBI taxonomy): Eukaryota > Metazoa > Chordata > Amphibia > Caudata > Ambystomatidae > Ambystoma > Ambystoma mexicanum. The sequence goes on from NC_090935.1 coordinate 826,318,703, forward strand.
ACCAGGAGAAGGGAGTCATTTTCCTGGCTTCATTTCTGTTTGCTGAATACTTTTGATTAGTGGTAGGGCGAGAGTAGGATAGCTTTAGACAGAGGACTGATTCTTTAGTTTGACAAACACCCTGATGAGGAGCACCCGAGTTAGACTTCAGTTAGGTAGGGAAACCCTTCTAGGTACACAGAAAGATAGGTCATTTTCTTATTATTTGAATAAAACCTTGAGTTTGAAATACCACCCATTTGTCCGACTCCTTCTGACTTACAACAGTATGTGGATTTTAAGGTATATTTGAGTTCCTGCTAGCTTCTTTCTATGACCTGTATTTTAAGGTGAAAGGTAAGGTAAAGTGCTTTTCATATGCATATGTCAGGTGAGCAGGACATGCAGAAAGCATCATAAGAAGGTGACACTGTGTAAGTTCGCAATGATGCCTTGCTGCAATGCTTGAAGCATCAATTGAAGAAGGAACAAAGGCACGCCAGTAATGACAAGCTTATTATTGATGGCATCAACAGCGAGTACATTATTGATATCCATTGAAATCTTTGTGAGCACGACAGGTGCAGTACATGCTGTGGAGCTCCATTATCAGTGATTCTGGCATCTTGAATACAAACTGGTTATCATCAAAAATAGACCGCAGACTATGAACCACACAGATTCCTGATGCCTTTATACTGGACTCTTCACCATTTGGAAGGGATGTTAACCTACAACAGAATTGGTACAGCAAGCTGCTATCTGGCAGCAGCACTTCTGTGACTTGTGGTGAATCCCTAAAATGCCGCCCACAAATGTGCAATTCAAGAGAGCTTTTAGTGAAAACCGGACTATTGTCTCTAACTGCAGGAGAAGAATTGATGTTTTGTATGTTGAACAATTGACATTTATAAAAATGAACAGCCACTTCATTGTGTAATATTATAGAACAACCTCTACCCTTAGCCAACATACCGTTTTGGATGTTGACAATGCCACTGAAAAAGGAAGTGGGGTTGATGAATGGTGCATGTGGTTAGAAACAGATGTTGGTATTAGTAATTGCTGAGAAATACATTTTTTAATCAGCTTGCGCCATTAACATGAAAATACAATATAAAGAATACAACACCGCACAGAGCATGTGTTGAGGCGGGAAAGGGGTGGTATTTGGATAAATGAGGGTTTTCGGGGGGCTTAAACCCCCCCAATTAATGAGGGAATCAGCAGGAGAGGGTAGAGGTGCGGGAGCAGGGGGTCAGTATGTAATATTTCTGCATTTTAAATCCAAAAACGTTGTGTTAGGGCTTTAAAATATGGAAGTATGACATAGAACCCTCACATGTATAGATTGAAGAGGCAGAGGGCAACAATGCACCCCTGCCTCAAACCTGTATGGTCTTTGATGGCCCTTGAAAGGGTTCCATGTTGATCAGGAGACCTTAATTTACTTATCACATTTCTTTGAGGAGGCATGTTGTGGGCAGTCGCTAAATATTTCAGGGAAATCTGGTTCACCATACCACTCATGGCATAGTCATATTCCAACAACTTAGCTTGCTTTTTAAGTTCTAACTTATTTATGCCCCCTTTCCTAAAATGCATAAAATCTACGCCCGAGCCTGTGCACATGGCAGCAAACTTCTTAAACCATGGTGTGGGAGCTGAGACTCCATTTCCATTCCCCCATAGTATTTATAATGTATGGGTTTTCTAGGCTCTTAGTGGGTACTTTCCAGAAGAATTCTATAAATGTCAGTTTCACAAGTAGCCTAATACTTGGCACTCCCAGTTCCATCCGTAGTGCCTCTCCTGGCACGCTAGGCCCAAGACTCAATATCTTCCTCAATACGCCGTTTTGTATATGATCTAAAGCAGCACAGTTCATATGCCCCCATATTTCACAATTCTACAGTACTGCAGAGTATACTTTGGCCTCCATGACCTAAATTCACTTGTCTAATTGCCGGTCACCAAATTTATATTAGAACAAAGCCAAGCCACCCAACATCCTTTTTTCCAACATACCATACTGGAGAGCACAGTCCCCAAATAATTATAAGAGCCCACCACCTCAATATTCACATTATTATCTGCCATCCATATTTAGAGCTATTTTTACCAAAGACTACTATTTTTGATTTGGAGAGATTTAGCTTCAAGCTGTGCAACTCAAAACATCTAGCTGATTCAGGTCTAATAGAGTAGGAACCTCAGCGTAAAGGTGAGCAGAGTAAATCAATCTTTTTAAGGCCGGTGGAAATTTTATTTATTGCTGACATATGGGATTAAAATCGGGTAAAAAAAAAAACAACAGTGGAACTAAAGGGCAGTCCTGCCTAACACTCTTATTAGGGCCAAGCTCCATGGGCACCCCGTTGCATCCACTGCTACGAACAGAAGCTGAAGTGTCAGAATAAAGGCAACTAATCAGCTGCAATATGGCTACAGGAACCTCTAGTTTTTAAAGTTTACTGCACAGCGTTGCCAAGTCCAGCAAGTCAAAAGGCTTCCCTAAATCAAAAAAGGCTGCATAGAACATCCCCGTCCAATTAAAACATACTTTTCGACCACTTTAAATGACTGCAGACAATTTTACTTTGCTACAATTGTCAGCCCTTCTGGTTGTGGGTTTAATACAGTAAAAAATGTTCCTAGTGTGTAACAAACTCTGTGTCAATAGTCTGGTGCTGTCTCATGGAGGTAACTACCTGCATCCCGCAGATACAGACTTTCCGTGATAAATGAAACATCACACCAGTCTCCTCATGTCTTTGGGTTTTCTCTAAATACCAGCATGAATACATGTTGGTATTTAGGGAAAGCCCAAATAATTGCTAATTGCTTTGTCTCTTGTTTGCCTTCTCCCATTTCTGATTTTCTCAATCTTTCTTTAGATCAAAGGGTGGTTCTTCCTTCTTGGAACACAGCTCCAATAACCCACCTTTTAAAAAAGCCCTCCTTAGAGGCTGGTGGGCTCAGTAACTATCACCCCATAGTAGGAGAAACCTAGAGAGCTATGGTCTTATACAAACTGGTCAACATCCAGTTGCAGAAAGCTGGCAAATCATGGACCCATTGTAGTCAGGTTTACATCCCAAACATGGAACTGAATCTGCCATTGAAAAAATTGGATGATATCTTGGCATATGTTGACAAGGGTCAATTATTGCTTCTGGTAATTTAGGATTTCTCAGCAGCTTTTTATATGGTGGACCACAAGATTCTTATTTCCTGCCTAAAAACCATGACTGGTTTTTCAGATTATGCCCTTAACTGTTTTCACACTTTTCTTTCTGGAAGATCCAAAGCATTAAACAGGGCCTTTACTTCTAGGTCCACTCTAGTGACGGGTGGCATCCTTCAGGGATCACCACTGTCACCTTTGCTCTTTAATATTTATAACCATTGAAAACCATTGTTCGCATGGCAGCCAGTGTCTCATAAAAAAGGAAAACCATAAGGTAGGACCTGTGTTGACTAGGAATCGTTTCTCACATAATGTTCCTGGGAGATATGTCAGATCCACTTCAGCCAAGCTTTTGACTGTACCTAAATCCAAAAGACACAAATAGGGTGGTCGCTCATTTGTTGTCCATGCGTAAATGCTAAATGATTTTGTTCAGTCCCCTTCTTCCCTCCTTACTTTGGCCTTCCTACAACTTGTTTGAATAAGGAACTTAGGGGGTGTTTGGAATTCTGATTTGACCTTAGATCCCCCCCCAATCAATGGAGTTATAAGATCAATCTTTTTATGTCTTTGCCTACTTACATCTAGACTTCTATTTCTACTTCTGGCTAATCAGGCGGCAGTGGTGTGTAATCTTATTAACTCATGCCTTGATTATGCCAATTCTTCATATGCAGGCAACACAATGAATCTTCTTAGCCACCTACAAACTGTTCACAATGCGGCCGTTCAGCTGATTTTCAGTAGTTTGTCTCATTTTCATATGTGTGCATGGCGTGACCCCTTCATATCTGGGTGAGAAGATTACACTGGAATCTGTGATTTCAAGGCCAATTCCTGCTAGTTCGTCCTCAGACTCGATGCAAGGCAAGAGTAGACAGATGGTTCATGGTAGCAAGGCCTAGTTTTTGGAATTGCCTACCCTAGAAATCTTCACGATCAAATTTCTACCTGCTTTTTGGAACAGCTTGAAAACTCATCAATTTCAATAATGTCTTCTTCTTGTATTTAGTTATCATATGAATTACTCTGCCTGGTACAGTACAGTTATGCGCTCTATAAATATACAACAACAAAATAAATTGTTTATTTCGGCTGAGCCATAAAACAAGCAGAGATCATATAAACAAGGGCACAACAGCAAAATTGTTGCTATACCATATCGAAATACAGTATAATCAGAGCAAAGTACATTCAAGTGGAACATATAAAACATGCATACAAAGCATATATCAATTGAAACTTCACTTCTCAATATTAAATGATTAGTTACATACTTTACAACAAATTAAATAAAATCCAAAGGCGACACAGCTTGACACAGTCTTTTTAGTTCAATGCCTGCCTGAATGGCCATATTGTAAGTAGTTTGTCTGAAGTGAAGTATTTTCTATGCAGTCATTTTTTCAGAATCCAAGTGTATAATTAAACAGTTTCAGCAATAGAGCTTTAGAATTTAAATCAGTTTGTTTTTCTTACTATTACAATGGGAATTGAGTATATAGCTTATTTTGCCCCTCAACATAACCATTTTAGTGGGGTTATCAGTAAAATACATGATTTACTCTACATACCTTTCTTAGTATAGTAACTCGCAAGTACGTTTTTGGAATCTTTGAAGTTTAATACCCTTTCTGTACAAAATCTCCACCCAACTAACTTTGTTAGAACTATATCCACATTTGATTCAGAAATTAATATTTTTTAGGAATTATGATAGGGAGTTCCAATATGCATAATGTAACTGTGGAATCATTGTCATATATGTAGATGTGATGCTTATCTCTGGTGCCTTAGTGATTTAAAGTTGGATGATATCATGAAACTAGTGGCAGAGTATTGAAAAAAAATAGGATATCATTGAGTCATTTGATTATTAAACCCTGAATTGGTTACCTATAGAAGTATTGTTTGTGAAAGATGACATATAATGGTCAATACAGGATCTCTTTCTCAATTGACAGTGACAAATTGAATGAAATCCTCTTGCACCAAGTGCAAATTTCAATTTAACCAAATAGTAGGACAGCAGGGTGATGGGATTCTCTTCTGCCATAATTCACAGTCAATGGGTGGGCAAACTATCAACTGTCTCAACTTATAACACAATTGACATGGTGCCACATGTTGGAGATCTGATTATGCAATGTTGCTGTCTTCCTGGCCTCAATTTATTTTATGTCCTTATATGTCTGTTTATGCCTGTGTCAGCCGTACATGCCTGTGGGAAGCTATAAAGGGATCTTATTCAGTGCACATCATATTATGTGTTTGTAGAAGCCGATTAGCCGAGTATGGGAGAAGATTGCGAGGTGAAAGGCATTGTAGACAGTGATAATGCCTGTCATATAGGCTGAACCAAAGAAAAATATTCCCCAGCTTTAGCAAACTAATTTGTATCAGGTTTATTAACCTCCTAGGTGAACCAAGTAGAAAGTCTTGCAAAGTTTTGAGAATTTGACTGCAACAAAGACCTGCCTGTGAGATGTTTGGCCAAATATGTTAAGGAAGCAGATTAGTGGATTACCTTCCTGAAATACATTGTAAACGTGCTCATCTGTGACAGTATCTTGCTAGATATGCTCCTGGCAGAAGTAGTGCTTCCACCAAGTGTATGAATCAGTCTGTAGCCACCAAGACTCTAAGCCAGGCGTCGGGTCCTACCACTCAGTATAGAGGAGGAAGGGGGGGAGGTGGAGCTGAGGGGAGTCAGAGCTTCTATCAGCCAAATTGGCAGAAGTGGAGCTTTTAAATCAAGCAGAGGAGTTCAATTTAGCTGAAGGAGACAGCAGACTCCCACCTACCAATTTCTAAATCAAAAACAAAGATGTTCATTCACAAAACCATTTCTAGGAGTAAGAAAAACATATTTTTGCATAAGGCAGTAGTTTTCTCATGAGTATGTTATGCACAAAAATACATACTAGTGAATTACTGAAGGAATTTCAACTTTATTTATTGCCTACAACCAAATAAGCAATAGTGAGTGTTCCCAACGACAGGTTAGGGAGTGCATACATGGAATGGGGCGTCTCAATTGAAAATAAATGCATACCCTTAGAAGTGAAACTTCACGTGCATTCACAAAATACTGTCAGAATCTTTGATGAACACATTTATGTTACACCTGAACATCCCAGGTGTTGGCTGCAATATGCATAACTCGCAACACACACACTTTTGGCAGATATCACCCACCATGAAGTCAGTTCACTGGACCGCCATGCCTCTTACCAGTCCACAGGCTTCAATGGGCTCTCTGAAGGCACCATGAAGCAGACACAGACAAAAGAGTCAAGTTTTATCTTTAAAGTTTTATTTAACTCAAAATGGGGGATGGCGTAATGCTTACTTGCCCTATACTAAGGTGGGATTTCCCTACCTGAAGAAAACTAAGGATACTCTGTGTCAGGAAGTCCAAATCAAATGTCTGTCTGTGTCCAAAACCTAGAGAAAATATAAGGGGCGCCTGCTTTTAAGTCTGTGGTCTTTCAGGCAATACAATAAAGCTAATGAAAATTAGACCATCCAGACCAGAGATAACAACTGATTACTCTTTCAATTTGTAATCATTAGCTATTTATTTTGCAACAATCCATATATCAAATTACACAATGACAAATATATTCATATAAAATATGGTTCTTTGAACTTAGAACAAACACATCCCTCCAAACAAATTTCATTCACAACTTCTTCATGCATTCATCACATTCACAAACGATAGAAAATGATATTTTGTTCATATCACAATAACAATGGCAGTTAAAGCATTTCTTAGTTCAACACTTGATTGATTTACAATGTGTCCATCTGTCAACATTCAGAGGATAGAAAAACTGTTTGTCGAAAGTTTCGGTTGAGTTCTTAACGTGGGCAATGAATTCCCTTTGTGTATTATATTCAACCTTCTTCAGGACAAGAGACGATCGACAAATCTGCGTGGTCTCACAGAAAAGTGGGGGTGTATAAGACAAAGAGGCCTTGGGTCTCCTCTGATTTTTTCAGTGGCTGGCGTGTCGGTTCAGTGAATAAATCCCGGCATGAAAAATCTCTAAAAAATCGCTCTAAAATGCTTATAATCGCTCTCATCTCATGCGGTTTCCCCAAGAAGGTGCTTTACTTTCATTTTGCTCAGTATTCAAAAGTATTGTGCCTTCATTTTGTTCGATATTCAAAAAGTACTATGCTTTCATTTAATTCAGCATTCACAACAATGCTTGGCTCGCTTTAAATCAATGTTCCTTATGTGCTTAACACATCCACCTGACAACCAGGTGTTCCCTATTTCTTTTGCACTCACTGTCCGGTTTTATGGCTTGCTGCAAGGTATTTGACTGCCACGGGTTCTCTCCTTCCAGTACAGTACCTTGTGTCTTCTCCCAGCAGCTCTCAGAGCGCACCCAGCGCTGCTTTTCCTGCAACGTTGGACTTCCACGACTGCTTCGCTCTGTCATGCCGGCTTCCCTTCTATGGTCTCTCAACGGCTTCCAACGTCCTTCAATTGCACTTCCTGCTGCATAAACTCTGCATCAGTTCTCGGGTTTCCAGTGCTCCGCTTGCCACACTGCTGATTGGGAGAGGTCTGTCTGCACCCAGCAGTTCGTATCACAGCTTCCAAAGCCGACTCCATTTTCCTCAGGAGGTCGGATTTTAAAGTTTCCACCACCATGATTAGTACATTAAGACAAGACTGCTCATAATGGAAATCTTAGTCTGCTCTAGCTTTTGCTGTCCTCTTCTTCGTCTCAGTACTAAACTGCGCTCTGTGTGTCTGTGTATTAATAAAATGAGGAAGTACTTCTCTGGTTGGTCTCTTCTCCGTCCAGTACTAAACTGGGATTTCTTGGGGAATGTTTTGCCGGCAAAACAGGGAAGGGGTTGTCAATATCCCATGAAGGCTTGTGAGATATATGGTTCATTATGAAAAGGAAATGGGGGGATACCATGTCTCAACTAAAGATATCCTCTTCCATTTCCCAAGTCCTCTCCACCCAGGTGATCCTCCCTCGCATATCCACCCCAGGGTCAGGATCCAAGAGTGATGGCCTTTCCCTGGCCACCCGAGAGGAGGATTCAGGGGAAAAGAAGCGAGGACGCCCTCAGGTTTCTCAAGTGCAATTTACACAGATTCCAGCTGATTTACAAGTTACACCTAATTTATTTGTGAATGCTGCTTCCATTGTCTGTGCCAAAAGAGGATTTTTTTTGTAATTGGCCCCTTATGTATTTATCAGGTTGTATCACTACTTTTCCATGTTCCTCATCTTTATGAGCAATGCTACTCAGCCTGTGCTTTTAAGGACAGAGCTATTCCATTTGAATCTATTGGGGAGGAAGGATAGCTCAGGTGCAACATGTTTGTTTTGGAATCAAGACAACGCAGCACAAGCATTTAGAAACTACTTGCTGGTATTAAGCATGTTACAAAAGAACAATTATAATCCATTTGTGAATATATCAGGGATATGATTGTAAAGAACTCTGTTGCCCCTTGAATCTAGGTCCACGCTCAATAACTACTCTAATAATAATAATAAGGGATTGTTAAGAGTTTTAAAGGGTATTAAAGCAGTTGCTGTCAAATATGTGTTTGTCCCTAATAAGAAGTAGAAAGTAACATGCCCCCTTCCAAGGATTCCTAATGAACTGGCTCTAGAACAAATGTATCTCCACTTGCTCACCATGCCTGTCTTGCGCATAGCACCAAGTGTCCTCACAGTAGTGTACGTCGCTGCCTACAAATGCAATTCAGGCATATACTGTGCAAAGCATACAATCATCTCCTCTTTCTGTGGGCAAATCTTACGTCTGTAGCAAAATACACTAACTCCAAAGGAAAAACACCTCTTTATTAAACTTTTTTTTTCTAGATGAAGACATTATGGATGCTTCACCAAATTTAGCAAAAATATCTAGATCTGGCTGATAGAGATCAATTCAAAATGTGGTGAGTTTTAATGGACAAAGTCAAATGGTAAAGAGGAAAAGGTTTTTTGATGTTCCTATGTAAAGTGTCATGTAACCTAAACCATGATCAGGACTCTAATTTGTACATGGCTGTATTTTTTTAATTGGTTTTCTTATACAATACAACATAACATAACAACCATCAATGTGCACGCTCCCCCGCAAACCCTCCTTCCCCTCTCCTCCCTTCCCCCTTTCCCCATACATGAGTAAAGAATGATAGATAATGTGGGCTTCAGAGTATGCCCAGTATCCATACATTGTGCGGACAGTATTGTTCGGTGTATAGTCTCCATGGAGGAAGTCCAGGATTGCAGCCCATTCTGTTGAGTATTTGGTCTTTTCCCCCTGAATTGCATAGGTGACCCATTCCAAGGAGACAAAGTTCCACAGTTTATAGAACCAGTCCTTTATGAGTGGAGGGTCGCTGGTTTTTCATTTCTGCACCACCACTAGTAGGGCTGCCATCTGAATTATATAGTATGCTTTCCTTTTGTGCTTTGGCCATAGTCTGTTGTCCTGTTCTGTCAAGCCCAGTAGCCGTTACCCTAGTTGTCGCTCTGCCTGGCATTCAAACATTGATCGCATTTTAGACTTAACCTCATCCCAGAAAGCTTGTAGTTTGGGGCAAAACCACCAGATATGCAGCCAGTCCCCACTACCACCACATTCCCCCCATCAAGCGTTTGGTGTACTTGGCGTTATCTTGTGAAGACGTTCAGGGGTATAGTGCCATTAAAACATTACTTTGAGCCAGAATTCCCTGATCTGGATGGATCTGGTCAGACGGGGGATATCGGACCATACGTTTGCCCATGTTTCATCTGAGGGTGTCATCCCCAATGTTTTCTCCCATCTAATTTGGTACAGCAGTTTTGTCCGTGTGGGTTTGTCTGTTAAGTATTAGTATAGTTTTGAGATCAGATGCTTGTCCCCTGGGTTAGTGGTCAAAAATGTTCTTGAATGGTGTTAGGGCTCTCAGTGCTGCTGATCTATTAGAGGGGGCCATCATCCAGTGGCTCTTGTTTTTTTATGTCCCCAAATATAATTAGAGAGTTACTTGTGAAGGATGCGAAAGAATGTGGATGTGACCGGGATAGGAGAGGGCCTGGAAGTGATAAAGAACCTGGGGTAAGATAACCATTTTGATAGAGTTGATCCACACCAGCCAGGAGACAGCAAGCAGGCTCCATTTCTGCAGTTGTGTCTGTATATCCGCCAAAAGTGGCAGAAAGTTTGCCATATATAGTCCTCTAAGTGTGTGTTAGGGTCACTCCCAGGACTCATATTCCCTTAGATACCGAGTGGAACTGTGACACCTCCTTTGCCTTTGTCAATTTGTCTGATTTGAGCAATACATTTAAAATTTCCAATTTGGCAATGTTCATTTTTAGGCCGGCCACTGTACCAAACGTTTCGGGTTTGAGTATTGCAGCTGGGAGCAAGGTAACAGGACTGGTGATTGTGAACAGCATGTCATCCACATATGCCATTATTTTGTGAATATCGCTGCCAAATGTTATACCCTTGATTACGTCAGAGTGACAGATTTGTGACAGTAGCGGTTCCAGAGGTAGAGTGTAAAGGAAAGGGGAAACGGGGCAACCCTCTACCATGTCCCTTTGTAGGGGAACAGCGCTAGAGAGATGTCCGTTTAGCAGTGGGGTTATTGTAGTCAGGTTGAATCATGGCGATATACTTGGGGCCAAAGCCCATTGCTTGCAGAGTATTAAAGAGAAAGTTCCAATCGCCTCTTTCGAATGCCTTCTCGGCGTCATGTGACACTAGGATTGCAGCGTCCCCTTAATGACAACTTTTTCCAGCAGGTGGCATGCACTCTGAATATTGTCATGGGTCTGGAGTTTTTTTATGAACCCCGTTTTGTCGGGGTGGATTAGGGTAGGCATTAAGTTTTTGTTTCGGTTTGCGAGTATTTTGGTGTAGACCTTTGCGTCAATGTTTATCAGTGCAATCAGGCGGTAAGAGCCATATGTCGCTGGGTCTTTCCCTGGTTTGGGGAAGAGGATTATTTTGGCTTCCTCCATTGAGACAGATATCTTGTCTGTTGCGGCGCAAGAGTTGAATAGATCGGTTAATTTGGGGGCAAAGATTTTCCAGAATTTTTTATAAAAATGTGGAGGGATAACCATCCGGGCCCAGTGATTTATTTATCGGCAGATTTGCTGTCACGTGTAGCACCTATTCCTGGGTAATGTCCTTCTCGAGTTGCTCCCTAACTGGGGTGGGGATCTTGTTTAGTGAGGTAGCTTGTATAAAATAGGTGCAGAGCTACTTGGTTTCGGGTGGTCTGATGCCTATAGGGCTGTATAAAAGGTCTAGAATTGTATTGCAATGCTTTCTGCCGTCATTACCCTTTTTCCCGTTTGGTCCTCTACTCCCAAGGGTGTTTGGGCCGCTTTGTTTTGCTGTAACTGTCTAGTCAGGAGTCTGTCTGCTTTATTCGCTTTGATGTAGTATTTCTGTTTTAAGTAAAGTACGCTTTTTTCTGCTTGTGTGGTGTGTATGAGGTCCAATTTACCTTTTGTGTTTCTATAATCTCTATGGAGGCCAGGGCGAGCATCAGTCTCCATCCGTTTCAGTGTGTCTTTTACTTCAGTTTTGAGTTCTAGTTCTGTTCTCTCCTTGAGTTTCCCTTTGTGTGCTTTGGCCGATATGAGCTCCCCTTGTAAGGTTGCCTTAAAGGCGTTCCATATTACATCCCCTCCAGTTTCTCCATGTGTGTTTAAATCGCAGTAGTCCCTAATTTTGCGTTCTAAGTCTTCGCATAGAACCTGGTCTGTCAACAGCATGTTAGGGAATCTCCAGCTCCATAGTTTAGGTTGTAGCCCCAGATGTGTAAGGTGCAGGGTTATCGGAGCATTGTCTGAGAGCTGCCTACCAGCGTAGTTGAGCACCATACGTAATCTATTCTGGAAAAAGATTTGTGGGAGTGGGAATAGTGCGTAAATGCAGTTCCATTCCCTTTCAGGGTTTTCAACATGTCTCTTAGTGGGAGCTGTGCAAATTTAATTTTGAGGTTGTGTGATGGGAGTACGGGTTGCGTATATTTTGTTATAGAGCTTCTATCCCGGAGTGGATCCCAAGTGATATTTAAGTCTCCCATAAGAATAATTTCCCCTTTGCTGAATTGTTCCAATTCTGTGAGAGCTGATTTCAGAAACCCCTCTTGGCCTGAGTTTGGGGCATATATAGTGGCCAGTGTTAAGGTCTTTCAACCCACTTGTACATTTAGATAGAGATAACGACCCTCTTTGTCAGCTTGTGTGCGTGAGACTAAAACTTGAGTACCTATTTTGAATGCAAGGAGGACTGCTGCCCTTTTCCCTTTGGCATTTGCTTGTATGAATTTTGGGTACTGATACATGTTTTGTCTGTGTCTGTCTTGGAGCTTAATGTGTGTTTCTTAAAGGGCTATCATGTCGGGCTGGTGTGTCCTAGAGAGGAGTTCTAGTTTCCTCGTATTCGCCTGGGTATTTAAACCCCTAATGTTAAGAGTTAAACATATGAAAGTATACTCATTGTTTAGGACTCAGGCTTAATGGATAGCCTGATAAACGTCCCAGCTCCCAGCTCGGCTCTATGTTACCTGTTTCAGCTGCATCATCCTGATTTGCACAGGTCTACCGCCTTCTCTGTGCTCAGGACGGGGTGGCCCATAGGGAATTTCATGTTTTTTCTGTGACCCCGTTCCATTAGGGTCCTTTCCCATAGCCTGGGCCCATGGGTGGTGTACTGCCTGGCCGTGTTTGGTCCTGCGTGGTCATCCAGATCAATCCACATTATCCAGGCTCCCTCCTCTTTAGATATTAGCCTGTGTTGCCTGCCTTCCCAGTTGAATAGAAGGCCGAATGAGAAGGTCCACCTGTATGTAATCTTCTTTGATGGTAGGTGATCTAGAAGTTCTCGCATGTCCCTTTGTTTTTGTAACGTTATTTGGTAGAGGTCTTGGAAGAGTTGGATTTCACTGCCATTACATGTGATTGGTGTTGCCTGTCTAGCCACTCTTAGGATTTGTTCCTTTTGTGGGTAGTTTGCCAGAGCTGCCAATATGTCTCTAGGGCGTGCACCTGGATCCTGGGGTTTTGGTCCCGCTCTGTGGAGCCTATCGATTGGGATATCGTCCTCTCCCCCTGCGTTTATGAGGTCCTTAAATATGCCTGTCACCATTTCTTTCAGGTCTGCTTCTTGTACTGTTTCTGTAAGGTTCCTGATACAAATGTTGGATCTCCGTGATCTATTCTGGAGAAATTTGCATTGCAATTCCATATTGTGTGTAGTCTTGGCTAGGTGTTCTAGTTACTCGTCCAACTTTGCATTGTCTAGGGCCAGATCTTGTAGTTCTTTTTCATTCATGTACGTTATTTCCTCAAAAGAAGATGCATCTCTTCTTATAGCGGATAGTGGCGACCTGAATACTGTGGTAAAGGTATTGAATTGCGCTTGAAGGGAGGTGGCAAATGTATCTTGGAACTCGAGGAAGCAGCGCTCTATGTCTCCTTTTGAGGCTGCCATGTTAGCGACCAATGTATCTGGCGGGTGTTCCCAGGGGTGTTGTGAGCTCTCTGGGTTTGTTTGCACCCCTTTGGACTTCAACCAACAGTTCTGGATTGGGTTTTCTTTGGGGGTGGTGAGTTGTGTGGCTTTCTGCAGCGTTTTCCTTCCTTTGGAGCCTGGCATTGACCGTATTCCTTGCCGGGGGGTTACCACGCCCCTTATGGGTCTGTGTTGGTGTGGCGCTGCTTCCGTGGACCCGGATTCAGGATGTTGCACAAGGCATCAGGGTGCCACGGTGAGCCATGGCATTTGAAGGCGATGGGATTTTCCCGGCTTGGGGTCACCTGCTTTGACGGAGGAATCAGGCTCCCCAGGGTCTGGAATGGTGCTTATGTTGCCCGGGGCCAACACTAGGCAGTGTGGCTTAAGGCCAGTCTCTCCCTCTCAGTTTATAGTCTCCCGAGATGGCCAACGGCTTGTGGGCACCGGGTCCTGGAGGGGGGCAGACGTGCACTGGTGTGTTCCGCGGCCCTGTGTTGGCAGTTTGTGAGGCCCCCCGTGCTGGGTGTCCCTTGCTGTGCTTGCTGTGTTGTGGTTTTGGGCCTTAGGCGATGGAGGGTTCTAGAGTGTATTCAGGGACAGTTTAGGTGCTGGTGCTTCAGTCTGCAACCTTGTTGGCTGCTATCTTACTCTGTGTGCCGCTCCTGTCTTTCACCCCTCGACCAACAACTGAGACTCTTGGGCCAACCCTGTGGGTGTATTGAGTCTGGGCACCCCTGCTACCTCTTGGCTCGTGATTGATATGATATGATATGATAGTTTATTTATATAGCGCCTATACACAATGTGTTTCAAAGTGCTTCAAGGGGGAACAAGGGACAATGCAACGACATTCTTACAGGCCATGAACAGTAAGGATGTGAAATTAACTATTGTACTCGGCCTGACGACATTTCAGATAGTGCAAGTGCTAAGACATAGATAAGGAAGGGAGGGGGAGAGTGGGAAGGAAATGGAAACAGACAGGTGACTACCGTACTAGGCCTGACAACATTTCTGGTAGAGCCGGAGGAAAACAAAAGGTGAGGGAGAGGGGTGCAGAAAGAGAGGGGAGGAACAAAACAAGTGACTATCGTACTAGGCCTGACAACGTTTCAGATAGTGCTGGAGGGGGGGGAAGTTAGGGGATAGGGGAGTGACAGACGAGGTTGCTATCATAGTAGATCCAGGGAAGGGGGCGTGGCCTGGGGCCCATGGCGAGTGGAAGCTGAGTCGCCGTGCTCCGGCCGAGACTCTGTATCTCGATCCTTTTGCCTGCCTGAAATTACATCTGAGACAGAAAGAACCGGTTCCGAGGGAAGGAGAACTGGCCCCGGACACGATCCTGTGGTTTTCTCCTGGGTTTGGACCTCCAGACCCACGGATTTTCCCCTGCAAAGGTCCCTCCCCCCCCACTGCTGGCAGGACCCAAGATGGCGGCCATCTCTTGAAGCCGGCGCCGGAGGAATACGCTAACCGCCTTCGCAGCGAAGCCGACCCACAAGCTGCTGCCACGACCGAAAAAATAAGGAGGAGCCTGCCCCTCCACCCGGGTCCGATCTGCTGTTACTGCTGCGGCTGACCGGAGAGACAAGTGGGCGCTTCTGCCCCGGGAGCCTGGGCCTGGGCCCTGGGCTCCGGCCTCCGTAGCGGCTGAGGAGTGAGAACCGGAGAGACACCGTGAGAGGACACGCTGACCCCTTGGTGCGGGGAGCCTCGCCACCGACAGCAAAAGGAGGTGGAGGTGAGGAGAGCACTGGGTGGGGGCATAAACCAATCGAACACCCCCAGCATAGGGGACCACAGCGCTGCACCATCGGCGTGCTGTTGTATGCCCCTCCGAGAACTTGAACACTGATCCCAACAGGCCGATGCAGCCTTTACAGAGGGGCCCCCATCCGCCGCCTCCCTGTTGATCCCTGGAGACCCGCGAAAAACAGTCCCCACACGCTGCATGCTGACCATCCCACCCCCGGAACCATAAGCTCCCCCAGCCAGCACACTAAAATCACTGGGCTGGTGGGGGCATTGCTGAGGAGGCGACATCCACTATCATTCACCCACACATAACCGAGTGGCGTCTCTGAACGTCCCTCATCATGGCGGCCAGGAATAAGACGAAAACAAGCACCATGGAGACGTATGTATCCGCTAAAGCGAAAACTCCTCTGCAGCCACGCACTTCCACCCCGAACCTCCCCAAGCAAAACCGGCAGACTCCCCCGAAAATCAAGCCCAGGTATTGGAGGCAATTGCATCACTGCGCTCATTTATAGATTCCAGAATCGGGGAGTTCAAATCCGAGCTACAACTCATGCGCCAGGATGCCCGCAACTTAACAGAAATAGTGGCCACTGCCGAAACGACCATAAAAGAAACGTCAGCCGACACAGCGGAGCTGAAAGCCAATGTGCTGGACCTGGAACGAAAGGTGTTCACACTTGAGGCCAGAGCTGAGGAGGCTGAGGGCCGGGCCAGACGCACCAACATCAGAATACTTGGGGTCCCGGAAGGAAGCGAGGGCTCCAATCCGACAGCCTATATAGAATCCCTGATACAACAGGAGGTGGGCGCTGGAAGACTAACGCAAGGATTCTCGATCGAAAGGGCGCATAGATCACTTCAGAAGAGACCCCCGCCGGGCTCGCATCCTCGCCCTATAATCGCTAAAGTACTCAACTTCCAGGATAAAGAGACCATCCTCCGGCACTCCAGAGAAGAGGGCCCCATTGAAGGTGGGAGCTCCAGGATAACAATCTACCCCGATTACACCCCAAAGGTCCAACGAGAGAGGAACTCATTTCTGCCGATTAAAGCCCGGCTCAGGCAACTGAACCTGAAGTACATGCTATTATACCCCTCCAGACTGAAAGTGATCCACAAGGGGATGGCGATTTTCCTGGAATCCCCAGCAGCTGCCAACATGTGGCTGGAAGACAACAATCTAGTTGCAGATAAGGATTCTCAACCCACGGAAAACTGAAGAATCACCTGCGCTTGAGACATGGACGGATCCATGACTCACAAAGCTAACTCAGACGCAAGGCAAATAACCAAAGAGAAAGTAAAACCACCCAACAGTCAGCTACACAGATGCGGCCCTCGCTCGGCCCACGCCAGGCACAGAGCCCTACCCCCACAAACAGTTCAGGACAGGCCAGTTGCCTGACCGACCTCACTCGTGCCTGACACCCGGATGGGTCCTGACGGTACGAGAGCGCCTGAGCACCAGCAGGAACTTGTCGTTGCTGGGCGCACCAGTTCCAGTTTTGTTAATCGTTCCGTTCACACCACAGTCCTCGAAATATTAAGAAAGGGGAAGCATGGGACCTGAGGTCCTTGGGGGCCGAGGATGAGAAAACACTGGAACCCAGGAGGAGAGCCTCATCACCTGGAGAAGGGGCTGCCCAGTGAAATCTGGGGCGACCGGAAAGATGAAACCAAGACACCAACTCAATGGCTCTCCAACTTAAGGCGATGACGTGGAATGTGAGAGGTATGGGCACGTACGAATCTGATCCGCTCTTACCTGCACAGGAAAAAGGTATCGATAGTGATGCTTCAAGAGACCCATCTCACGGAAGAATCCACAGCCAAATTATCCGAAAGATGGGGTGGGATCGGAAGAGGGGCCCCATACTCCAAATTTGCTAGAGGAGTGTTCACGTGGGTAAACCCGACAGTGCCCTTCCAGCTACTGGACTATGAAGCCGACAAAGAGGGGGCAGATATCTAATACTAAGGGGAACTATCGAATCCACGCCAGTGTGCCTGGTGAACTCATACTTACCACAACACGGAATACCCTCACACCTCAAAATGCTTAGTGCTAAAATGATTCTTCGCAGAGAGAGTGCATTCATTTGGGGTGGTGACTTCAACTGCATCAGGAACGGAGCTATGGACAGATCAGATTCCCCCCATCTTTTAAATAGCCCTGCATCTAACGTGCTAAACACCACAATAGAGCAACTCGACCTAGTTCTGGAGGGAACAACATTGCACCAAGAGGAGCTATTCTTATTACTCGGCCCCGCACAAGGTCCATACGAGGATAGACTATTTGTTCATAGATCGTGAGCTGGCTCAACAAGTAGACTCCACAATGTATCTAGGCAGAACCATATCCGATCACTCTCCGCTGATTATGCAATGGGCTCCTAGAGGACCCAGACCGCCAATCCCATTATGGAGAATGCCACCTGCAACACTCACAGACCACGCTTTTAAGGGGGAACTTGGTGCTAAACTCGAAGAATACCTAGACATTAACACAGGCTCAGTGTCAAGTTGGAGCACACTATGGGAGACCATGAAGGTTGTGACACGGGGAGAAGTCATATCCGGAGCTGGTGGCATCCGCAAGCATTTGAAGTCGGAACTGGAGGATCTGGAGAATAAGATTACACACCTGGAATCTGAAATCGACATCATGCCGGACGCTGAAACAGAACTGAAAGGCACCCGGGAGGAATGCCTTTTTGCCTGGAATAGACTGTCTAAATTCGACTACACGACCTACATAGCCAGGGCACATAAAGAAGCGGATAAACCTGGTAGAATGTTGGCCTGGCTGTGTAAACGCGAGTTCCCAAGACACCTCCCAACTGAAATAACTGATGAAAGGGGGACAACCTGCAGGACACAACATGATATTAACTCTGCGTTTGCGGCCTTCTACTCCGAACTGTATGCCCACGACACCAAAATACCAGTGGAGGACATAAGGGCAACACTGCCAGAGATTGAGCTCCCAAGACTGACGGAGGCCCAAAGTGAACTACTGGATGCGGAAATCACTCCAGAAGACGTGACGGAGGCGATTAGATCGCTATCCACCTGCAAGACCCCCAGGAGTGATGGGCTTCCGCCAGAATTCTATAAAGCGTATGAAGCGACCCTCACCCCGATACTACACAAGGTGTATATGGAAGCATACGAAAACGGAATCCTACTCAACTCCATGAAAGAAACAATTATCATCCCTATACTTAAACCCAACAAACCTGTCGACAACTGTGCATCATACCGCCCAATCGCCATGCTAAACTATGACTGCAAGATCCTGACCGCAATACTGGCTAAGAGGCTGGCGAGGGTGGTAGGAACCCTGATTCACGAGGACCAGAATGGTTTCGTTCCAGCACGCAATACTACCGCAAACCTGAGGAGGCTCCAGCACATCATGGCAGAGACCTATGATCGGGACGAGGACCTAGCGGTGCTATCGCTAGATACCATAAAAGCCTTCGATTCCATCTACTGGGAGTGGCTGATCGAAGTACTAAGGGAATTCGGCTTTGGCGAGGGCTTTGTAAAATGGGTCGAGGTACTGTATAATTCACTGGTAGCGAGAGTGAAGACTGGAGGGACGGTGTCCAAAGCATGGGCGATACAGCGGGGCACGAGGCAAGGATGCCCGCTGTCAACGATGTTATACATACTAGGCCTGGAGCCATTAGCCACCTATTTCAGGAAACAACACTTTGACGCAGGCATTGGGCTGGGCAGTGACCATTCCATAATATCCATGTACGCGGACGACGTCCTCCTGTATTTAAATAACCCTCAGCTCAATGCACAAGTCCCGTTCGACATCCTAGACAACTATGCCCGATACTCTGGCATAACATTTAGCAAGCTAAAGTCGTGTGCATTTCCACTGGCCAGATTCAGGGGTCTGGATAAGTCTGATCTACCAGACGTTGGGATACAATGGCAATTAGAGAAGTTTAATTATCTTGGAGTCGATGTGTGTCATACCCCTGCACTCACGCATGAACACAACACTGAAAAAGCAGTGGGTGCCCTCCGCAAATCCATGAACTTTTGGTCGAAGCTACCACTGGCAGTGATGGGCAGAGCGGCAATAGTCAAGATGATAGTTCTCCCCCGTTTTTTATATCACTTCACGAACGTCTGCTTCTACATCAGACATCCCTTCTTCAGAAAACTGGACTCTCTAATCAAGGACTTCATATGGGGGTCATCCAGACATAAGCTCTCTTTACCTACACTTACGCTCCCGTACAAGGAAGGAGGGATACAACTACCCGATCTGCAAAGGTACTATCTAGCTGCACAGCTCAGCCATGTGACGAAATGGCTCTCCGATGACCCAACAGCTGAAGTGGGGCTCCTGCGACATGCAACCTCCAAGCTATTCCCCAAAGAAATGCTTTGGAACCCGACGAAACAAACATCTGAAGTTACCATGATTGTTACCCTGGGCAGGCAGATATGGGCCAGAACTGGCTTCCTTCGACAATTAAAACATCCTTACAATCCCCATTCTGGCGGATGTATGCAAAACTCAGGCGGACCTAGCGACAGCCAGGAAATGGGAGAGAGCCGGAATCTACACAATTGGAGACCTGTTTGAAGACGGCATGTTCAGAGAACTTGAATCGCTACAAGCAAATGAAGGCATCTCGAACACCAAATTCCTGTGGTACCACCGCCTCAAGAGGATAGCTAGGACACAATGGCCTGTCTGGCCAGAGGAACCCCCGCCGGACCCCCTCCTCCAGGAAATGTACGATCTAGCAGATGGTTGGAAGCCGGTCTCCCGCTTATACATCAAACTGAACGATAGATCCAATCCAAAAAGCGCATCCCTGAGACAAAAATGGGAACCCGAATTGGGGATCACACTATCTGACAGTGAATGGGAGCGAATATTACTATACCCCAAAGAGGTGTCGAGGAACATTAGATTCAAACAAGTTCAACTGAATGTGCTACACAGAACATACATGACCCCACTAAGAGTTGCTACCTTTAACAAACAAACATCTCCGAACTGCCCCTTGTGCGGAAATGATAAGTCAGTAGTAACACATAATGTTGCAAACCAGGATACAAGATGAAGATAGAACAGCATGATTCAGGGCCACCATGAGTACAAGATGCAAAGGAAGTCCAGGAAGAGAGTTGAGAAAGGGTGACGCACCGTGAATCAATGAAATCCATAAAAGTAAAATCCAGCATTGGCCACAAGACGGTGATGGTGAAACCAGAATGTATCAGGACAGACTCCTGGGTGCAGGAAGGGCAGGGGTGCATAGGGAACAACACGGGGGGACCAGAGAGGGCGGGGATGGCCTGTTGGGACAGAGAGTGTAAACACATGTTGGTGCAAGCTTACCTGCTGTCTTAGCAGAGGGTTGGACCCTGGATCCTTGTGGTCCGTACAGGTCCAAACAACATTAGCCCTTTTCTTTGACTGCCCTTCACTTTGGACGCCCGGGCGAGAGACCCCCTTCATCTAAGAATTAAGAGCAGGAAGGAAGAGGCAGGGCTAAGAAGGTAGGCGGGGCTTAGGCCAGGTGACCTAGATCCACTCACTGCTGCTCCCCAGCTGCAAAGGAAGAGGCTGGAGGGCTTCTTAAGTAGGGAAAAGAGCGGCAAGCAGGAAGGCACCAGGTGGGCGGGACTTGCTAAGTGGTGAAAAGGAGCGGCAAGCAGGAAGGCACCTGGGCGGGGCTTCGTAAGTGGTGAAAAGGAGTGGCAAGCAGGATGGCACCAGGTGGACAGGGCTTGCTAAGTGGTGAAAAGGAGCGGCAACCAGGAAGGCACCAGGTGGGCGGGGCTTAGGCCAGGTGACCTAGATCCACTTACAGCTGCTCCCCAGCTGCAATGGAAAAGAGGCTGGAGGGCTCCTTAAGTAGGGAAAAGAGCGGCAAGCAGGAAGGCACCAGGTGGGCGGGGCTTGCTAAGTGGTGAAAAGGAGCAGCAAGCAGGAAGGCACTAGGTGGGCTGGGGCTTGCTAAGTGGTGAAAAGGAGTGGAAAGCAGGAAGGCACCAGGTGGGTGGGGCTTGCTAAGTGGTGAAAAGGAGCAGCAACCAGGAAGGCACAAGGTGGGTGGGGCTTGGGCCATGTGACCTAGATCCACTTACAGCTGCTCCCCAGCTGAAAAGGAAAAGAGGCTGAAGGGCTCCTTAAGTAGGGAAAAGAGCGTCAAGCAGGAAGGCACCAGGTGGGCAGGGCTTGCTAAGTGATAAAAAGGAGCGGCAAGCAGGAAGGCACCAGGTGGGCGGGGCTTAGGCCAGGTGACCTAGATCCACTTACACCTGCTCCCCAGATGCAAAGGAAAAGAGGCTGGAGGGCTCCTTAAGTAGGGAAAAGAGCGGCAAGCAGGAAGGCACCAGGTGGGCGGGGCTTGCTAAGTGGTGAAAGGAGCGGCAAGCAGGTGGCCGGGGCTTGCTAAGTGGTGAAAAGGAGTGGCAAGCAGGAAGGCACCAGGTGGGCGGGGCTTGCTAAGTGGTGAAAAGGAGTGGAAACCAGGAAGGCACATTGTGGGCGGGGCTTAGGCCAGGTGACCTAGATCCACTTACGGCTGCTCCCCAGCTGCAAAGGAAAAGAGGCTGGAGGGCTCCTTAAGTAGGGAAAAGAGCGGCAAGCAGGAAGGCATCAGGTGGGCGGGGCTTGCTAAGTGGTGAAAAGGAGCGGCAAGCAGGAAGGTACTAGGTGGGCGGGGCTTGCTAAGTGGTGAAAAGGAGTGGAAAGCAGGAAGGCACCAGGTGGGCGGGGCTTGCTAAGTGGTGAAAATGAGTGGCAACCAGGAAGGCACCAGGTGGGCGGGGCTTAGGCCAGGTGACCTAGATCCACTTACGGCTGCTCCTGAGCTGCAAAGGAAAAGAGGCTGGAGGGCTCCTTAAGTAGGGAAAAGAGCGGCAAGCAGGAAGGCACTAGGTGGGCGGGGCTTGCTAAGTGGTGAAAAGGAGCGGCAAGCAGGAAGGCACCAGGTGGGCGGGGCTTGCTAAGTGGTGAAAAGGAGTGGCAAGCAGGAAGGTACCAGGTGGGCGGGGCTTGCTAAGTGGTGAAAAGGAGCAGCAAGCAGGAAGGTACCAGGTGGGTGGGGCTTGCTAAGTGGTGAAAAGGAGTGGCAAGCAGGAAGGCACCAGGTGGGCAGGGCTTGCTAAGTGGTGAAAAGGAGTGGCAAGCAGGAAGGTACCAGGTGGGCGGGGTTTGCTAAGTGGTGAAAAGGAGCGGCAACCAGGAAGGCACCAGGTGGGCGGGCCTTAGGCCAGGTGACCTAGATCCACTTACACCTGCTCCCCAGCTGCAAAGGAAAAGAGGCTGGAGGGCTCCTTAAGTAGGGAAAAGAGCGGCAAGCAGGAAGGCACCAGGTGGGCGGGGCTTGTTAAGTGGTGACAAGGAGCAGCAAGCAGGAAGGTACCAGGTGGGCGGGGCTTGCTAAGTGGTGAAAAGGAGTGGCAAGCAGAAGGCACCAGGTGGGCAGGGCTTGCTAAGTGATGAAAAGGAGTGGCAAGCAGGAAGGTACCAGGTGGGCGGGGTTTGCTAAGTGGTGAAAAGGAGCGGCAACCAGGAAGGCACTAGGTGGGCGGGGCTTAGGCCAGGTGACCTAGATCCACTTACACCTGCTCCCCAGCTGCAAAGGAAAAGAGGCTGGAGGGCTCCTTAAGTAGGGAAAAGAGCGGCAAGCAGGAAGGCACCAGGTGGGCGGGGCTTAGGCAAGGTGACCTAGATCCACTTACAGCTGCTCCCCAGCTGCAAAGGAAAAGAGGCTGGAGGGCTCCTTAAGTAGGGAAAAGAGCGGCAAGCAGGAAGGCATCAGGTGGGCGGGGCTTGCTAAGTGGTAAAAAGGAGCGGCAAGCAGGAAGGTACCAGGTGGGCGGGGCTTGCTAAGTGGTGAAAAGGAGTGGCAAGCAGAAGGCACCAGGTGGGCAGGGCTTGCTAAGTGGTGAAAAGGAGTGGCAAGCAGGAAGGTACCAGGTGGGCGGGGTTTGCTAAGTGGTGAAAAGGAGCGGCAACCAGGAAGGCACCAGGTGGGCGGGGCTTAGGCCAGGTGACCTAGATCCACTTACACCTGCTCCCCAGCTGCAAAGGAAAAGAGGCTGGAGGGCTCCTAAAGTAGGGAACAGAGCGGCAAGCAGGAAGGCACCAGGTGGGCGGGGCTTGCTAAGTGGTGAAAAGGAGCGGCAAGCAGGAAGGTACCAGGTGGGCGGGGTTTGCTAAGTGGTGAAAAGGAGCGGCAACCAGGAAGGCACCAGGTGGGCGGGGCTTAGGCCAGGTGACCTAGATCCACTTACACCTGCTCCCCAGCTGCAAAGGAAAAGAGGCTGGAGGGCTCCTTAAGTAGGGAAAAGAGCGGCAAGCAGGAAGGCACCAGGTGGGCGGGGCTTAGGCCAGGTGACCTAGATCCACTTACACCTGCTCCCCAGCTGCAAAGGAAAAGAGGCTGGAGGGCTCCTTAAGTAGGGAAAAGAGCGGCAAGCAGGAAGGCACCAGGTGGGCGGGGCTTGCTAAGTGGTGAAAAGGAGTGGCAAGCAGGAAGGTACCAGGTGGGCGGGGTTTGCTAAGTGGTGAAAAGGAGCGGCAACCAGGAAGGCACCAGGTGGGCGGGGCTTAGGCCAGGTGACCTAGATCCACTTACACCTGCTCCCCAGCTGCAAAGGAAAAGAGGCTGGAGGGCTCCTTAAGTAGGGAAAAGAGCGGCAAGCAGGAAGGCACCAGGTGGACGGGGCTTAAGCCAGGTGACCTAGATCCACTTACAGCTGCTCCCCAGCTGCAAAGGAAAAGAGGCTGGAGGGCTCCTTAAGTAGGGAAAAGAGCGGCAAGCAGGAAGGCATCAGGTGGGCGGGACTTGCTAAGCGGTGAAAAGGAGCGGCAAGCAGGAAGGTACGAGGTGGGCGGGGCTTGCTAAGTGGTGAAAAGGAGTGGCAAGCAGAAGGCACCAGGTGGGCAGGGCTTGCTAAGTGGTGAAAAGGAGTGGCAAGCAGGAAGGTACCTGGTGGGCGGGGTTTGCTAAGTGGTGAAAAGGAGCGGCAACCAGGAAGGCACCAGGTGGGCGGGGCTTAGGCCAGGTGACCTAGATCCACTTACAGCTGCTCCCCAGCTGCAAAGGAAAAGAGGCTGGAGGGCTCCTTAAGTAGGGAAAAGAGCGGCAAGCAGGAAGGCACCAGGTGGGCGGGGCTTGCTAAGTGGTGAAAAGGAGCGGCAAGCAGGAAGGTACCAGGTGGGCGGGGCTTGCTAAGTGGTGAAAAGGAGTGGCAAGCAGGAAGGTACCAGGTGGGCGGGGTTTGCTAAGTGGTGAAAAGGAGCAGCAACCAGGAAGGCACCAGGTGGGCGGGGCTTAGGCCAGGTGACCTAGATCCACTTAGACCTGCTCCCCAGATGCAAAGGAAAAGAGACTGGAGGGCTCCTTACATAGGGAAAAGAGCAGCAAGCAGGAAGGCACCAGGTGGGCGGGGCTTGCTAAGTGGTGAAAAGGAGCGGCAAGCAGGAAGGCACCAGGTGGGCGGGGCTAGCTAAGTGATGAAAAGGAGTGGCAAGCAGGAAGGCAAAAGGTGGGCGGGGCTTGATAAGTGGTGAAAAGGAGCGGCAACCAGGAAGACACCAGGTGGGCGGGGCTTAGGCCAGGTGACCTAGATCCACTTACAGCTGCTGCCCAGCTGCAAAGGAAAAGAGGCTGGAGGGCTCCTTAAGTAGGGAAAAGAGCGGCAAGCAGGAAGGCACCAGGTGGGCGGGGCTTGCTAACTGGTGAAAAGGAGTGGCAAGCAGGAAGGCACCAAGTGGGCGGGGCTTGCTAAGTGGTGAAAAGGAGCGGCAACCAGGAAGGCACCAGGTGGGCGGGGCCTAGGCCAGGTGACCTAGATCCACTTACAACTGCTCCCCAGCTGCAAAGGAAAAGAGGCTGGAGGGCTCCTTAAGTAGGGAAAAGAGCGGCAAGCAGGAAGGCACCAGGTGGGCGGGGCTTGCTAAGTGGTGAAAAAGAGCGGCAAGCAGGAAGGCACTAGGTGGGCGGGGTTTGCTAACTGGTGAAAAGGAGTGGCAAGCAGGAAGGCACCAGGTGGGCGGGGCTTGCTAACTGGTGAAAAGGAGTGGCAAGCAGGAAGGCACCAGGTGGGCGGTGCTTGCTAAGTGGTGAAAAGGAGCTGCAATCAGGAAGGCACCAGGTGGGCGGGGCTTAGGCCAGGTGACCTAGATCCACTTACAGCTGCTCCCCAGCTGCAAAGGAAAAGAGGCTGGAGGACTCCTTAAGTAGGGAAAAGAGCGGCAAGCAGGAAGGCACCAGGTGGGCGGGGCTTGCTAAGTGGTGAAAAGGAGTGGCAAGCAGAAGGCACCAGGTGGGCAGGGCTTGCTAAGTGGTGAAAAGGAGTGGCAAGCAGGAAGGCACCAGGTGGGCGGGGTTTGCTAAGTGGTGAAAAGGAGCAGCAACCAGGAAGGCACCAGGTGGGCGGGGCTTAGGCCAGGTGACCTAGAACCACTTACACCTGCTCCCCAGCTGCAAAGGAAAAGAGGCTGGAGGGCTCCTTAAGTAGGGAAAGAGCGGCAAGCAGGAAGGCACCAGGTGGGCGGGGCTTGCTAAGTGGTGAAAAGGAGTGGCAAGCAGGAAGGCACCAGGTGGGCGGGGCTTGCTAAGTGGTGAAAAGGAGTGACAGGCAGGAAGGCACCAGGTGGGCGGGGCTTGTTAAGTGGTGAAAAGGAGCAGCAACCAGGAAGGCACCAGGTGGGCGGGGCTTAGGCCAGGTGACCTAGATCAACTTACAGCTGCTCCCCTGCTGCAAAGGAAAATAGGCTGGAGGGCTCCTTAAGTAGGTAAAAGAGCGGCAAGCAGAAAGGCACCAGGTGGGCGGGGCTTGCTAAGTGGTGAAAAGGAGCGGCAACCAGGAAGGCACCAGGTGGGCGGGGCTTAGGCCAGGTGACCTAGATCCACTTACACCTGCTCCCCAGCTGCAAAGGAAAAGAGGCTGGAGGGCTCCTTAAGTAGGGAAAAGAGCGGCAAGCAGGAAGGCACCAGGTGGGCGGGGCTTGCTAAGTGGTGAAAAGGAGCGGCAAACAGGAAGGTACCAGTTGGGCGGGGCTTGCTAAGTGGTGAAAAGGAGTGGCAAGCAGAAGGCACCAGATGGGCAGGGCTTGCTAAGTGGTGAAAAGGAGTGGCAAGCAGGAAGGCACCAGATGGGCGGGGTTTGCTAAGTGGTGAAAAGGAGCAGCAACCAAGAAGGCACCAGGTGGGCGGGGCTTAGGCCAGGTGACCTAGATCCACTTACACCTGCTCCCCAGCTGCAAAGGAAAAGAGGCTGGAGGGCTCCTTAAGTAGGGAAAAGAGCGGCAAGCAGGAAGGCACCAGGTGGGCGGGGCTTGCTAAGTGGTGAAAAGGAGCGGCAAGCAGGAAGGCACCAGGTGGGTGGGGGTGCTAAGTGGTGAAAAGGAGCGGCAAGCAGGAAGGTACCAGGTGGGCGGGGCTTGCTAAGTGGTGAAACGGAGTGGCAAGCAGGAAGGCACCAGGTGGGCGCGGCTTGCTAAGGGGTAAAAAGGAGCGGCAAGCAGGAAGGCACCAGGTGGGCGGGGCTTAGGCAAGGTGACCTAGATCCACTTACAGCTGCTCCCCAGCTGCAAAGGAAAAGAGACTGGAGGGCTCATTAAGTAGGGAAAAGAGCGGCATGGGTCCTCTCCTGACCCCGGGGTGCTGTGCGCTATCAGACGGCATCTGCCTGTGCTTCGGGATGTGTCCCCAACGACTTCCGGATTTTTGGCATGTATCACTTGCGCCTTTATACTTCAAGTCCCAGTGGGTGTGGTGGGGGGTGCCGTGCCCGTTCCGTGTAGGACCGCTATAAGCGGCCGTCCCTGGGCAATGGTGATCTTTAGTTAGCCGAGTGCGGGTGTATGGTCGGGAGGAGCTGCCACCTCGTCACTGTGTCCCTCTTGCTCTCTAAGTCTGCTTCTCAGACCCGGACCACCAGCCTCGCTGCGTATGTCTCCTGCAAAGACGGTTTCCTTGCTGTTGTGCACGCTGGAAACTTTCCGGATGGTGCTGAGACTACACGCTGGTGTTCCCCACTGGCTTGTTCCATCTAAGTATGCGCCCGGGGGTTGCCTACGGCCATCTGGGTTTCTGCATCGGATGGAGCTCGGCAGACTACGTCTTCATTGGAAGGCGGCCATCTTGGAGTCCTTGTACATGGCTGTAGTCCAGATAGTGCTAGGCATAAAAGCAACAGTCGGTTTTACTGGGAAAATGGCAACCATTTACTCAAGGATTACCTCTGTTACTATATGTGGGTTTATTTATCATTTTGGAAGAGTTAACTAGTGCAGTGTATTTAAGGCTGCACATGGAATATGAGTACAGCAACTGCACTTGTTCAGTGATCCCTTAAATATGATGACAATGTTGTGCCTATGATGGCATTATTGGGGCATTGTAGGCTGCTCCTGTCATTTGAAAGTGAAAATGTGATGGCTGTTTGACTGGTAAACTGTTTTCATGCGTAGTTGTAGATGCAAAGCTTTAGAGTCGCATAAGCACACGCTTTAATTTTCTAAAAAAGGTTTTAGAAAATGTCCAAATGTCAGTGGCAGTTGCTACCAGCGGATGGTCGTGCATCAGCACACTCTGCTGAGCTGGCAGCTGTCAGCACTCTTGGGGAGGGACGTCTCCTCGAGGGTATGCTCAAAATGAGCTCTAAAATGGGCGCTTTGGTATATTGGTGTTTCCAGGGAAAGCAGAGCAAATAACTGAACGCAGATGGTGGGCGAGAAAAAATGTAGGTCACTACGGAAAAAGATCTGCAGCTGGAACATTATTCGCCACATTTTTAGTAAAGTAATAAGATAGAGATACAAGAGCACATCAGACAATTCTTTCCCCATTAGATAATTGTTTCAGACCTCTACATGAACCCTTCGGCTGTAAACGAATAGTAGGTCTTAGAAATACACATTATGATGTCCCGAAATAAGAATATTTTAAATACAAGATCATTTGTTTTTTGCCTCTTGAACGAATGTCTGAAAATCTTCGTTATTGTGTAGATCTGTGAAGTAAATTGCCTTAAAGCACCTTCTGGAATGATGGGTTGGCATAACAGAGGATTCAGAAACATTGGGCCTCATTACAAGTACGGTGGTACAGTAACAACGGCGCCGGTAGTGCTACCAGCACGGTTGCTACCGTACCGCCATACTACAAGCTGTGCTTGCGGGAGCCTGTCAGCATGCCAGGTCTGACCTGGCGGGCAGAGCGGCTCCCGCGAGCACAGCAAGCTGGATGTACCAGCACCCTTACGAAAGGTGCCGGTGCATCCGAGCTCCCCTTTCCCATTGAGCCCTATGAGACTCAAATAGGAATAGGGAGTTCCACATTACCGGCACCCGCGAAAGGGCAATTACCTGGTCCGCCAAGGTTGGCATGACCCAGTTATTGCCCAGTCGCGGGTGCCGGTTTAAATGTAACTCCGGCGGCAGGGCTACCGCCAGAGTTGTAATGAGGCCCATTGGCCCTCATTACGACCCTGGCGGATTTCGCGGTGCTAAATGCACCGCGAAGCACGGCGGAAAGCCGTCGATAGCGCCATGGGGGTTGGCGGATTTACCACCCCATGCCGACCTTGGCGGAGCGGTAAATCCCCAATCCCCATTCTGCCCTTCCCCATTCCCATTCTTGCCCCATAGGGTATAATGGGAGTGGGGAAGGAGTTAATTACGCCACCGTAAAATACGGTGGCGTAATTAACAACGAGGTCCCGTAGCGCCATGGTTTTCTCCGCCTGGTAAAACCAGGCGGAAAACGGCGCCATGGCGCTACGGGAACTCGTAGTGGGGCGGACGGGTCCGCCGCGAATACCGCTGGCGGAAACCCACTCCGCCAGGGTCCTAATGAGGCCCATTGTCTTATAGGCATTTTCAGTGTAATCCAATGTTTAAAGTCAGGTTAGGCGGAGATTTCAGAGGTGCCAGGGAGAGTTATTTTGCACTCCTTCTAAAGCAGTTCATAACCACCCTGCAGCAGGCACTGACTCCAGAATTGGGTACACACGTGACTATTACAGTGATGGCAGCCCGTGAGCTTCAGGGTTAAATGTAGATGTTTTTTACATTAATAACACACAGACAGCTGGACAGACTAAACTGTAGCCAGGCGTGAGTGATACAAACTGAGCAGAAGAAAGACTATAAAATGGAAAGCAGAACAATTATTAACAAAACAAGTGCGTTTTCAAGGCTGTACGAAAAGGCAAAAGCAATTCTTACAGATGGATAAAAGGTATGGTATTCCACATTTGAGGTTTGCATGTAGTCTACGTTTCATCAACAAATCATTCCCTGAAAGCGTTTAACAAAATGAAACCAGAGGATATTGTCTAAAGAATATTCCTGTTGGCATTTATAAAGAAGACTTTTGCACAAATATCAAGTCGTGGAATGTTAATTATGTAAACAGTAGCCCCCATAACAGCAGTAATGCCTCCTCAAACATAATGGCAGATTTCAGATGATTCTGCGTGTTCTGGAACTCTGCAGCTTCCTCCCAAGTCATCCTCGGCACCTTCACCTCTCCTACTTCCTTCTCCACCCGTGGTGTCCCCCAGGGCTCTATCCTCTCGCTTTGGCACTTTAACATCTACCTTACTTAGCTGGCACGCCTCATCTCCTCCTTCTCCCCCAACTTCCAGTGTTATCCAGACAACACACAACTGTTTTTCAAAGTTCCTGCTGACCCTCTTGCACCTTCCATCATCCCTGACTGCTTATCTGTCATCCAGGCCTGGTGCCCTTCCAATGATATCTGCCTCAATGACAGCAAAACGGAGATCCTTCCCATTGGGACCCCTGCTCCCGCCTTCTTCCCTTCACTCTGGCCTTCTTTCATGGGCTCTCCCCTGCTCCTTCTTATGAATCCAGAAACCTTGGAGTCATCTTCGACTTCCACCCTCACACTCCAAGAAGTCCCAATTTCAGATCTTCCTTCTGAAAGGAATTCTACCTTTTCTCACCTTCCCCCCGATGCTCAATGTTACCCGAGCCCTGGTTCTTTCTAGGCTTGACTTTTGTAATAGCCTCCTCCTGAAGCTACCTACTTCCACTCTGCGACCCCTCCAGCTAATGCAGAATAGGGCGCAAGATTTATCCTTGGCCTCAATCCCAGGGACTGCATCTCTCCTTCCCTAAAAAGTCTTCACTGGCTCCTGGTTGCTTCACTGATTAAATTTAAATCCCTCTGTATCATCCACAAAGCTGTCTAGGGCCAGGGACCACACTAACTGCAACTCTCTCTTACTAAATGTTCCATCTCTAGGCTCTGATTTCCTCTGGCACCAACTCTTTGTGTGTAAAGTCTTTCGCTAAACAGAGGGCAGTTGGTCGATCGCTTTCGTCAGCTGGCTCCCTTCTTTGGAACAGCCTCCCCCTCCCTCTTCGTCTTGAGCAGGACTTTCTTAAATTCTGGAGCTCATTGAGACTTTCCTCTTTACCTCGTCCTTCTCCCTTCTCTCCTCTGCTAATCTCACAGTTGCTTTGATTGGTGTCCAGGGCCCTTATGCATCCTCGTGGCCCTTACCTCCCACACTGAATCGACCCCAGCTTCTGTCTATCCTCAGCACTTGCCTCGACAGACCCTCCATTCTGGGGGCTCGCACTTACCATACCTTGCGCTTCATCTGTTGCTCACACACGAGCATCCCAGCACCTACCAGCACCTACCCCCACTGTCCCCTCCTGCACTTGCACGTTCTGAATACTCAAAAGGCATAGTAGGTTTGTCCTCGCCCCCCAAGTGCATTTTTCATATTTTTTATGTATTTTAATGTGTCTCATCCCCATGCCCCTCCCTGTTGCCCTGTGGGCGCTTTGAAACAGAATTTACTTGCTGTATATGCGCCTAACAAGTGAACAATCAATTAAATAAATAAACAAAAGTCTGGCTCAACAAAGCTCTCTGTTCAGCAAAACATGCACTGAGCACTGCACAGCCACAAAGGAGAGATTTGTCAATCATAGATATCTTCTCAGCACACTGTATTCGTCACCCTTCCAGAAGCTTTGATCAGGAGCTGAACATCAGCTTTGCCTGTTAGATGGGCCTGTGGCATGGACAGGAGAATGTGTCATGAAAGGCCCGCTCCAAGAGTTCTAAACAGTATGAAACAAGCAATTGATGCCTTCAACTCACGGCTTGACTCTCCTTTCAAAACCCACTACCAGGCTTGCTCTTTCACTTCCTCTTGGCCATGCCAACATCCCAGTGGCAGAGTCCAGGGAAGGAAGGGGGGTGGTGCCCCCCTGGCTTCACCCTGGTGCGTCCCCCTGCCCCTTAGCTCCTGCTGGGCCATGGCTGTGCGTGTCATTAATTTCAATGCCTCCAGAGTGCTTGCACCCAGTCAGGACACAGCAGGAGGAGCAGGAGCACCAGGCCAGCCTGCTACTGCTTATTCAATAATGTGATTGTGAAATGTAGAATGAGAATGTGCGCGGGTCGGGCACTACTCTGGCCCTGGGTGGGCCAAGTGAACTGGCAGTGCTGCTGCGCCGGCTGGCCCCGGCGGCGGCCCACTGATTGAAGTACCATGTAAATGTTACAGTTGTTTCCACAATTATATACACCCCTGGGCGGGATGATGATCCTGTCCATCTGTGTGCAAAATGGACAGGTCGAGATCACTATCATGCAGGCGAGAGAGACAGAGAGTGGGTTTGGTGTTAACATCCGGGTGCTGGCAGGGGAGAGCGTTGGGGGGCCTGCTCCGGGTCACCGGGCAGGCCCCATACTCAGGTCTGGTGCACCCACCGGGGTTCTTGTGGGCGGCGCTCACGCCGCAGATGATGTCGTGGGGATCACCCCACGAGCTCAAGATCACTGGAGGTCCTCAGGTGGCTGGGGCCCAGCACACGACAGCCCCGGCTCTGGGGGCACCCAGGCCGGGTCGCCACAAACAGCCATGCTCACATGGCCTGACAGCAGGAGAGGTCGGCGTTGCCCAGCAGGGGCGCCGGCCTCATGGAGGGCCCGGTCTCTGGGCCTACACCACACGGTGTTGTGCCAGGCAGGCACACAAAGGACGACACCAGAGCCAGATTGGAGTGTGACAGACGAACCGGAAGTGGCTCATTTCTTTTATTAGGTTGGTCACGTGTCTACAGCCACGTGACCCATTACAACATCCTGGGAGCTACCATGCTCCCAGGAGGGGTGCCATGCAACACCACTCAATTTTTTATAACAACAAACAAAACCCTACACAACCACACACTAATATTACTATAACCACTCTGCTAGTTATTCACCCCTTTATTAACCTGGGTGAGTGGTTCCATTATCACACCACACTGACACTACACAAAGCCTTTCACATATGTGGGTGTGCACGATATCACATTGCGCACCCACTGGGTCATTCTCAGCAAGTCAGTTTCTGCAGGCCCCGCAGTCTTCATGGGGATGCCGACTATGACGTCCATCGTCCGCACTTATGTATCTGGAAACAGTCTGTGTCCTCACCACCCTTAACCAGAGTCCAAAAAGGCTGGCAAAGCCGCACCTGGGGAGGCCCAGGGGCCACATAGGCCACGTCCATAGTCTGGGGGTGCCGATGGTGAGCTGCTGGCACGTTGGCGGCAGGCCCCTCCTTCCATTTCCTTTCCTTGGTGGGGAGGTGTCAGGACAACACCAGTGGCAGGATGATGGGTTGCTCCCCTGAGAGATGCTGACGCCTGGCTCTGGGTGTTGGTACCTTATGAGGGCCTGCCCGGCCCTGGCAGCCCGGGGGCAGTCTGCACCCTTCCTCAGCATGGCCCCATTGCCCATTGGCTGGTCTTTAGTTGAGGGCACACGAGAACTCCCTTGGGGAGCCGCTACCCTGTGGCTCGGCGATAACTGCAGCCTTTTCTGGGTGAGAGGTGCGGCCCTCTCTGCATGTTGGGCGTGGGGACCCTTCATACTACTCCCTCTTGATGGGCTTGGCAGCGGTGTTGGGGAGGATGGCCCGTGAGGCAGCCTAAACAACCCCAGCTCACCTGACAGATGCTGGCAGTGTGGCTGCCTCTCATTCCGGGCCGCCTCAGGCATTCGTTGTCTTAGGCCACGCCTACCTTGTTTGTTCCCATTGAGCCTGGCGTGGGCAATTATGATCCCCTTTTTTTTTACTGCTCCGGCGCAGCAGCACCCTGCTGGCTGGCAGCCCAGGACTTCAGGGCTGCTGGCACAGCTGCAGCACCTTGCTTGTCTCTGCGTGGGTGAACAACACAGCGCTCCTCCAATGCTGCTGTGGCCGTCCCCTGAGTTGTCTGCGCAGGGGCCGCCTGTCCCTTCTTCTCTTGATAATCCATTCACTCTGGTGGCCCAAGTCATTGGTAGGCCCTGTCCCTCATGTTGCAGGCAAAGTACTTCAATTTATCACCGGGTTGTTGGTAGGTCCGCCCCTCATGTTGCGGGCAAAGTATCTCCATTTATCACCGACAGCCCCACGCACTGTGAGGCCACGCCCTCCCACTCATCGGGGCCACACCATGCCACAGTTCCTCTTTTTTTCATTACTGCTCCGGTCCGGAGCACCTCTCCTTCACCGCGGGCCCAGATGGTGATGGGCCCGCCTCCCGTTGGGGCCGCCTCAGCTGTTCGGCGGCCCCTCAGTTCAATCTTCCTCCTCTGCGGCGGATGCCGCCAGCATGTGTTGTGTCCAGGTCACAGGGGAGGGGCAGCTCACCCACCATTGCGGCGGATGCCGCTCATTTCTTCTTGGGAGCCGCACCTCTCTCTCCATCGCGGGTGACGACCCGCATTCTCCCTCATGCGGCGGGGGGCGCATTTTCTTCCAGACAGTGGGGGAAAAGAGGGGGGCAGCATCACCTTGCTGCAGCAAGGGGGGACCGCCGGGCATCTTATTGCGGCAGACACCACCCCTTCATTTGTAACGGCCGAGGGCGCGGGCATTCCTCCCCCACACGGGACGGGCAGCAGCTCCCTCCATGTGTCTATTGCGGGCCCTGCTGTCGTTGGGCCCGCACCATTTTCTTTCTTGCGGCGATGTTTGCCGCTCCTCGTTTCTGCCGTTGGGCAGGGGCCCCTCCACGGTGGGGTAGGGGACGCATCAACACACGAGGCCGAGGCCGCCTCGCACGTTGGGCTCCAGCCCTCGTCGCCATTGTTGGGGGGCCTGCTCTGGGTCACCGGGCAGGCCCCATACTCAGGTCGGGAGTACCATACAGGGTTCTTGTGGGCGGCACTCACGCCGCAGATGATGTCGTGGGGATCACCCCAAGAGCTCCATATCACTGGAGGTCCTCAGGTGGCTGGGGGCACCGAGCACATGACGGCCACGGCTCTGGGGCACCCAGGCCGGGGTCACCACAAACAGCCATGCTCACATGGCCTGACAACAGGAGAGATCGGCGTTGCCCAGCAGGGTCTCCGGCCTCGTGGAGGGCCTGGTCCCTGGGCTTACACCACGCGGTGTTGTGCCAGGCAGGCACACAAAGGACAACACGGGAGCCCGATTGGAGTGTGACTGACGAGCTGGAAGCGGATTGTTTCTTTTATTATGTGGGTCACGTAGCTAGAGCCACTTGACCCACTGCAACATCCTGGGAGCTACCATGCTCCCAGGAGGGGTGCCATGCAACAGGGAGTGGAGGCTGGAAGCAGGTCCTGATGCATTTCCTGCAGCCAGCTTGATGCTCGTGCATATAAAAATCGCGCTGTGGTGCGATATAACACACTGCCACTGAGCAGTCTCAATTTCTTAGTCCCTGGGCCGGCTCGACCCAGATTTGCCTGCAGGCCAGAGCCCCCAGACTATTTGGAGTCGCAGCCGTTGCAGTGACCATCGTGCGCAACCGTTAACAGGCACATGTGTTATGAATGTAGCACATCCTTCCCCCCCAGCCAGCAACAACTGCCATGTGCATTTGAAATTGGGACCAGACAGACCACAGACGGCCGTCCAGGTACAAACTCTTCAGTCTGCCAGCTGCGCTCGGGCCAGCCTGCCTCCCATGTGTTACAGTCAGTGCCACAGACTGACTGCTGCTGGCCTGCCACATCCCAGCCCTGGTCTGGGACTCTGCCTGTGCCATGCCTTCGAAGTGACGTGAGTGACTCTCATGCCCAGCAGCTGCCTGCTGCCACTGCCTGCCCTGTGAGACTCACTGCGCCCTGCCTGCTGCCCAGCCCCTCCCAGCCAGCATCTGAAATTCGGAATCGAGAGGGAGTCAGTAAATCGGAGTGACGAGTAAACTACTAGAAAGTAAGTACTATTGTGCTGCTGCTGTGCTGTCTGCTTAGCACAGCTGTGAGATGTGCTTCAAACTAGCCCACACTGTGGTATTTCTTTTATATGTAATTGTAATATCGACAATTATTTCACTTGTACACCCCAACCTAAGTCGTCTCCGAGTCCTAGCTCTCTTAAGTCACACAAGTGTCAGTGAGTGATTAATGATACTCAAGAGTCCCCTTGTGATGTAGCAAGCTTAGCTCTGGAGTTGGGAAGGTGGATGATAAGGCAAGTCAGACTCTCCTCCGCTGACAGGACAAACATTGGTAGCTCTTGGCGCAAGTTTCCTACCGCTTGCTGGCTGATATTTGCTGCCATGAACTGTAAATCGAGTGGCGTGCGCAACCCTCGTGTTGTCAATAATCTTAATTGTTTAGGTTCCAACCGGCCACAGCTGTAAGGGTGGGTCTCTGCTAAGTGTAATGGAAGGCTGTCTGGGATCAGTGCCAGTGGATAATGGATAATGGTTGTTGTGAAACCTTTCTTTTGCCTGCACACTGCTTTTTAGAAACGCATTCATCGTAATTGTCCCGCGCCTAGAAGTAATTCCGTTCATAGTTGGCGCGTTACAAAGTATAGCACAAATGATGTAAAGCCTTTGTTTTGTTACTAGCATGATGGATGAATTGATGAGCCGGATTGGCTGCAGAATCTCACTTCCACTGTTCCACGTAAAATGCGGAAAAATGCAATGGCTGGGTAGGCTGAAATTGGAGGGTTGTCACAGCTGCTCTGCCAGTGGTTATGATTGATTAAAAACCTTCCAGCCATTTGTTTTTGCCATGGTATGGGGACTAATAAGTGATTTAACTGCTTATGATGTGCGGTTTGGTTCCAGTAGTTCATGCATTTTCGATAACTGCACCATATCTTACCCTAACAGATTAATTGCTCTACTTACTGTTTTTTAATTGGTTTGATTCATGTTTGTTAATTGCTTCTGCTGTTATAAACTTTTATGTAATGTAAAACGCTTTGGATTAAAGCGCTATATAAACACAATAAATACAAACACATATGTTTGGCTATACCACATGCACGTGTGTATGTGTGCGTGCGCATTGTGGTTTTGCAACAACAACACCATAGTTAAAGTTACACATGACACTGACTCATCCTAGAAAAAATGGGAAAACATTTTCCTCTGTAACTTTTGAAGTTGGCCATTAAAGTGTGCCAAATTTGTTGGCAAGAACGTTTATAGGCCCTTCCCCAAACATTGGGAAATGTGATGAATGTTTTCATGTTAAAAAACTGTTTTTTTTGTATGTGTACCATACACATTCGAAAATTACATGGCAAACTTGAGATAACAGTTTCCAAAAATGTAGCTATATTTCAGACATGCGTATTAGAGTTGAATAAACACAAAAACAAACTGATACATATAACGCATGTGCAAAGTACACAGAGAAACGTACTACCACAAACGAGAGAACTTCGGGCATGCACAGTGATACAAATATGTATATGCAAAACACACATTAGCAGATTTCTTTGGACATTTCTGCAGATATGTATAATGCACATGGAAACACATACACTTGTCCGCCAATGGGATTACTTAGGACGTGCCCAGAAGTCACACTAACACATATGTACTACAGACAGCCCTATACCAATACAGAGCACGCATGTGTAAACAAAGCCTTCAACCAGTATGGCCACACGCACAAACACACAATTTGGGCATGCACAGAAAACACAGTAACTCATTCAATTATGGAGTACGGCAATGACCTCCACTATGACTTGCCTCTCCCTCTCACTGCCCCTGGTGTTCCTGTCTCTCCCCCTCTGGGGCTGCTTTGCTTGGCTCCTCCCAGTCCCTGCCACACCAGCTGGAGCGGGACGCGAAGCCCGTGCCTGTACACAATTTAGTGCTGCTGTCAGTCAGTGCTGTGCTGAGCTCAGTCTGTTCGCTCTCACACTCTCCCACAGCACCAATGTGGACCAGGAGCTCTGTCCTGTCTCGCGGTTCACCCCTCAGTTTACTCATAATCACACTAGCAGCTCTTTCTGTGGCTTAGACGGGGCTGGGGGGAGAGCACCATGGGAAGGATGTATGGGGCAAAAGGGGGAGCGGAGCTAGAGGCGAGGTAGAGGCAGTCTCCGGCAGTCTCTCTACCCTCTTTACTCTTTTCAGTTTGTGGGAGGACCCACATATACCTGTCTGCAGAGCGGAGCGGTGAGCGGAGCTAGAGGCGAGGTAGAGGCAGTCTCCGGCAGTCTCTCTACCCTCTTTACTCTTTTCAGTTTGTGGGAGGACCCACATATACCTGTCTGCAGAGCGGAGCGGCGAGCGGAGCTAGAGGCGAGGTAGAGGCAGTCTCTCTACCCTCTTTACTCTTTTCAGTTTGTGGGAGGACTCACATATACCTGTCTGCAGAGCGGAGCGGCGAGCGGAGCTAGAGGCGAGGTAGAGGCAGTCTCCGGCAGTCCGCGGTCATGTCCGCGGTTCATGTTCCACCAACTGTGTCTACACCCGCAGAAGGTCCAGCGACCCTTTTACCTATGGGCTCACAAGCTACACAAGAAGAGCGCTCTGAGCTTATAGCAGAGCAAAGACTTCTTAGAAGCAATTATAAAACCTCTGGTATGAAGACGATGGCAACGCTAGCAACATCGGGCAAGCCTAAACCAAAGATCCCAAGGATCATAACGCTGACCCCGGCGACCAGTATAACTCCTGGCTATACCCCGCCATTACGAAAAGCACGCTATGACTTTGAAAACCCTTATTCTGAGAATGATCATTCACCATGTTCCTCCCCTACGTCTTCATCGTCTTTACCGGTGCGGTCGAGCACTACCACAACGCTCCCCAAAACAGACGTTGAATCGCAGAATCCTCACCCCCAAGGAAAAAACCAGGATATACGTACCCTCGAGGTGCGCCCACGATCATCCGAAAAGAGCGGCGACACGGCTGTTTGTGCGGACCAGTTGGGATGTCAGGTGCTGGGTCTCCATGCAGCTTCTCAATCGTCTCCCTTGAGGGGCTCTATTTCCCTCTCGCCCTCCCGTGCCGGCATCCAGTCTGCTGAGCCTCCCCGCCATAACATGGCGAGAGCTGCGGTCGTTTCGGCGGTCGGAGGACCGCCGGCGCCTGCACCTGTGCTCTCGGGCCGGGTGCTCGGCCGAGAGGGGGCGGAGTCAACTGAGGGCTTCCAGTCTGGCGACGAAGGACTTCCTATGGCAAATACCACGAATACAGAAGCACTGAGGAAAGGACGTCTGCAGAGGTTTTTGCCTCCTGACAGCGCTTTGTCTGCGGTAGAGGAAACTTCCGATGTAACTGACGATCAAATAATCGATCTAACGGAGCTCGGTAAGAGCCCGAGGGAAAATATGAGAACTTTCGACACTCACCGGTCTCCGGTGGAAATTTCAGTCCAAATACATGCTTCCAGTGATGTTCCCCCGCTAAAGATTCAATTGAAAGAAAATGTTCCAGATATCTACTCAGGACTTAAAAACTCTTCGATTCTTGGCCATACAAAACTCGCAATGCCAATGCTTCAATAGATCACATTGAGGAGATAGCAGAAGAACTGCCAATGGAACTTCCCATACTTAAATCTACCTTCAAGATTCCAAATCCAGAGGACCACCTAAAAAAAATACCAAATTTGAAAAAAAAACACAAGAAAAAAGACGTAGGGAGAAAAGGCTTGCCCCGTCCTCTGCTATCATCAGCGTTAAAAAATTTCTTCAAAAAACAATGCAAAAGAAAACTGGAGGAAGCTAACGAACTTTCGGACGCAGAAATTTTAGAAGCGATACAAGACTTTCCTCCAGCAACCAAAGCGAGAAAAACTACATTGTTTCCTAAAAAAACTACGGATTCTCCAGGTAGTTCCAAAAACGACATACATGCAGACAATCTCCAAAATAAAGAAATTTTGCCTATAAAACCCAAAGTAGGAAACACTCAATTGAACCTAAATGAAAGCACGCAGAACCTTTTCTTTAATCTAGGCAAGCCTGCTAAACAACAGCTACCAATTCTGATAAACCTTGATCAACCGGAATCACTAATAAACATTGAATCTGCGATACCGTCTAAAGAAAAAGATAAATTGAGCGGATCTTTACCTCAGCCTACCAATATACCTCCGGGGAAAAAACGTGAAAAAGACCAACCTGTGCCTTCTTCCCCAGACCTCACCAATCAAATTTTCCCAGAACCACTAATAAACCAGGATCAGTTTACCCAAACAGATGAATGTATATTTCCCGTGGAACAACCATTACACTCTTCTCCACGTTCTCGCTCGCCACCAAGAAACAGGAGATTCAGTGAAATAATTCCCCCTAACTCAAAAGACTCTCCTTCGAAAAAAAATGATTTGGCAACCATTATGTCGGCAATCACAATATCCTTAGCCCCCTTTGGGAAGCTTTATGAAAGCATAAATGATTCATTGAAGGATAGCATTACGGTGTCGGCAATGATGCATACAAAATTGATCTTCGTAGAAGGTTTTATCACTGCCTTGGAACAAACCAATAAGAATCATCGAGAAACCTGGGACGCGAAGCTATCAATCTTGGAAGAAAAGCTACGACAGCTTCAAACAATAAATCCTGGAAAAAACCCACACGTGAACAAAGAAGTTTCGACCTCACCACAATTAATTTCTACTAAAATAGCACCGATCTTTTCCAGTGAAAAATCTATTCCGTCAGACAGAACAGCCGATCCAGTAAAGTTAGTGACGACAAAAGCAAATACTAAAAAAACTCCGTTATCGTCGTGCCCTCAACCTTTACTGAAGCTAACGAAAATTTCAACACCAGACTGTCCCAAGAGGCACTTTGAATCTATAACAGAGCAAGTAACAACCGCCAAGGAGCTGTCTAAACAAACTAAAATATCATTAACAGATATAGAAATGGCATACGAAAAAGTGACCACTGACACAAACCAGATCACCCGATCACCCCGTTCGGTGGAGGATTTTATCTGCCAAAGTTCTTTGATGGATGTCTCTCAACACGAAGATTCGATCGAAGCGATTGAACTAGATCTGGCGACGGAAACCCACAACAGCTATCCGGAAAAAATAAAGTTTCCACCAAAAAAAGAAGATAGAAATACACCTACACTTACTCATAGTGGTAAGGGTGAAATTGATATAAAACAGGTCGCAGATTTGAGTATTGATCAGCTATATGAGAAGTTAAAATCTACCAATACTTCTACCTCGAACAGACCAATTAACAAGGATAAACAGGCTAAACTTATGCCTCGAGAGGAATCCTCTGTAAGAGCCAACGAAAAGACTCAAGACTCTGTGCGGCTTTTCAAGATTGAACAAGATCCAGCGGACGATCAATATATGATCCTGAAAAGGAGAACCGTCCTTAAAATTTTGAAAAGGGTCAATATACTCAACACGCTGAAGTCCGAGGATTTCGTGCTTATTGAGCCGTATCACAGAAAAAATCAAGCAAAGGCTTATTTACACATTAGGAACTCAGCGCTCCAGGTCGTCACTCAAGAGGCCTACGCCAAAGTGGCACAAGAAGGTTTCATCCTTTCGGAGATTATGCCTCAAAAACCTATTAACAGCCACCTGGAAAACAGTAAAACCCCGACACCAACAAAAAAGAAAACATACAGATACAAATCACAAACGGAAGATCTCTATAGATCGAAAAGAGGGGAGCGAACACCACCCCGCTGGGAAAAACCAGCCGCCCATGAAATTAGAACGTCGAGGACAGCCCAACCAAGATCATCACACTGGAGATACTACCGAAACGTAAACGAAAGAAAGGCGGATAGAAATGATCCGAAATACTGGAAGGACCAAAGAAGATCAATCTCGCCACCAGATTTTCCCCGCCGACAAAATAGACGACAAGCTTCGCCAGTGTCCATCATTCGGAAAAAACATGAGGTCGTCCGACCTGCTACCCACCGAGAAGAAACAACCATAAAGGACTCGTGGTCTTGGCTCCGAAATGTCTTTATGTCAGGACAAAAGAAATAGCAACAAAGAGGAGCTTCCTCTAACGTCGACTCGTGTCTCGACTTGACAAACGAAGAACAAACAAATGAAAGATTATCGATAGCGTCTTGGAACACGAGAGGTCATAAGCACCTGACCGAAATCGGCAGTTATAATCTGGGAACCCACGATATTATTTGCCTTCAGGAAACATGGCTCTTGAACAAACCTGCACTTGATGGCTACACGATTGCATTTTCGCCGGCGGTACAGGGCCCTTTTGGTAGACCGTCTTCGGGCCTCCTGACAGCTATCCGGTCTGGGTCCAATCTTCATCTTCTTAAGACCATTGTAGCCACCTACGCCTTTTTGGGAGTGCTTATAAGAACGACCCATGAAAATGATTCTGCGCTTTGGGCAATTGTTAATACATATTGGAACCCCCAAAGAATGTCTACCGATAAATTCTGCGAGGAAGCTATCAGGATCATTGACGAAATTATGATAGTCTACAAAACCTCTAATATTCTCATCTGTGGCGATCTGAATTGTAATTGCAAAAAAGAAACTGAGTCAACACCCGCATTGAA
Organism: Ambystoma mexicanum; assembly: GCF_040938575.1. NCBI lineage: Eukaryota > Metazoa > Chordata > Amphibia > Caudata > Ambystomatidae > Ambystoma > Ambystoma mexicanum. The sequence goes on from NC_090935.1 coordinate 826,360,966, forward strand.
AAGAGGCTCTAAGTGGCGCAATTTAATGACCTCTAAAAATCTACGCAATGTGGCGAATTCCATAAATCTCCCCACTATACCAACATGGGAGCGTGGAAAATCCTCAGCAACTCTGGACTATATTTTTGCCTCTGAAACCATTGATCGTAGTATCATGTCCTTCGAAGTAATCAGAATGGAAAAAAGCGATCATAATCTGCTCCATCTCACATGTAGAGCAAAGAGGGGCGACCAGCAATTCTACACTATAAACGTGGAGTCAAACATCCAACGCTCTCGCTTGCGTATGACGGCAATTGACGTCAAAAACCTAAGCAAGGAGTATGAAGCGCTTATCAGAGACACTGATTCGACCGAAGAAATATCCAAGAGTAGCTATATTCCACTGCTCCTGCAATTTAAAAAACCTAGGAAAGAAGTGGGCAAGCGCCCAGAGAACTCTACTCATACCTACAATCGGGCCTTAGTAGTCAGACGGCGCCTCCTAAGGAAACTAAAAAAAGAGGCATCAATGATGAACTCGACCAACAAATGGGAAGCATACCAAGCGGAGCTTAGATCCTACAAACAGTGGCTTAGAAGTAAGAGAGTTCTACTCTATCAAGCCGATGCGGAAACCATGATGTCTACTATAGCCAACAAAAAAACAGGGGAATTCTGGAAACTGATAAATGACACGAATTACAACTTGAACTCACCCATGATAAATGCTGTGTCTGAAGAAACTTGGCACAAACATTTCTACAAATTATTTGATTATCCTCCTTTGGTCAGCGAGAGAGTATTCTACCCAGTCATACTCAAAACGAACTGGATAGATTTGTCCGACCCTGACGATATTAAGGAAATCATAATGAATTTGAAATCTTCACGAGCACCAGGACCTGATGGTCTGGCTAACACAGACCTAAAGCAGCACCCAGAAGAATGGTCATCGCTCATTAGCCTGATTTTCAACCACTGTATGGAACAAAAAGCTATTCCCAGCTCATGGACGCGAGCAATTATCGTTCCGATATTTAAAAAGGGGACGAGGGAAGATCCCTCTAATTATCGCCCAATCGCCTTACTAGATGTTATCGGAAAAGTTTTCGCCATCTCGCTGTTGAAACACTTTCGGAACTGGCAAATAACATCACCAGCAAGAGACATATTCCAAACAGGCTTCCTAAAAAACGCTAGTACGGCGGTGAATTTAATGATTCTAAACATTCTAAAAGAAAAAGTCCTACTTGGTTCTCCAAAAATCTACCTTGCCTTTGTCGACCTCTCTCAAGCTTTTGACAGAGTAGACAGAGACAAATTGTGGGCCAAGCTGAATTTGTGGAAGTGTCCCAGTCAGATCCTCGATCCAATCATGGCTTTACATAGAGACACTGAAATATCGGTTAGACTTAATAACAGCGGCCTACTTTCTAAACCAATACCCGTAAACAGAGGAGTGAAACAAGGCTGTCCTTTGGCTCCAGCCCTCTTTATATCCTTTCTTGGAGATTTTCAAACTACACAAGATTTAATTAGATCGTTTCCTCCCAAAATAGGAACTACCAAGATTGCGAGACTCTTGTATGCAGATGACCTCATTATTTTAGACCAAACGAAAGTGGGTCTTCAACGACAATTGGATAACTTGCAAAAATACATGGATGAAAATAACTTGGATATAAACAACTCCAAAACCAAAATTCTGATCCTTCAAAAGCAAGGCTGTAAGAAAAAAGAATCTTTCAAGTGGTTCTTGAATCAATCTGAAATAGAAATAGTATCTTCATTCAAATATCTGGGAATCACCATCGACAGCTCAAAAAAATCGCTTAGTATGCAAAAAATTCTGTGGTCCAAAACCAAAAATTTAACAGCCCAACTACGTGCAGTAGATGGAAAGTTTGGCAAATTTAGCCTGCTCCCCGCAATTCAGTTTTACAAGACCAGAATAGTCCCAGTCTTGACATACGGTATGGATGCGAATCTTTCCATCCCCGCGTCCATATGGGCCAAGCTGGAAGGTTTTATCTGGAGAACAACCTTAGGTTTACCTAAATCTACACCAGTTGCACCGATAAGACGGGAACTCGGGCTGCTCTCTTTGGAGGTGGTGGTTGCCCAGAGTTCCATTCAGCTTTATAGAAAATTACGAATTCAAGACAGCTTAGAAATATATAAAGTAATATCTGAAGAAATATCCAACGGAACCAACAAAATCCTCTTCGAATGGGTAGAGAAACAAAAACATACGCTTCAAGAAATAGTCTGCTCAGAAGAGGAACTAATCCAGAACCCTATGCGAATAAAATCAAAAATGAAATGGTTAGACTGGATAAGGACAAATGATAGCGCAATCGCTAACAAGCTACTAACCCACCTGCCACCTATTTCGAATAAACTAAAACATCCAATGGAGTATTGCCTGAAATACCCGAATAAACGACTCATGAGAACCCTATTAAAAGCCCGGATGAATGTACTACCGACTCGAGAAATCTTGGCAATTCGGAGCGCATCGAAAGAAAAATCTTGCAGACTTTGTAATGATCCTAGAACCATAGAAAATATTAGACATCTTTTGATGACGTGCCCGGCGATTGACCATGAAAGAGAAGCCTATCTTGGACATATAGTTAATCCATCTTCTTATGCTGTTGACTATAATGCATGGTGGAACCGACTGATCACGGGGGCTAAAACCAGTTGGTTAATAGCAGCCTCCATGCTAATGAACATTGCGTTGGAAAAAATCTCAGTTAAATCAAAACAAAAACCTGAAATTGATGAGCACCAACCTGCGGTGGTTTGAACACTTCTTTAAAACATAGGAGTCTGTTCGTCTGACCTCTCCCTTGAAGTAAGAAAGATTTAATCGCGACTTTTGTAAAAATCTAATTTTGATTATATACAAATAAAAAAAAAAAAATAAAAAAAAAAAAAGGGGGTGCTGATGGCCAGGAGACTCCTCAACTAGCCCAAGCTGCTGCAGAGGCATAGACAGGGTAAGGCCTGAGAAGGAAAGGCCCACCCAAAATCTGTAAATGCCCACTGGGCAGTGATGTGTGGGAATTTACAGATGTTAATGTCAGTGCAGTGGGTCCAACATCATTAACTTCAGACCCCACTTGTTAGACAATCCTGGCTATGCCTCTGAGCTGTTGAGGCAAGCACAGATTCACTCAGCACTGCAGCATCAGGACAGGCCCCCCAAGGGGAAAGTGAGCCCTGCTGTAAGTTGTTTAGTTGTGTGTATGCATGTATGTGTGTGTATTAATACGTTTATAATTGTATGTGGTGTATGCTTACACTGAATATAGGTACATACAGTTGTACATATGCATGTTCAAATATAGGTATCTTCTTAATATGTTGGTCTGCATTGTGTATGTAGCCATACATACATGTGCATAAGCATGTAGTTATGGTTACGACCTATATTGTTTTCAGGGCACAGCAGCAGACCCACTGGTGATCAAGTCGGGGGACCCTGTGCATAGTAGGAGGGTACACCTGGTACATGGAGGTCTCTATCATATTCACAGAACTCCAGCCCCATATGAATCTACCTAACAGACCTATATAGTGTTCTGGGACTGTACTCTGTATGGACCCATATTCTGTACAGTGCACAGGCAAGACCGGTCTGTTAGGTGCATGCATATACTGTGTTCAGGGAAACACCTACCCTGTACAGAAATATATTGAGTTCAAGCAACACCTTTACTAGAAACCTTCATTGTGTCCTACCAGGATCTATAGGTTGCTAAACAGGTCTCTCCCCCGAGGGACCTATATTGTGTTCAGAGAATGCCCATCAAGCAGGCAGAGCTGAGAGCTCTTGGCATGCCTTATGACAGAGGCAAGTAACCGGACAGGACCAGTCCTTGGGTTTCTTCACATTCTGATACCTGTAAACTACGATTACACTGTGAAGAACAAAACAACAAGTACCAGAGTGCAAAGGAAACAAATAGGTCTTGGCTCCATCCAGTTCAATGCACTGCACTAAACCGATGCAATCTGTGGCTGGCCCGCTGCGGGGGAAATGGCAGTTCATTCCTTTTGTAAAAGACTGCTTGAATAGTACCCAGGTAGGAGGTTTTTGATAAAATGTGATGCAATAACAAAACTACTATCTGCATCATGATGAAGTTACTTATCAAACTGGCCCACAAATAAGTGCCCCACTTTGACTTTGACCCAAACAACTGGCCCACACTGGCTTTTTGTGTTGTTGGTTCAGGCATTGCCCTTACATATTAGGGCTGTGGTCAACATGTAAGCCTTTAAAATCCAAATAACAAGGGGGGTTCCTAGCATTTCGGTTCTGGACTGCCCCTGTGCAGGACAAAGACTGATATGTTTGGGATATTTCTCCTCTGTGAAAGATAGTGAGCTAAAGAATCTGGGTAAGGCTCTTGTAACCAGGACTCGTGTCTGGCAGAGAGTCTCCCAGGACCCCCCATGTTATTTGCATATTTCAAGTAACTTTGGGTCTCACCCTAAATTACTAGGGGAATCCAGACGTGGACCCCTTGCTCACTATTCTTAGAGAGGCACAGCTACACCCTACTGATGAGGTTCAACCAGACTGAAACACTTGTCTGGGGTTGCTGTTGGTACTCTTGTTCAGAGAATTGCCTAGCATTTCGGTGCTGGACTGCCCCTGTGCAGGACAAAGACTGATATGTTTGGGATATTTCTCCTCTGTGAAAGATAGTGAGCTAAAGAATCTGGGTAAGGCTCTCGCAACCAGGACTAATGTCTGGCAGAGGGACTCCCAGGACCCCTTGGTAATTTGCATAGTTAAGTAACTTTGGGTCTCACCCTCAGTTACTAGGGGAATCCAGACGTGGACCCCTTGCTCACTATTCTTAGAGAGGCACAGCTCCTCCCTATTGATGAGGTCCAACCAGACCGAAACACGTGTCTGGGGTAGCTGTTGGTACTCTTGTTCAGAGGAGAATTGCCTAGCATTTTGGTGCTGGACTGCTCCTGTGCAGGACAAAGACTGATATGATTGGGATATTTCGCCTCTGAAAAAGATAGTGAGCTAAAGAATCTGGGTAAGGCTCTCGTAATCAGGACTAATGTCTGGCAGAGGGACTCCCAGGACCCCCCTTGTTTTTAGCCTTAAAAATCCAGCATGAGGCAGGCTGCAGCACCAACCACATGTGCTGGTTTTCTAGCAGCAGCAGCAGCAGCGAGTGATGTGCTTTCAAAAATGAAGTGACTGGAGTCTGTTAAAAGTGTCCTGAATGAGCTTAACTGTCCTGCGTTAGCCATGGCATAGCAGGGGTTAGGAAGGCAGTGAGTGTGGGCCCACTCCCCAACAAATCAACATTGCTTAGAGTCTGTTGTTTTATTTATTTACCATGTAAATTGAATTGAACTCCATAAAACGTATTACCATAAATGAAACACATCTGTGACAGATGTTCCATTTCCCCACGGGCAATGGCTCAATAATGAATTTAATATTCTGTTTTGCACATTACTTTATTAGAGAGAGGAAATCTTGTTGCTATTAAACTTGAATCATTGGTAAGTTAGCTATGTAAACTTAATTAAAACATGCACTGATCTGTGTTCTCTCTCTGCAGAAGTAGGGAATGAAGCAACATGAGTCATCAGCTAAACCAAAAATGACTGGTGCCACAAGACAAAAACAGGTCAGCAAACTGAAACTTGCTGAAGCAGCAAAATCCTCTCAAGACATTTTGTCTGCTTTCAAGATCCAGCCCAAAAGTTCCACCGACTGTCAGGAGCAAAGGTACGTATATGAAACACTTGCGTTATAAATGCCATATCATATCATATCATTGCCCATTCAAATAATGCCAATGTTTTCAACCATGAATGATGTTATTGTAGATACAAGATTCTTTCAATCCTTGCTTTCAGAAATCAGTAGGAAAACCTCCTTCATTCTGTCCTTCATGCTTCTGCTGATGAACATCTGTCTACTGCTTTTCCTCCTATCGCTATACATTCCACAGATCATCCATCATGCACTGACATTCCTGAGCATCCACAATCCTCTTTTGAATCTACAGTGTCCTGATCACTCAGACACTGTTACACAGATGGAAGTTAAGTTTGGTCGCACAACTGCTATTTGCACTAAAACTGTTGAAGATCCCACACAAGTAGCACAAGACATGGATACAAGAAATTAGGGAATGCAGTGTGAAGGTAAAAATCCAGGTCACACTTGACTTTCAGCAAGATTGCCCAAAAGATCCATACCTCTATCAGAGCAGGGCAATGTCTACACTTATATTTCAAGCACTTCTTACAGCTGGTCCATTGCCAGCCTGGGTTAAAAGATCGCTATATAAAATGTCCATACAACACCAGTCTTCCAAGATTTAGCAAAGATTGGTATATAAAAATGTTTCAGGTGGATTCTCTGTAGTAAGGCAGTGTTTCGTATATTCTCCTAGACATAACTGTCTTTTTTGCTTTGCATGTTGGCTATTTGCCAATAAAAGAAATGAGCACTTTTCTAAGGTTTGGTCTGATCCTAGCTGTAGTTTTTCCAATTTTAAAAAAAGGAACAGAAAACATCCTAATGTATGAACTTTCTAAGATACACTGTGAAGCTGAAAAAGAATTAGCCAAGATAGAACAATTTTTTCTGAGGTAATAAAAGCTGAAAGGGAACAGATAGAGAAAGAACACAGTATTCTAATGTGACTGCTTGATGTAATATTGTATCTCGCCAAGCAGGGACGTCATTTAGGGGTTGGCAGGGGTGACAACTGCAACCCCTGAGGTCTCCCTTGCTACCCCTAAAAAAGAAATGAAAAAAAACCCTTTTAAATGTATTTTTTAATGCACGCTCCTGGGCTGTGTCTCTTTGCTTCTGGAGTGGCTGGCTTTGTTGTTCAGGCCTCTTTAAAAAAAAAATACAGGGGTTCCAAAAGTCTAACACTTTCATCAGCGACCCTAAGTAAGAAAGAATAGGAATACCAAATAATGTGTCTTTCTGGAATTCTGTACAATAATTGCTAGACTCATTAAAGGTTTATTTCAGGCACACTTCATAGGATGAGTCACTGATTTAGTCTGTTCGTAAACACTTCAACACAGCCTTTCATCCTTCTGATGTCGATAAATGAATACAACACAGTTTGGATGATATTGTATGTATATTTGTTGTATAAGGTTTTTTCTATATGAAGCGCTTGTAAGTGCTATATAAAAATACATCATTATCATTTGGCCATGGACATCACAGTAATTTGGTAATATGGGCCTATACACACTGATCTTAACGATACATATGGCGATCAATTCTTGTATTGTCAAGGGGTGAAATGTTGTGTTGCATCGCTTACCGCGTTATCACTTTGGGTGGGGTCAAATTACATCACTTCCTATGACATCAACAGAGGTCAAGGGTCATATGATGTCACTTCCGCTACCCCTAACTTTTTGGTGAAATGATGTCCCTGTCGCCAAGCATGGGATGCCTGTACGTGGACACAGGGAACATGCGTGATTGGGAAGTACATCAAATGAAGGGCATTTTTGGAGTTACTGAAGATGTCCAAGTACGACAATGTTTTAACACAGTATATTGCTCATTGTAAGCAGAATGAAACCTATTTGAGCCATGCACTTGTGAGATTTCTAAAAGGAAAGTTATTTTTTGGTACACTTGAGGCACTGTACACTTTCCTTACAAGCAGTCTGCCTCGCATGAAAGTTCTGCAGGAAGTGCAACAGGAGCATGACCTAAAGGAAACAACCTTGATATTAAAAAAAGCTATCTGACAGTAGATGGGCTAGTCGTGAAAGGGCAGTAGATCCTGTGAAACAAAACATTGTAGCAATTAGCACAGCATTGCACCGAATAACCACTGGATGCATTCCCAATGCAAATGGAAAAATACTTTGGGATGCACAGGGGCTCTGGAACAAAATTGAAACTTTAGACAAAATACTGCAAACTTTGCATACACTGTCAACGTGTTTTCAAAGTAGTACAATTGACTTAATAACTGCAGAACGAATGGTTGTGACATGCTGTAAGGAACTAGAGAAGCTTTGTCAGATGATATGTATGATCGGTTTGAAACAGATGCTAGAAGCATGGCCGAGGAGTGTGGGACATCAACACACTTTCAAGAAAAAAGGATGAAGCAGCTGATGGTAATCCTTTAGGCAGTGGGAGGCAGGCATTCAAAGTAGAAACCTTCTATGTTATTGTTGATATCTTTGTTGCTGAGATGACAGTGAGGTTTCAAGATTTTAGAAATACTGTGCAAAAATTCTCAGCACTGGATCCTAAGCATGTTACTAGCTCAGATAATTCTGATGCATTGAAAGAATTAGCTACATTTTCTGCAGGTGATGTCTCTGTGCCAGACGCTGTGGAAGAGTATTCTTCTTTTTGTGCACTGTTTGGGGGAATGTTCTCTGATAACAAGCAGTTAATAATAAAGTATGTGCTGCCTTTCTTAATAGCCAATGCTGTGCAGGCTGTTTACCCAAACCTTTCTAATTTGTACAGAATATTTTGCACGTTTCCTGTAAGTAGGGCCGCTACAGAACAAAGTCTTAGCAAGCTGCAGTTGATCAAAAGTTACTTACTGTCAACAATGGGTGAAGAGACACTTTCAAATGTAGCTTTCCAAAGTGTTGAAAGAGACCTGGTTGACTTTGTGGACTTTGATACAGTAATTCCAACATTTGTTGCAATGAAACCCAGCAGAAAAGCTTTGCAACACAGATAATCTATATGTTTATTTCTTTTTTTTTCTTTTAATATGGAACGCTTCACAAATTTGCGTGTCATCCTCGTGCAGGGGCCATGCTAATCTTCTCTGTATCGTTCCAATTTTAGTGTATGTGCTGCCGAAGCGAGCACCTATATGTTTATTTCTGTGGCAGAGCAGAGGGCTTCTTGGTCCTAATCTGTCACAGCAAAACATCTGCCACCGCGTAGCCTACCACCACATGGGACACAATCTCTCCTTGCATTTGAAGGACCAGTTTCATCCTCATTACTTGTATAAGTTTGTGTGTATTTATTGAGACATTGTTACGCAACAAAGCATTTGATATCAGGGATATTTATTTTCAGCTCAAATGTTTAGGTACATGTTTGGCTTTCCGGTACTAAGAAATGTTTACAAAAGATATTGCACTGACGCACTCAGGGAATAATGGTAATTATATTGAAAGATGTATACAATTGTACTTAAGTGGTTTGCTAATGTTTAGTTTTGTTTCAGGGTCCATATGTCTGTTGCTGGAACAAAAGTTTATTTTTGGTCCCAATCTGTCACAGCAAATCATCTGCTTGATTAGTCTGTAGTATGTTTCTTTCCTAACGTATTTCAGCTTGTGGTAAGAGGGGTTTTGGACAAAACATCATACCCTACACTTGAAGGAACAATCTCACTGTGATTATTTGTATGTGTTGTTTGTGTCAATTTATTTGTCTAATGCTGCTGCCATGGTAAAATATTTATATTATCAGGGTATTTTATTTTAAACTCAAATGTCTGGACAAATGATGGCTTGTTTGTGCCAGGCAGACAACCTTGTGTCAGAGAATCTAGGGAAACTATTAAAGCTTTTTTCCATTGCAGTCTGTGGTTTTGTATTGTTTGGCCTGGTTACCACCAGCAAGGTATGGTATATTGGTTGCTTTCAAATTTTTTGTTGAATTGTTCTTTTTTGCCTTCCTGATGGATCTGATTCAGATTTTTAGATTCCATTGTCAAATTCAGATTACATTTTAATTGGACATTCCCTCCATAACAAAGGTGTGGTGTGTAACTGATAACAGAAGTGGCTTGTAGAAGTATAAGGTTTTATAATTGAAATATATATTGGGAAAAAAACCCTGCCAGATTTACTTAGCATATTAAGCATTCCAATTAGCGGTTTGCAGACAGTGAAAGAGGAAAATAATGCTGAAACATGCAAATTATAGTAATTGTTTAATTTATAATTGAAAACCAAATAAATGCTGCAATATACAGACATAATGAATGGAAAATTATATCTCCCTATCAACAGTTCAGAGTTATACCTGCAAATTAAGGAAATGGTAGTGGCCCCAAGCCCTTGCTGACCTGACCGGCGCAGCACGCGTCTGAGGAGCACTTGCGCCCCTGCCTGGCATCAACATGTGGCTCTGCCACTGCAACAACCTTGGGTCACTCCCCGGATCCGGCAGCTTTCATGCTTCTATCTCTACCCTCTTATCAACCACTCCATTGCATTTAGGGTCTTCCCTGCCTGATACAAGATTTCTACTTTTCTACCCATACTAAGAAAATTCCTCTGCTTACCCTAATATCCTTGCCAACCTTCGGTTTGTCTCTCTCCTCGCTCACTACTTCAAGATCCTTAAACATGTATTGCTTAAGCATATTACTTCATAACTGGAGGTTAACCACCTGTGTGACCCCCTTCAATCATGATTCTATAGAAAGCACTCCACAGAAATGGTGTTCACTCACCTCTCCAACTTCCTCCATCACTCTAATTTCTCCTCAATTCTCATACTTCTCACTTACGCTCTACTGACTTTGACACTGCCCACCACTCGTCTGTCCTCGTTGCTCTCTATAACAATGGCATATAAGACTGTGCCCTGGAATGGGTTACCTTCTTTCTGTCTGACAGGTTATTTTTAATCTAACGGAAAACCAACATCTCCACTACCAGCTCTCTCCTGGTGGGTGTTCCCCAATTCTCTATTCTTGGCCCACTTCTTTTCATGCTTTACACTTCCTTACTAAGCAAACTAATTGCTTCCTTTGGCTAATCTTACCAGCTATTTTCAGATCACAACCACATTTTTATCTCCACATCCCTCACCCTGACCACCACTGGGTGGCTCTAAGGGGCCTCATGGTGAACTCTTCCTTGACAGAAGTAATGTATTTCCTAGGTCCCTCTATACATCCCTTCTGTCTATCCTTTATCCCTGATCTTCCCACCCCAGCTTCCAAGGCTTAAAACCCCAGGATCCTCTCAACAGGACGAAATTGGCTTATGATGGTCTGTCCTCAACCTGGACTGCCTGAGAAACGATCTCAATGGAATTGGCAGCCTGAGATTGCAGGATTGCTTCTAATCTAATGAAGCCCTTTCAAACTCATACTGAATTAATGAGAGCCATATACTACTTAGCTTGGAAACATGCTAACACCAAAAGTGACAGACAGCAGCTATACAAGACCACTTACATTACAAGACACAATATTTGCTGCTGAGAAAATGGCACAAAGTCAAACTCTTCGACAATGCTATCCTGAATCTATATATCGACTTTGTATTCTTGGGCAGTCTACTGGGATTCCTAACCATGACTTCAAATCCCTACACCTAGTAAATTCACAGGATGTGCAGTGCAGAGACCTTCCTCACCATAAGAAATAGGACTGCTGTCCAGACTCTCTGTGTTAACGAGTAAACACCATGAGCATTTACATAAAAGTTCTGTAAAGAGCATGCACACTAGTATTCCTTCTACAAGGTATTTCATGAATAAAGGTTCTTACATGTATTGTCATTTTTTCACATACACATCATTGTTAGGTCACCAAGATCCCATGCATTGAAATTGGTGGATTGATATTGGCTGCGGAGCTTGGGTGGTATGAAGGAATTGATCCTGATTTGTCGGGTTTCACCACTATCTAACAGCACAGGTGTATGCTTCACAATGGGACATGGGTCCAGACCTGAAAAATGGCAGATTGCGACGTTGCCGAGTTATGTTAGATTTCTACAAGGATTGTGTAGGACTGACCAAAATGTCATGCTTCTGTAGGCGTGACTCAAACCTCAGCAAATCCATGTGTATATGGAGTATGAAAGATCACCAGCAGCAATACACAGTTATAAGCAGGGAAACATGGCTAAGGTGGGCACAAATAGGATGACAGGTAATGAGGCCATTTTGGTCAAAGTAGAGGAAGTAAATCATATTCTCACATGTGAGCAGCATACAATTTTTAAAGGCATCTACGACTTTGACCCCCTTACGATCACAAGGAGGTGGGACACTGTACCACTCTGTGCCATTAGAACTGCAAGGATGAGAGGAGGCCCAAAAAGAGTGTGATAAAAGGGTGAGGCATTGCTATGATGTGAATGCCCATGAGTGGAGTAGACAGTGTGACGTCTAGTGTTGTCCAGAAGCGGGAGCATCACAGGACTGCATCTTTTCAAAAACAGGCTAACAATCCGGGGATCTGTTGAATTCCAGATCCCGGTTCAGACAGAAAGAAAATGTGCAATAATACCTAGCGCTGTCCTAATTAGGTAATAGTTTCAACACCATCTGTCTGTTGCCTCCATAACCAGGCCCGTCCCCTGCAACACCCCCAACACACATCTGTAAAAGGCAACAAAAGATTATGGTACATTACACATTCAATAGATATATACCTATTAAATCAAGCAGAACAAACTGAAAAGGCCACCCAAGCCACAGTGAACCCAAATGCATAGATAGTGTCTGCTATAGGGGCCAAGATGCTGACATTGGAAAATGAATCATGGACATTGGAAGATGAATCCTGTAATACAGATCTCTCCATGTGTTTTCCCAGATGAACTGGGCGGGATTTTGATGTTTGCTGAACACGTTCAGTTGACTCCCAATGTTGAGTTTAAACGTTGGTGGAAATGAAACATGTGTTATGTCTTTTTTATTACCTTTTGCTTTGCAGCCAGAAAGAGCTTTTTTAATCCGTCACATCTTTACTTATATTTCGAAAATAACACTTTCTTCAGCTTCCTCACTGCCTCAACTATTGACTAATTTACCTAAAAATGTAAAAACCCCACAACTAATAGCCAACGTCTTTGCCTGTTTTGTAGGTGTGATCTGTGCACGCTATTGGCAATGTGTCAGGTTTTGCAACTTCTATGAGTTTTCCCTTTCCACAATCATCGGGAAAGCCAGCAGCATGAGGGCCCTCACGCAGCTGCTACAGAAGGTCCCTCACACTGCTACCACACTCCTCAGCTGCAGGTTCCGGAATCTTCTGAGCGATATATTCGGTCAGATAAGTAAATCCTATGTAATGCAAGGCGTGCTGGATGATTGGATTGACATGTAGTGTTAGAACGTGGCAAGCCACTCATTGGAACCTGGGGAGGGGAAGGGAGTTGAGGGCGGAAGGGGGATTGCAGAAGGACTGACTGCCGGTGCAATAACCTTACAGAAACTCGAGCACCCAGAGTAGAGACACAAGGGTAAATTAACCTACCAGGGCACCCCCTCAAACAACAAACAACAATTAGACGCAAAATGCCCTGGGTCTGTTTCATAAATGGCGCAATGCTGCAAAACTGAACTCTGTTCACCAGCTTTGTTTTTTAAAGAACAATTTAGCTTAATGCAAAATTGTATTTACCAATTTTATTAAACAAATGCAAAAAAAGTTGTTTTCTTTTTTTCTATAGTATTTTACAAATTCATAGGTGTACTAAATAGTGCAAATGCTAACAGGACGAATGAGAGTCAGCCCCGAACTTTCAGTATCAAACTTTTACTCATTTAATTCATTCCCAGAATAATTCAAAACATGGGAAAAACCCTACATGTTTCTTTCCACTCAGCCATATTAAAAACAATTTGTAAGGGAAATTCATCAGTGGAGAGCAGACTCTCAACACCTGTAACTGTTCTTAATTGTGTGGTTTTTGTTCCACTTCCAAAGATGGGGATTCCCAACTCTTTTTTCTTTATTTCCATTGGGTATTCCTATGCTAGATCAAACACAACACATTTAGACAATTCCTGATAATGTCGCTCCTGCAGCAATGCGCCACCTACAGCAACAAAAGCATGGTTATAAAAAGCCATGTTCCAGTGTATCCTCATATACTAAGGGGATATAATTTCCCAAATCTGGGTTGGACCTGTGTACTCACTCGAACAAAACTTGATAATGGATGTGAAAGGTCAATAAACACACGGCACACCAGTGCTATGCCGAAAAGCAACCTTGCCTTCAATCACTTCCATATGTAGTGGGTCGTAAACAGAGCTGCAGGGACATTAAGGACACAGCGAGTTGCCGCCAGCAGAACTCAGCTCGACAGAACCAGCTGATAACAAATGTTTATCCCAGAGGTTATATTTTACCTTAATAAACTCGTAAGGGTTCCTAACTGCTCCTCCCTTCACTCTGTTGCAAATGTGTAGATTCAAATTGTGAAGACATAAGCGACACACAAGACCGAAACTTAATCATACTCTCATGTACGCCCTGCACTGAAGACTCGCCTAAGAGCATGTATCCATAGAAAATGTACCTTTTACAGCTTGATGAAATGGCGTCTCGAATGTTTGAGCTAAATCCTGTGCACATTCAAAAGTCTCGATAAATCAATTTGAAATACGATTGGTCCGAGCCTGGCTGAGGGAGATTAATTGAAAAAGGGGTAGGATCTGATTCCTGCTGAGGGGGATCCGCAGTAACAATCGTAAAATAACAGGGATCTGGGCCAGGCTGAGGGAGATCCGTGGTGAACCACCCGAGTTGAATACATGTGAGAAGAAAAGAACTGTGCATCTTAATTTTTCTACATCAGGCCCTCTGAATCAAGAGACTTTGATGAGAACAGAGACTTGGGCAGAATAGGCCCTGATGCTGGAAATAGAACTGTATCCTCGTGCCGCAGAAGCCAGAGGGTGTGCTTGGCTCGTATGAACCACCTTGCCCTGTGCTGAAAACACAGGGAAGGGAGGCCAACGGGCTGAACATCCTGACATATCATTTCGTGAACGCTTCTTTCTTTTTCATGAACATTCCCCCACACTATTTGTAAATTAACGGTAATACTTGGCAATCGTTTAAAAAAAAATATAGGCCCTTTTATTTTGACAAGACTACACTAGGACTGTATTATTATTATTTGATGGTCGTAGCTTGCTCCCATCTGTAGATTTAGGTTTAGATAGGCGTTTATCACACCCTTGTGAAAGTTCAATAAACACCCTTGAACTGTGGTCACTTGTGTACAAAGCGCACCAGGAAGGACAGGCAGAACAGAGGGTAATAGAGGGTGAGGTCTGGCCAGCCCCCGTATGGGGAGGTGAAAACAAATGGAATGGTGTGTATCAACCAGAGTATCAGGGATGGCCCTCGGGAGGGAATCTCAGAGGGAGATGGGGGTATACAGTCTCCTGGGGAGGAAGAGGGGGGTGTTGGAGGAATGGGCCCAAGGGGTGGAAACATGGTACAGTGTTGGACTTGTGGGGGAATGGGTCATTTCTCATGGGAGCGTAGGAGCAGAAAAACTGCTGCATACAATCTTTATGACGTACAATGCTCTCCCACACAGTACCCCAGCCATATACCCACGCATCCCCAAGTAGTCAATATGGTGCACCATCGTCCATGGCCCCACCAGCTCGCCCACCGCAGTTTCCGCAGCTGCAAGCACTGGCAACTAGTGGCACACCAGCTTATGCACAGCCGCAGGCCCCTCAAGTGCCCAACAGTAATGCAGTGCCCTCATGGCACAGTGACACAGTGACACACTATCAAGGGGCCAGTGTGGTCAGAGGAAATCCTTTTGTCTTTCCAGGAACAAACAACCAGATTACAAAGGCCCACAGAAAAGTTTATTATGTCCAGTCCTATCAGTCACTGCTGACCCAGAAGAGGAACCATTGGGGGGCTTGGAGATAGGTAACAAACCATTCATCTATATGGTAGACACAGGTGCCACAAAATCATATATCAGGGAGGGGCATTTCCCTTTGTCAGGTGAAGTGATGTGCATGCATGGGTTCTCTGGGACAATAAAATCGGTTCCATTCACAGAAGAACTGCCTATTAAAGTAGGTGTCATCAGGGTGGTATGACCACCAGTGCTGTTTTCGATATCATCTCCTATCAATTTGTTGGGGAGGGATATCATCAGCAAATTGAATTTGACCATCTCCTTCACTTAGAGGGGGTGGGATATGTTTTGTAAGGGCAATCATGATTAAACATGTACTGGGAACTGAAGTAAAAACTAGGGAAATACCAGTGCATCCAGACCTGTTAATGTACAGGGCTACAGTATCGCTGAATGCAGTACCGAATGTAGCCAACTGTTCTTAGAGTAGGCCATCTGAGTCATTTTTCAGACCATCCCAGTCCCAGGAACATGTTACAGGAACCACCCTTATGTTTAATCTAGAAGGGGTTGTAGTGTCAAAAGAGAAGATTGTCCTGGTAGGGACAGATAACGAGGGAAGGGAATAGCGAATAGTTCTGAATATTGACCCAACTGAGCCTTTAAGAGGAGTTACAGACAATGGGCCTCATTACGAGTCCGGCGTTAACCGAGGCGGTAAAACCTCCTGGTTAACGCCAGACTCATATTACCATTCCGCCTCCGTGATTCCCGGAATTACCGGGGCATTACAACCCCGGTTTTCCGGGAATCACGGAGGCGGAATGGTGTAAATCCCCATTCCCATTTAGTCCTATGGGACTCGATGGAAATGGGGATCATGGAAACACCGGCAGCATCTCGTAATGCTGCCGGTGTTTCCTCGTCCGCCTGCATGCGGGAGGTGTTAAACTCGCCAGGTCAGACCTGGCGGGAACATCACCTCCCGCCTGCAGGGGTCGGACTCAGGCGGTCCGGAAACAACGGTGGCGGCGGGTTTACCGCCACCGTTATTTCCGGACCGCCTGGGTCGTAATGAGGCCCAATGATTTGTTTGAAGATATGGACAATGATAGGGGGGAAAAAAAAGGGAAATCAGAGTCCCCTGTGAAATAATGGTGCAATACCTACACGTCCCATGCCCCAAGCTGTTGGAATGTATTGTCTCATCCTTTGCCCAAAGCGATCTAGCATATATACCCAATCTTTTGTGGATGAGTAATCCCCACAATGAGTGGCTCTTACGTAGAGTTGCCCTGATTCACATCACCCTCAAGCCCGGTGCAGTATTGATCAGAGTTAAACAGTACGCACTATCCAAGGAAGCTGACTAAGGGATATACAACACCATCACAGCTCTCTTACACCAAGGCATTATTGTGCAGTCCAATTCTCCCTGCAATA
The DNA here is from genome assembly GCF_040938575.1 of Ambystoma mexicanum. NCBI lineage: Eukaryota > Metazoa > Chordata > Amphibia > Caudata > Ambystomatidae > Ambystoma > Ambystoma mexicanum. Next base: position 826,378,012 of record NC_090935.1, read on the forward strand.
CGCTGATGTACTCTGTAAAGAAATTGAAGGGATCCAGTTGGAGGAAGATCCAGGATCTGTGTCCCCTAAACAACATAGAGCAGGTTGAGTTTACTATTGTGCCCAACCCCGTGACAAAATTGTGCCACATACTCACCACAGTAACCCATTTCACAGTTAATGATTTGAAGAATGCTTTCTTCTCTGTCCCATTGCACCCTGACTCTCAATACCTAACAGCGTTTACCTATGGCAGGCGGAGATTCCAGCACATGTGTTTACCACAAAGGTACTGTGAGTCTCCTAGTATTTTTAACAGGGTTTTGCATGAGGATCTGGGTGACATAGTGACATATATGTGTCAAGCACCATAATTCTGTATGTTCATGCTTTGCTAGTATGTAGCACCAACGAGCAGCAGTGCAGGGCGGACTCCATTTCTTGTTAAGATTACTGGCCGACAAAGGCAGCATAGTGGACAGAGCAAAGCTGCAGTATTGTCAACAAGAGGTAGTATATCTAGGACAACTTTTTTCAGTAAATGGCAAAAAGGTAACCCCAGAGCGTGCCACATCAGTGCGTAGCAACCCCCGACAAGTGACGGTTAAGGACATGAAAATGTTTCTACTGTTATGTAATTACTGTAGGGTCTGGATATTTGACTACACAACATACACACAACCATTATTGCAAGCACTCAAGGAGGCCCAAAAGGCTAAGAGTATCCTTACATGGACGGAAGAGATGATCACTAGTTTCCAAGAACTGAAGGATGTAAATGCCACTGCACCAGTATTAGCAACGCCTGACTATACACAATAGTTCTATCTCTTTTCACACTCAGACAGGCAAATTATGACAGCTGTTGTGACACAGAAGAGTACTATGGGCCACAAACCCTAAGCGCATTACAGCGGCATGTTGTACTCAGTGATACAAGAACAGTTTCCCTGTAAACAGGCTCTGGCTGAGGCAGCCTTTGCCATCAAGAAGTCTGCCTCTGTTACAATGGGATACTTAGTGACACCATATGTAGAGCATGTAGTATTTGCTATTCTAGAAAGGTGCAAATCCACACTAACGACACTGAGGGTGTCTGCATACGAAGTAATACTGTCCATGCCAACGATTCATGTGATGCGTTGTAAGACAGTGAACCCAGTCACATTCATAACAACTGTGTTACATATGAACGGCCTGACGATGACATACCAAAAGCTAGGGACTCTGATCTTGAGGATGGCAAGGTATTCTTTGTTGATGATTCTGCAACCAGGAGACAGGTAAGCAACTCACAGGTGCGATATTAGTATGTCTAGTAGATATTGATGTTCGCTTTGCATCAGATGGTGCTTTTCCAAGTGATGTTAGTTGTTTGTGTGACATGTTTCTGTCACTAAACAGCTTCAGCACGTTTGAGAAAATGTTCAAGAAAGATTGATTGATTGATTGATTGATTGATTGTACACTCTTCTCGTGAATGAACTTAAATAAAATGTAACCTTACCATTTCCCATATTTTGAGTGGCGTGATAAACAAAAATGTAAAATTCTTTTTTTTTAAATTCCCTTTAAAAATGCTTTAATAAACAGTTTTGAACTGTTTATAGTAGTAATACATTTCAAAGGAATAACCAACACATTGAACATTTTGCTTCAGACACTTTTTCCAAATGTTGCCTCCTTCTAGTACCTTCTGTAGTGAATCAGGGTGAGCATCAGTGAATGAGGGTGTCTATGGAGAACATTTTTTGCATCCAAACTAGACTACAATCTTGCCCCAGACAAATGAGGAATCCATGCAAAATCTGGTAGCAGTGGGTTCAACTGTGTGGATGTGTATAGCCAGACAAACATACACACACACATCCAAACATTTTTTTGCATATACGAACTTTGCATCAAAACATAGACTACGATCTTACCCCAGACAAAAGAGGAATCCATGCACAATTTGGTAGACATGCGTTCAATGGTTTGGATTTGTATAGACGGACAAACAAACACACATACATGGATTCAGCTTTATATATTAGATTGTATGTTTCACCCTTTGTTCTCACACCCTGTGGACGTCTCATCACAAGCGTCATTATCACAAGTGTTGTGTCAATATTATACTGTTTTGAATTTTTGATCCTTTCTTGCAGGTATGTGTGTATATTTATTAGAAAATGTTACATGGGTGACTCATAGTATGGGGGCTGTGATATAAAAAATGATGATATTGGTTTTGTTGATTGTTCTACTTATGATTCTGGATGTATTGGGGCAGTTCCAAAAATGTATTACAGGCGCCGCAAATGCACACAGTGGATACAGCCACATGGCACTGGAGGTCTTGAGTGATAAGAGGGGTTGAGAAGGAAACAGAGTACGACCATTTTAAAGGGGTCATGCTGGATACAATGGCTGATGTGTACCAGCCAGAATTGTCTAATCTAGGGTATAGTCACAGGTGCTCAGTGGGGAAGCAGAAGGCAAATGGGAGATGCTATGTCTACTCTCTCATCCCCCAAGCATCAGGGGCACCAAAAATGTCAATACCCCAGGAGATGCCACCTTGGGAAGCTCAGTGTTTGCTTCATTTGGCACTGTGTCGGATTCAGAGTAAATTCCAGGGGCACAACGTACAAATTGCATTGATGGATACAAAGAGAATATGCAAAGAACGGAAAAGACCCGGGGTGCAAAGTGTGCCCACTGCTAAGTTTAGTTTAGTTTAGTTTAGTTTGTTTATTTATAAAGCGCATCCGAACCCTCAGGTAACTGGGCGCATAGTCATGTGTACAGCAAGGTTACATATTGTTGCACAAACATCGTATAACAACAGACAGAGCGTACATTAGTCCAAGCTCTGAGTGCTTACATACAAGAGTAGAATATACCAAGAAAAGAGAGGTATGTACAAAGAATGTGGGATGAGGAATAATAGTTACAGTGGCTAATGCGGACCAGGTTACAGGTTGGTCCTGAGTATGCTGTAGGTAGAGTAAGCATTGCTACAGGTGTAGAGCGGCGGCTAGCAGGTCATGATGGTGTTAATCTGGGTGTTTAGGCTAATAGCCAAGATTTTACCATAGCTCTGAATGGCCAGAATGCGACTTCCGATCTAATTGTAGTGGGGAGGGTGTTCCAACATTGTGCTGCAAGCACTGGAAAACTGGAACCCCCTGCTGTTTTTAGGTTGAAATTTGGGATCTTTAGTTGGTCTAGGTAAGGTGTTCGGGTGGGTCTAGTGGGGCAGTGTCTAGAGAATTTGTCAGAAAGATACCGTGGGGCAGTGTGAGATAGGCACTTGTGGGTGATGACCAGTGTTCTTAGTTTAATTCTGTCCCGGATCGGGAGCCAGTGGACTTCTTTTCTAGTCGTAGATATGTGCGCCTTGCGCGGGAGGTTGAAGGCACATCTAAGTGCATTATTTTGCAGGATCTGGAGTCTATTCAAGTTTTTAGTGGAAGTGCCTAAGTAGAGTGTGTTACAATAGTCTAATTTAGACAATATCAGCGCTCTAGAAAGGGTGAGGCAGCTAGAGGTGGAGAGAAAAGGCCTGCAGGCATTGATCAATTTATTGGTGTGTGAGGTAGCTGAGATGGTAGAATTTATTTGTTTCTTTAGTGAAAGGGTAGAATCAAGATATACACCTAATGTTTTAACCTCTTTGGAGACTTTTATGATGTGGCCATCAATAGTGAAGGAGTGGTACCTTTGGTCCAGTTTGTTGAGGCGAGCTTGGGAGCCTACGATAAGCAGTTCTGTCTTATCGTCGTTAAGGCAGAGACTGTGTGTGGCCATCCATGTTTGGATTTCTGAGTAGATATCATTAAGCTTGGCAACATCTTCCTCGTAGCTACCAGTGAGCATGATGAGGACCTGGGTGTCGTCAGCATAATTAGTGTAGCTGACACGCAGATCGTCAAGACGGTCAAATAGGAGCTTCGTGAAAATGTTGTAAAGTGTGGGAGAAATGCAGGAGCCTTGTGGCACTCCACATGTGATTGGGATGGGGTCCGCAGCCGCAGAGGGGGGCGAAGACGCTAGTCGTTTTGTCAGACAGAAATGACTGGATCCACTTAGTGGCATTCTGGGAGAATGCAGCAGCCGAGGAGAGGTGTTGAGTGAGGATCTGGTGGTCGACCAGATCGAAGGCAGCAGAGAGATCCAACAAGAGCAAAATGGCCAGTTTGCTCTTGTCTTTGGCGTCATCCATTTGGATTTTTAGATCCAAGAGGGCAGTTTCAGTCCCGTGCCTTTGTCTGAAGCTGGATTGTTGCAGGCCTAGGAGATTGTTTTCTTCCAAATGTTGTTGTATTTGGAGATAGGCTACCCTGTCCAAACTTTTGAGGAGAAATGGGACTGTGGTGATGGGCCTGTAATTTGTGGGAATGTTGGGATCTAGATTCGGTTTTAGAATGAATGAACGAATGAACGGACTGTTGTACGGGTCAAACGGATGGTAGCAGGCAGTAGCGAGCTGCCCAACAGGGGGGTTGGTGGGGTTCAAAGAAGAAGTGATATGGACCATCAACAAGAACTGTTTTCCTATATGGTCCAGATATCTCTAGGAATTAACATGGATTGAAGCCAAAGAAGTTCCAGTGAAAGCGCAAGTGGTGGATGAATATGAATTCTGTTTGTGAGGGCATGAAACTGTTCCAGTGGGAACCAACAGAAAATGTAAAAAAGACATTGCATATCCCTGATTTCAACAAGGCTAGAGCAGCACTCATGGACATCTTCTAGGTGTGCGGTCAGCGGGCATACATGTATCTCCAAACATCATGGAGAGGCGTATGTTCGTTAACTTTGCATTCAGCCATCCTCGTGGTTCCTGAGGCCAACCTCAATGTAGCACCCATGTCTGTCACAGCACCATTCAAATGTCCCCAATCCCAAACCCCACAAGGGAAAGAAAGAAGCGGTCACCGAGACAATGGCAAAAAAGATTGAATTATTTGTCTGAAGGCTCAGCAAAACTGTTGAAAGAAATGTAAGATAAATACCGCCTGTATACCAAAACAGTGGTGTTCTTATCCTCCCTCCTGCTACCAGGGGTCCTGGCACCAGCCAATGACAAATGGCTGCATATCATGAGGTGGGAGATGATCCAGTTGGCGAATGATATGGAGCAGGGGCTGAACGCGATCAAAACTCAGTTGCGTGCTATCCGAATGACTCTCCAGAAACGGTATATTCTCTATCTGTTGACGGCCATGGAAGGAGGCGTGTGCAATATAAAAGGACTATCATGTTGCACATGCATCCCCCCATACGATGCAGAAAATGGGTCCCTGTCACACATTGTAGGGGCCCTTCACAAGTTGAAGGAAACTGAAGCAGGAGTGGAAGCTGAAGATTGGTTTGACACACTGTTCTCGTGGGCACTGACATGGCTTGGGTGAAGATATTGTTTCCTATTGTGGTGCTCTTGCTGTTCAGCATATGCCAAATGTTACTCCGGTGCTGCTTAAAGGCACTCCCAAACAGTACCATGATGATGGACTCGATAGGGGCAGGTAGAGCTCCTCCTAGTACAAAGAATGGGCCCAATCAAATAGATGATTGAAAAAAATCAACGCATGGTGAGAGTAGAATGATCCATAGATCCCCCTACTACCTTGACTTCACCCTTATCAGACCCAGAAAATGTTGTGGAGTACTGGGTTGACCTAGCTCGATATAGTGACTCCCTTTATCTCACATGTACCCCTGAGAAGCATGCCCAGGATGGGGCGGGCGGTTTATTTTACGTGTGCAGGGTGTGTGTACACAAGGATGACAATGGGCCTCATTACACGGATGGCGGTAGGGATTTACCGGTACCGGTAAAATACTGGTACCGGTAAATCCTTACTGCCTTACTACGAGGTCCCTTTGCGGGTTGGGGGATTTAACGGCTGCTTTTTGCAGGCGTTAAAATCCAACCGGCTAAGGGACCTCGGAGCTAATTACGGCACCGCAAAATTGCGGTGCCGTAATTAGCGCCTTCCCCATTCCCATAGAGCCCTATGGGGCAGAAATGGGAATGGGGAAGGGCAATGGTGGAAGGGGGATTTACCGCCCCTCCAACCTTGGAATGGGGCGGTAAATCCCCTTTCCGCCAAGGCGGTGCCGGTATTTTACCGGCATGAGCCATGGCGCTAATAGCGCCATGGCTCACCGCCTACCGGGAAGCAGTGGGGTTAGTTAATGGAGGATTAACTAAAGGGGTGAATATTGGGGTGTAAGTTCAGGTCCCATGTCCCCCCAAATGATTTACATTGAGGAAAAAAAATAATGCGCGATTGCAGTGTAGTGGGGCACCCAACGCAGGAAAAACAAATATAGTGTTTTTAAATAATCATTCAAATAAAGGTAGGCCCCAGCATAGGGCATGAGCAATGTTAGAGTATAATAAATTAAATGTAGTGTAGTGTATAAAAACGTAAACATAGGTCCTGGTCCACGTCGCAAGAAATAATACGGTACCGCCATATTTAAAGCGAAGCCTGGGTTTGCCGTAAGCCATGGTGAAAGTAGCAGTGTGACATGGCAATGAGTTTCCAATCACATTCCTATCCCAAAACCCAGCAGGAAAACTGCATGTAGATGCCGGCAAGCCAGACACATAAAATGCAACTGTCTCGTGTTGCAGGCCTACAAAACCTGAAAGGAATGTGAATGCCTGCGCACAAACAAGGATGAGCTCCTCCCCCAAGGACTAGCTCATGGGAACCGGGGCAGAAGTTTTGAGGTGCCAAAGCTCCGGTCTGGATTTAGGATCCTAGCACCACCCAGAATAATGACTGTCTCTTTGAACTGCAAGAAGCCCACGAACAAGATCTCTAAATCCTTCAGATGATGGCTGATTAGTGGGGTCTCCAAGAGGCCAGGCCGGAATTCCCAGGAGGGACAGCCGACAAAGAGAAAGCCCGGAGTGAAGCAGCACGTTACTTTTACTATGAGTATCGCGAGCTGAGGCCCACAAATGTAGTCCTGCGACAGGGAGGCATGACAGGGGCACACATGTGCCTGGGATCAGCAGATGCTCTTATTTATTCTAAAGGCCCAATTTGACCTCGAAAGTATCAGCTGAGCTCATGCTAAGGATCAGGTGCACACCATGTGACTATGCTTGCATGGTGCCATATCACGTAACCCTCCAATCAAGTAGTGGAGAAGGAAGGTGACGGAGTAGAAGACCATGTGTTAGAGGGCCGGGGTAGTTCTAGATGTGGCCAATCAGTCAAGGAACTATAGGAGACTGATAGTACGTACATAGGTGGTAGCCAATGAGGGTGGTGGGATAAGATTGTATACTGTTTGCGTCCTGAGTGACGATTATTTGTTATTTAACTGTCTGTATTCATTGAACTAACCCAGATAGCTCCAGGGCAGTTGGATTCTACGGAACCCTCTGTCACCGTTTTTCCATTCTGTATAGGTAATACATCTTGTTTTCCTTGCAAAGAGGTGCACCAAGCTTTTTTCCTTAGAGGGCTGTTTTCCTTTGGCATGGTTATCTGGTGGTTTACCTTACAGTAGGGAAAAAGGCAGAAAAACAAAAAGGCACCAACAGATTAGCAGTGATTGACAGGTGGGTGGGGCTTAGGCCATGTGACCTAGACCCACTTGCACCTGCTCACCAACTCTGATATTGTGAGGTAACCTGTCAGTGAAATCTTTTAGTAACTGCATATCGGGTTCTTGAAATGGCTAATTGCATCTTTGCCTCAATAGAGAGAAACATTTCTTCTGGCTAAAGGGCAGCCCTTAATAAAATGATTAAGTCCCACACAAGTGGGATTATAACCAGACCCTACAGGATATTGCAGCATGAAATGGCAAATTTAGCAGCATGAAATGGCAAAATTTGCGGCACACACATTTATTTATTGCAGCATTTTTGCAGTATGTTGTTTATTGACTGAAGGGTGCAAGATTGGCACATTGCAGGGAAGAGGCAGTGTGCAAGGCTACAAGAGAGGTAGGGTGTCATTATTTGGATCTTTTGAATCAATTTGATAGAAAAAGTCTCAGATGTCGCTGGCTTGGCAGAACAATGTTTTTTGATTTAATGTGCATGCCATTTAATATTATTAATTGTAATATTGAAAATATTCCCCTTCTATGTTCTCTAATCCCCAAACACCCACACACCTGTCACGTCTCACCAGTTCCCTATCACAACTTGTATTCCCGAACCTCTCTCTCAGTCATACACACTCACATGCTCTGTCACAATGCCAAGTCCAAATTTGCACTCTGCAGTCCCTGCCAAACTCGAAATCATACTCCCAGCTCACACCTTACCCTCCCCAATTCCTCCCGCAGTATACAGTCCTTCATTTTTTTGTGTTACTTCTGCATCCTTTCTCCCATTCTATTGCACTCTTCACTCATCCTCTCTTCCAATTTGCAGCTCACTGCCTCTTTGCAGCCAACCCCTCTCTGCTTTTGGCCTACTGCTCTCCTACGTTCTGTACCTCAGCTCCCTCTCTGATTTCTGGCCCACCGCCCCACTGCTTCCTCTCTGCTCTCTTGTCCACTGCTCCCCCTTCTAGCCCACTGCTCTCCCTCTACGTTCTTGCTTACCACTCCACAGCTCACTCGTCACTCCCCCTCTCTGTCCTTTCCCTTTCATATTGTCACCATTTAAAAGTTTTGAAAACTGTAGATTTTAGCCCAGATCTTCAAAAAATGGGGCATCTAAAAATAGAGCAGAGGATATGCACTTTTTAGACGACCCATTTTGGGAAATGAGCAGGTCATCTTATTTTCAAAGGTGACCTGTGCATTTTCAAGGGTCTGAGCTGTAGCGCAAATGATGCGGTGGCCAGCTGCCTCGAATAAGTTTGTGTTGGAAGCGGTAAACCCAACAATGTTCTACAGGCTCCTCATGCTTTTCACCATGACAGGCCCTTAGGGCCTGCCACTGTTAAATACAACCCCCCCAAAAATGTACATTTCTATTCAGTTTGAGGAACAGAAATGCAAGTGAGACAGCAGTTGATACACATAAAGCAATTATTTTTTTAAAAGCATTCCAGTAGTCAGTAACGACCTGGTCACCCCCCGTGCACCTATTCGAAGCGGGCGCATGGGGTTGCCTAAAATTCCTGAACATTTAAAAGCACATCTGGCCAATTTGGGATGCCCTTTTTATGTGCAGAAATGCCCCCTGATTTGCGCAAAGGGTTGTGGATTGGGCTGCTCTTTTTTTTGCACAAGTGATGAGATGTGTTTGTGCATTTCATTTCTTGAGTCAAAAAAAGTTTTCAGTTGAGTTTTATAAAAAATTGTTCTTTTTGCAAAAATTGCCATTTTCGAAGATGTTTTTGCAAAAACAACTGTTTTTGCACTTTTTAAAGAAAACTGTCGTTTTCACAGCATTTCGCAGGATCACAAAATCGTTATAAGCTGGAGGGTCTGTATAACAGTCAATAATAACTTGAAACTTTCCTTGATATTTAACAGAGTCGTCACAAATCTTGGGAAACCTTAGCACAATTTTAAATAAATCAGTGGCACCCCATTGTGAGGTTCAGGTAGCTGTCTTAGAGGGATAGCTGCAGCACCAGTTTGAGGGGATAGATTTAGAAATTCCTCAAACATAGCTGAATCATTAGAGGTAGAGGGGGAACAAAACATTTTGGACATGGGCCATTTATTGTGCAATGTAGAGGCTCCTAGTGATCATATAGGTGTTGACTGACTATATGTCACTGGTTCACTGAGGGTTGGATCTGGGCTCAGAATTTGGCTCTGTTCACCTTGTGGTAGCGGCGGAGTAGAAATAGCTGCTTAAATTTGATCAGATGCCTGATCTGCTACAGGATTCAATACTGCATGATTAGATCAGTATAACTTGGCCTTCTTTTGGTGGGGGTACCCCTTGAAGAACTGGATAAAGCATGTTGTAACCCTTTTTGTATTTAGGGACACCTAAATTAGCACATTCAACTTTGAATTCTTTTAACTGTTCTTGGAGATTCTCTTGGGCTCTGGTCTTTTCACACTGCAGTTTAATGGCTCCCAGGTACCAAATGAAGAAGCAGTTTCACTGCAGTTGTTGCACCTTCAAATGCCAAATTTCTAGGGTACCTCATAGGTAACTAATTTGATCCAGATCAAATGTACATTCTTTAAGGAACTGTTTTGTGAGATTATTAAGACTAAGAAGACTAGTGCCTCATTCCGAGTATGGTGGTAGTCATGGCGCTATTTGCGCCATGACTACCTCCCATACCGGTACCGACTCCAACTTGGTTCAATGGGGACTTACCGGTGTAGTCCGCCCTTTGCCGGACCGAAAAGTCCCCATTGAAATATCCATTCCCCATTCCCATTTGAGCCCCCATAGGGCTCAATGGGAATGGGGAAGTAGCTAATAACGGTACCGCAATTTGCGGTACCGTTATTAGCTCTCAAACCCTTTGCGGCTCCCGCTAAGGGTGCCTGGTAAAGCCAGGTGCCCATAGCGGGACCCGCTAAGGGACCTCGTAGCAGGGCGGTAAGGGATTACCTGCACCAGTCTCCTTAACGGTGCCCGGTATCCCTTACCGCCATACTCGGAATGAGACCCTTGGGCGGTGTCACAGATGGTACAGAAAAAACTCAGTCATTGAGACAGTTCTGGGATTTTATTTTCTTTGAGAGGCCTTCAGCCTTCCCTTTCTATCTTGTCCTGCCAAGACACTCCCCCCTAACTTAAGTATCCGTAACGCCTGGTTAGTGCTACCAAAGGTTGACCCCTAGTGTTTAAGGTTTTGTTTTCTGCTGATGGTGGTTCCCTAAATTGCCACTATTTGGACTCCCTCAGGGACTTTCTAACTCTTCCTACTATCACCACAGGTTAGTGTTCCAATGGGCGTTCAGACAATGCCTTCCAGATACTATGTTTGATTCAGGCTAGGTCGGTCATACCCACTCAACTCTTCCTTTCTACCACTCCCACCACCTTACTCGCCCCACCAGTCCTCCGTCCCTCAGATGTTTCACTCCTCCTACTTCTCGCCTCCACCCTTTGCTATTGTCATTCCTCCCACTCCACTTCACTACTCTGCCGCTCTACTACTACTCTCCTTCTAACAATATTTCTCTCCTCTTCCCACTACTACTCAAATACCCCTCTCCTTTCCCACAGTATCATTTACTTCACATTCAATCCTTACACTAACTACTTCTACTCACCACACAAACACACACAGTCAAACTGCAGAACCACTTTCACTCCTAAACCAATACCTCAACCTACTCCAACACTGCCTTCTTTCCTCCTGCTGGTCTCTTGATCATCCTCCACCTCCACATCTGTCACCATCTGTAAAACCCACACTTCCTTCTTCCTGCTCCCTGTTTAAGTATCTCTCCACCTGTGGGGATTGACCACATGTCCCTAACCCCCTAACCATATTGGGTCCTTTCTTCCTCCTGGGGTTTGTATGTGCAGGGAAAAGTCTTGAAAAGGGGATTCAACCCCACCCACTTCCTTCATGCATGCATGCTCACCACGTATGTCCTATGGCAGCGTAGTAAGTTTAATGTCCCTATTAATGTTCTGGGTTTCATTCCTGTTAAGGATTCTAATCGGCCGTCACACACCAGACCAGGACTCTTGCCACAAGCCTAGGATGCAGCGCACATTTAAAACACTTTTACTTAATTTCCTATAATTCGGATTGAGCTGGCACCCAACCCGTCTCACACCACCTTTTACAAATACCCGGGTCACAATGGACCATGAACCAGGCCGGTGGATGGTAATACAATATTTATTTAATTTAAATTCAAAGAAAAACACACACATTTAATATTGGGCAGCAATCACCAATGGGGTGATAATTACAAGGTACATTGATGAAATGCACTTAGTTTGACCTTCTACTATAACATATCCAAAGCACAAATGAATGGGAGGAATTTTATTGTTCGGTTAGATAGCACCCGAGTTAAGATTTCCCCCGGTAATGCTCCCTCAAACCCCTATTAATTGCATTTTGTGGATAGAAAGGAGCACCACGAGTCAGGTATACTAGACAGCAAACAGAATTAAAATCCGACCTTCCCCCACGAAATGGGAGGCAAAATTGGATTTGAAAACCTTTGCAATTGCATAAAATAGCACTCGGAATGACCAAATATTTATTTTAAATGTGCGGTTGAATGAATGAGGTAAATATGAGTGATAACAGTATCAGGGATGTAAGAACACTAGCAACTACAAGGCAAGGTACCAACAACAGGCATACAGTTCAAAAATCAACTTTGAAGTGACAACACAGTGCAGCCAAATCACACGCATAGAAATTGCATTAGCTAATTTACACAGGTTTAAATGTCAAAACGGTTTGAAAAACTGGGGGAAATAGACAGAGTCGGAATGCAGTTTTTATGCTGACTTACAGCTGCACATCACAGGGATAATATGAAAGTGAAAGAGTGACTCTAGATGAATGACTGGATGAGATTCTTAACAGGAAATGAAATTCGGTTTTAAAAATAAAAGCAGCGGACAGGGAAAAAGCGTTTTTAAAAGGAAAGGACAAGTTTTACAGAAACTATATTTTAGCGGCTAGAAAATAAATGCTGCCCGCGACACAGGTTAGTTTACAAGTGTAACCCCTTCACGCTGCGTGGCTCTTTATGTGGGAATTAATTAGTTTAATCAAAATAGTACTAAGGATTTACACAAGACAGAAATGAGTGGAAGAATGGCGCTAACACTTGGAGATCAAGGACAGGATGCACAGGAGATTCTGACAGTGTTAAGGATTTCTGCTAAGGCAGTTATGGGATTTCTATGGGATTGGACCTCATACAAGGTAACAGAGCAAAGGAGGCAGTTTGTGGTTGTTGGTGAAGGGACATACTCACAACAAGCACTTGAATGGGGTATTTTGAGCAGCAGACCGGGATTCTGGACACCAAGGTAATATCTGGTCACTGGTCACAGCGCCGGATTCTCTTAGCAGAAAACAGCTGGTCAAAGGTCTGGTCATGGCACAGCGGCTCCTCAGCTGGATGGATCGGGTAGCAAGGCAAGCGGGCAGCACTGGATAATCCCAAAGAAAGTTCAGCCACCTTTCCCATTTCTCCCTCAGTTATTGGGATTTTTAGTGGGGTTTTTTTCTGGATCAATGGTCCTGCCTGGATAAGGTCAGCTATGCTCTGGCCTGGAAGTGGAATCTTGCAGAATGAATATGGAATGTCTGGATACGCAGGAACTGGAAAATTCAGAAGAGAGTGTTTTGTCTATCTGAGTCTCCCCTTTGATAAGGCGGGTGACATCACAGGATTTACTATGGAGGCAGGACTTTGGCTTGACATGCCTTTAACAACTGGATTGGTCAGGCTTTACTGTTACCGCATTCCTGCCAAATGATTGGGCTTCAAGGACATGACATCAGTTTTATGGTGTGAGCTTAAATTGCCCATGCCCTCCCACAGTCATTTTTGCCAAAAATCAGTTATGACATAAATTGGACATTTTTATAGTTGTGTCATTTTTGAAAATCACATAGGCAAATGACACATTTCATACAGAGCATGGCATTCTGACTCCCAAGTCTGTACTTTGTCATTTCACCCTTCTAATAATCTTTCACACTTTTCAGTGGGAAATATTTCACCTAAAATTCTACAATTTTATATATGTGTACCTATTATCGCAGAGCATGTTTGCATTACATTTTAAAGTTGCACCATGTACACTTTCCCATAATTTCCATTTTTCTGTCATTTGCGTTCCCTACAGACTAGGGAAAACTACTGTGTCTTGTTTTAATGATACAAAAATTGCATTTAAACTGTTAAAATTTCGCATTGCTGCATTGTCCGGTTGCAGAAATAAAAGTCTTATTAATTAAAATAGTCTTTTGCCCCAGATGGGCTGGCTTTTGTCTTCCAAATAAGGGCATTTCCTTTCAACCCACAGCCCTAGTCCTGTGTTGCCATGGAGTTGCCTTTGAAGCTCCCCAGTTTGAGTTTGAGTGGAGGTGTTGCTAAAAAAGTCATACCTATGTGTCCCAGAAATCCATTCTGCCCGGCTGGAGCACAGCCACAGAGTCTGACGAGTGTGCGAAATCCACCACCATTGTCTATTCATATGCCTCGGGGGCAGGTCCACTGGAAGAGACGCAGATCCTGTTCCTGGGAAGCAAATGTCCTTTGAAGCCAGGAAAAACCTGTCTGTGGCTTCAGCACAGTAAATGCATTTATTTATTTATTCATTTATTATTTTTTTCTGAACCAATAAGCAAATCTGTTGGAATTAAATATCCCATATATGTTTACAAACAAAACCCCTCACATTTCTAAGCAAGGACAGGGCCTTAATTCAACATTTCATTTTTAAACAGCATTTTCTTGTTTATCAAAAGCACATTTTACACATAGGTTCATTTGTCACATGGGTTCATTTGTTTGTTTGTTTGTTTCTTTATTTATTTCTAATGCGCACCAAACCCAAGGGTAACAGGGTGCAGCAAATAAGAAAATGCAAAGCTTACATAGTTACAAGTATGGTCACAGTAAAACATATAGGGCCTCATTATGACCCAGGCGCTAAGTGTTTAACGGTGCCGTAAAAGGCTGCAGCGCCGTTAAACACCTAGCGCCTAGTTACGAGGTCCCTTTGCGGGAACTGACCTTAACGGCTGGTTTTACCAGCCGTTAAAGTAGGGACCCGCAAAGGGACCTTGGTGCTAATTACGGTACCGCAATTTGTGGTACCGTAATTAGCGCCTTCCCCATTCCCATTGAGCCCTATGGGGCAAAAATGGAAATGGGGAAGGGCCATGGTGGCATGGGGAATTACCGCCCCACCAACCTCGGGATGGGGTGGTAATTCCCCATTCCACCATGGCGGACTCCAGCATGGACCATGGTGCTAATAGCACCGTGGTTTAGCGCCGGAGTCCTAATGAGTCCCATATAGTTACAGGTATGGACAAAGTAAGGCATATATACAAATATACAAGTTATGAGCAGGAAGGATAAATAAGCAAAGAAACAAATGTTACAGTATGTTTGGGAGGGATAGACTAGTGCATCCTAGGAAAGGAGAATGCAGTGGGACAACCTAGTGGTCAGTGGATTTGAGCAGGTTGATGTAATTACTTCCAAAGTGTAAGTATGGTTGATCTTCTCTGAGCCGGTGTGGCAGGGAGTTCAAAGTTTAGCTACTTTCACAGGAAAGCTGTTGCCGCCAACCTTGGTGAGTCTGAATCTTGGTACAGTGAGGCAGTTCGCGTTACTGGCTCACATGGGTCTGATAGAGGTTCTTCTGTGTAGTCTATCTACAAGGTAGCTGGGGGCCGCACTGTTTAGTGCTTTGTGGGTAAGGGAGACCATTTTTAGAAGAATATTTTTATGGGTCGAGAGCCAGTTGTATTGGCGTCTAGTTGCAGAGATATTTATTCTTTTATTCATACCTAGTGCGGCTCTTAGAGCATTATTGGTAACCTCTGTATAATAGCCTTATTAGCGCCACTGTATAAAGCATTGCAGTAATCTAGCCTAGAGAGTATTAGGGATCTGGCCAGGATCATGCAGCTGTCATTTGAAAGGAATGGTTTGCCTGCCCTCATGAGCTTACACATGTAAGCGGTGGTGGAGGCCAAAGATTTCACTTTTTTGTCAAGGGACATGGTAGAATCAAGGTAAAAGCCAAGGGTTTTTACCTCTTTGGCTACCCTAATGATGTTTCCATCAATGGTGAATGAAGAATATTCATGGCCTAATTTCTTGTTATTGTTGTTATTGTTATTGTTATTTTACTTATACCACGCCAAAGTCCGTAGGCATTCAGGCGCCGAGAGACAGATAAAGTGACAAAAAGCTACCTGTAGGAGTTTGTACTAATTGAATAGATACATTTTCAATTGTTTCCGAAACGTAAGGAGGTCCTAAGTCTTACGCACAGTAACAGGTAGGGCATTCCAGGCCCTAGCTCCTTGGGTATGAAAAGCCCTACCAAGCCCACGAGATAGTTTCACTCGGTGTTGGACTAGTAGGAAGTCTTCAGCTGATCTGAGACTTCTTTTGGGCTGATAGATACTAACAACGTCCTTCAGATAAACTGGTGCATTCCAAAAGATGCATTTATGGCAGCTAGTAATTTAAACTGAATTCTGGCTTCCACAGGGAGCTAGTGTCGTTTTTTTTTTCTGGCAACAGTAATAGGCTCTGAACATTTCATCTGAAAGATGATGCGGATGGCTTTATTCTGTATTTTTTGTAGTTCGTGAATATCAGCTTTATTTGCCCCACCTAGGAGCGCATTGCAGTAGTTCACACGTGGTAGGATGACGGCTTTCACAAGTTTAGTACGAGTTCCTTCATGGTGTTCAACTGGATCCCACTTCTGATACCAAATTGTGGTAAACAGGTTTGTTAGAAACGTGAATAACCACAATGAGACTGAAAGTAAGTGTCAACTTTGCTCCCGAAGCAACTTTTATTAACAATCAAACTATGTTTTCTTTTAGATCAAAGGATACGTTGTTACTCCTGAAGAAAGCTCTGGTAGTAAGGGTAATCTTCCAGTTAGACTGATATGTTCTCTTCAGGTAAGTTCTCATTCAACTTGTTTGCAACATTGCTTTATAACTTGTATTTGGGTTTTGTTTTTATAGTTTGTTATTCCTTGAAACTGTTCAAGAAAAAGTCCTTAAGTCTATAGTTCTATATATATAACTTGACTTCTTTTATATGAGTCTCTTTCTTTATTTTGTGTTTCAGTATAATTTTTCCTTATATCCCATCAGAAGGAGTCTTCTCAGATTTATCTCTCCTTCTTATTCACACAAGCATTCAACAGATCAAACCTGCTTTCTTTTCGTGTTGTTATTCCTCATACGGAGTTCGGCCTCGTTCCGTACCTCAGATCCGCTGTCGGGCCCAGCGTGGCTCCTCTGTTTTCTCCCTCCTCCTTCAGTCGATGTTGTCGCAGCTCGAATCAGCTGTTCGGCCGAGCGCGGCACCTCGGCTTCTCCCTTTCACTTCAATCCGCGTACTCCCGGCTCCACGGCTTCTCCCTCTTGCTTCCGACAACGCCCTCACAACTTGTAACAGCTGTTCAGCTGAGCGCGGCACCTCGGCTTCTCCCTCTCACTTCAGTCCGCGTATTCACAGTTCATATCAGCTGTTTAGTTGAGCGCGGCCCTTCGGTTTCGTCCTCTTGCTTCCGACAACGCCCTCTCAGCTTGGATCAGCTGTTCAGCCGAGCGCGGCAGCTCGGCTTCTCCCTCTCCCTTCAATCGGCTCTGTTACAGCTCGGATCAGCTGTTAACATCCGATGAGTTACGCAGTCCTGCCTCGGAGTATTGTAGTCTCAAACCTCCCTGCGTAACATGAGCCGTTTTCTTCAACCTTCTCACGATCCGCTAGAAACTATGTAGCGATTTATAACGATCGCTTAAAACAACCACTTATCTATTAATGTTCATCTTAGTGCAACGGCACAACGCTAGTATCTCAAAGTCAGGAATGTCTTTCTTTTCTCCCTCGTATCTCTTCAGTAGGCCCACTCATAACTGTCAGCCTTCAAATCCTCCTCCTCTGTCTCCTGGCAACACAATAAAACAAAACAAGCCCATTATTTCCCCAGAAGCTCTTTCCTGATTGGATCATTGTCTTATCCATTACTCTAGTCTTTCTGACAGAATAATTAACCCTTCATATGGTGGCCTTTCAGCCTGGTATTGACAGAGCCTGAGCCAGCTGTTATCCGATTTGTACAATTTATTCTAGTTTTATCACAGGCAGCTAGTAATTTAAACTGAATTCTGGCTTCCACAGGGAGCCAGTGTCGTTTTATTTCTGGCAACAGTAATAGGCTCTGAACATTTCATCTGAAAGATGATGCGGATGGCTTTATTCTGTATTTTTTGTAGTTCGTGAATATCAGCTTTGCTTGCCCCACCTAGGAGCGCATTGCAGTAGTCCACACGTGGTAGGATGATGGCTTTCACAAGTTTAGTAGATTTTCGACAGAAACAAGTGGAGCAACCTGCCTAAGCACGTTGAAATGATAATTAGTGCTCTTGGAAATGGCTGTGACATGGGCTTCACAATCTAGGCTATTCTCCATAAAAGTACCCAAAGTTTTAACTTTCTGCATAACTTTGGTATAGCTACCGTCTATCCTGAAGCCTGAGTACTCCTGGCCCAGCTTAGTTTGTGCCTTATGGGGTCCAAATAGCATAAACTCAGTCTTTGAGGCATTTAGGCAGAGCCAATTTGTAGACATCCACTGCTTTATCAATTGGTACACCATATCAACTATGCTTTGGTCGGCATTGTGATCGCCAGTGATATCAAGAACCAATTGAAAATCATCTGCGTAGTTGCAAAAGAAAATCTGAGAAAGTTCTAGTTCACTGCAAAGGGGGAGGATGTAGATGTTAAACAATAATGCGGAGAGGCATGCTCCCTGATGAACTTCGCAGGTCATAAATTGTGATTTGGAGGCGCTGTCCCCCCAGTATACCTGAGACCGTCGACCCTCTAAGAACGATCTCAGTTGAGCTAAGGCATTGACGGAGAGGCCCCAAACAGTCTGCATTCTATCAAGTAGAATTTTGTGATCAAGCAAGTCGCAGGCTGCAGATAAATCCAGCAACATCAGCAGCCCCGATTTACTTTCTTCCAACTTGGACAACATAAAGGTCTGTAGGTCCAGAAGAGCACTCTCAGTTCCATCGTGATTTCTGAACCCCGTCTGTTTGGCGTGTAGTATGCCAGCCATCTGTACATGATCCTGTAGTTAGATGGTTGCTACCTTATCTATGAGTTTGAGTAGGAACAGGGTGTTGGTAATTGGTCTTAGATTAGCAGCATCAGTAGGATCTAGTCCTACTTTTTTTAGTAGTGGTGAGACTGCAAAATTTTTTATCGACTGGGGAATTATACCCAACCGAAAAGAAGCGTTTGCGGATCTACAAAGGAAGGGCGCAAACAATTCTTTATGATCCAAAATAAATTTGGATGGGAGCAGTTTGCCAGGATAATTAGTGGGGTGCATCGATTTAAGGACATTTATCATTTCAACTACAGTAGTTTTCTTAAATGTAAAGCCAGTTGCTAATCCAGATGCGGTAGCAATTTTAGAAGTAAGATCCTGTTGAGTATTAGTCGGGTTAGTGCCTATATGAGGAGTCTCACTAAACACTGGGGTGGGTTTTACTATAGGCAGTAGCGATGCCAATGCTTCTTGCTTAATTTTGTCTTGCGCTTTTAAAAATTTGTCCGCAAAGGCTTTCTGTACCCGATCACAGTCTTCAGCAGTAGTCTTTATGGAAGAACTGCAAACAGTGGATTTTTCCCAGGATCTAAAAAGGCGGAATAGTTCCTTGGTCTGATCTCTGGCTGAGCTAATATGGTTGTTATGGTAGGTTTTCTTAGCCTCAAGAATTTTGGTTTTATACTGCTTCTCTTTGCGCTTCCAATCTAACAGGTTAGTCATGGAGCTGTCTTTGCGCCAGGTATGTTCTGCCTGCCTTTTACTAGCTCTAAGCTCTGCCAGCGAGGAGGAGAACCATCTATGGTGATTAGGTAGATCCCTAACCAATTTGTCTTTCATAGGAGCAAATTTGTCAAGCATTTCAGTGGTCACTCTGTTGCAGTTATCCATAAGTATCTCTGGATCATCAATGTCATTGGTTATGGTCATCGATGTATGCATATAGTCAACTAAAACAGGAGTAGTAATGTTCTTTAAGTTTCAAGCTCTAACTGAGTGCATAGGACCATGTGCTCTACGTGCTAGGGCAGGAAGCCTCAAAACACAGGTAACAAAGAAGTGATCGGACCAAATACATGGTATGGTCAGAATATCTTCAACTTGTATGTTACCGCTACCGACCCAATCCAGTATGTGGCCCTTGTTGTGCGTGGGATCCATGTTATAGATTGTGATCTGGTGATTCCCTAGCATTTTTTCTAGTGACAGAGCTTTTTTATCCCTCTTGTCGCCTTTCCAGCAGTTAAAATCACCCAGAATGACCCAAACCAGTATTAGTGGTCATCATAGGTGAGATGAGGTTAACGAGGTCTTCGTTAAAGCTATCAGAATCCTCAGGAGGTCTGTAAATAAGGACTAGATTCATGGTAAAATTAGGATTAGATGTCATTTTAACATGACTCAAGTCAGTCCCCATACATTCAATCTGGGCTTCATAGAATCCTAGTGATTTTTTTACATATGATGGCCACTCCTCCCCCCACAGTCCCTTCTCTGTGTTTCCCAAAGAAGACATAGTTAAGGTTAAGGTGGGTACCCAGGATAATCAACTCTGTCTTATCATAATTCAAGCATAGACCGTTAGTGGCCATCCATGCCTGGATGATGAGATACACTCTATTCACCAATGCCAAATCCTTGTCATAATCCCCAGAAAGTGGGAGGAGAATCTGAGTATCATCTGCATAATTAGTGTAGGTGATACCCAGAAGGTCCAGATCATTGAACAAGGGCTTGGTGAATATATTGTATAATGTGGGGGAGACGCAGGAGCCCTGGGGTACACCACACGTGATAGGGACAGGGTCCGCCGCTGCCGATTGGGAGAAGACCCTCATAGTTCTATCACTCAAGAATGATTCTATCCATCTGATAGCCTCTGTAGAAAAGTGAGCTGCTGAGTCCAGGTGACTACATCGGACCTTATGATCCACTAAGTCGAATGCAGCAGAGAGATCTAACAGTGGGAGGAGGGCTGTTTTGCCTTTATCTCTTAACTCATCGAGCTGAGATTTTAGGTCGATGAGGGCAGTTTCTGTCCCATGTAATGGGCAAAAATCAGATTGTCTTTCTCCCAGGAGCTTATGCAGTTCTAGATAATTTTGGATCTGGGTGTATGCGACCTTGTCAAGTATTTTGAGTAAGAATGGTACCATTGTGATAGGACGGTAGTTGGTAGGAATAAGTGGGTCTACAGTTTGCTTCTTTAGAAGTGGGAGTACCCACGATTGCTTCAAGTTAGAGGGAATGGTACCAGATGAGAAGAAGGCATTGATCAGTTTAGAGATAAGAGGGGCAAGATCTCTAGCAGCATCTTTTATAATCTGTGCGGGGCAAAGGTCGCCTTTACAATTGGACGGCTTCAGAGGTAGGATGACTTTATCTACCTCTAGTATGGAAGTGTTAGTGAAGTGGAATCTGGCGGGCTGGTCAGTTGGTATTTCGCTAGAAGGGTGGAAGTTATTTGATTGTGGTGATAAATTCAAGGTATCTTTTTTTGGGGCTTTTTTGTTCTGGATTTGTTCTTGTTCTGTTCTTTTGTTCTGGATTTGTCTCTTCCATGGTATGGCCATGGAAATGAGCATTTCCATGGCCATAGTTAATTTCTAGTACACAAGAATCTGTTCCACACAAGAATCCTTTGAAACGGACATGCTAAGAGAGAGAAGCTTCTTATGAAGAATTTAGCTGTGATATTTTGTTGCAAAGTAAAGCATTTTTCTGTGTATGGCTTGGAGTGAAGTTCTTTGTTAGTTCACAGATCTTGCCTGGCACAGCCTGTCATTCAGTGAAAAATTCCCCCTTTTGCTGGAGCCCAACCTGAATATGAATGGACCTAGCTGGGTCTCAATGGATCAGAACTGTGTACTTTTGGTGAAACCCTTTGGGCTGGCAGCCTAGCAGTGCTGCCTTTGAATTCTTTTCTTTTTGGTGCAAATTAACTTTTCTCTGGAGCCACTGAAGAAAATACTGGCAACAATTTTCAGGGTATTTGGTGTTTCATCTCACCCCAGGTGTGGCTTGTAAGACAGCGCAGCCATTATTTTGGTGACTGCAAAACGCAGTTTTAAGGCAAGGCCATAGTGCTCAACAGCACCAGCGCAGCCATTCCGCTGGTGACTGCTGAGATGTGGTTTGGTGGTGTAGAGGAGTTCTGCTGGGCGGTAGATTAAACCCACATACCTGTGGACTGTTTTGGTAAGTTTGAGGCAAGGTCCCCCTTCTCTGCCCACTCTGTCCCTTGTGGTTTAAGGGACCTTTATTTGATGGTGTAAGCGTGGCAGGAGTTTCAGCCGTGATTGCTACACAAGTATCCTTACTGCTCTGATGTGTGGCTGCAGCAGGGGTGTCTCTCTCTCGGGTATGTGCGGTGCTGGTCTCTGGTCTCTGCAGCATTGTGTTGGTTCTTCTCCTTTTTCTTTGATGTTCGGCTCACTGTGCATTACCCATGGCAGTGCAGCAAGTTCAATTTACCTGTTTGTGTTTTATTGCTGCACCCTCTCGGTTCCTGGTGGTCTAGGAGACCTTTACTTGATGGTGTGACCTTGCTAGGGGTTTCAGTTGTGCTTGCAACAGGGGTTTCATGTTGCTCTGGTGTGTGGCTGCAACAGTGGTGTTTCTTTCTCGGTATGTGCGCTGCTTCGCTAGGGTCTCTGAAGTGCTGTGGTGGTTCTCCATTGTATCATTACTATTCGGAGAGTGGTGTGCTGCTGTTGGTTCACTCATCTGGCCATCTCTGTTCTTTGACCTTGTTCTGGGGTTTTCTGAAAATAATGAAAAACACTGGCGAGTATCTGAATAAAACGGCATGGATGGAGATAAGGGTCTGCAAACACACATGTAGGCACAGGTGGTGGAACAGGAATAAGGGATATTTTTTCTGGCTTCTTCACTTAAAACTAGGGCTGTGTGATGAATCTGATGATGTCATCACTCTTTTCCAGGGGGTAGCTTCTTCCAATATAGCCTGGGGATGGCAGCCGCTACCTGACCCTGACCCTGGGGGCGGCTATATGAGGGAAGACCACATGGGTGGAGGGGACCCTCAAGGGATGACATGACATCATTGGAGGAAGTTACATCTCCTCCATTCCCTTTTATGGATGTTCCCTCCATTCCTCATGCCCTGATGGCATATTGTAACACTCTCTGCCGACCACTTGCCAAGTCTACTTCAGGTATTCCCCAATATCACCCAAGAAATAGTATGTTAACAAATGAGATGAGGAAGAGGCAACAAGCAGTGATGATTACTCTCAATAGGGCCCAACATCAGCTTCCTCAATATCATACAAGGAACAACGTGACAAGAACTGAGACGAGAAAGAGGGGCGGAGCAATGAAGATGACTATGGGTTTTGGGGTGCTGGAATACGAGGGGTTTCGGCCGTCTTTTCTTAGAGGAAAGACTGGAGCTCCAAAGGTATGACATTTTATGCATGCAGGAAACTTCGTTACACTCCTCCCTATTTGTGATGGTTTTGAGGTCTGCTGTAACCCAGCATAAAATAAGTCAATGGGGCGTTCTTTCTCTGGGCTTTTGACTCTGATACAACTAGGCAGGGGGATACACATATTTAAAACAATAAATCCCAACCTTTTTGTGCAAATGATTAGTTTGAGTTGGAAAAGACCTGGGTATTTTATGGCGGTGTCTTTGACAATACTCAATTTATATTGGAATCCGGTAGGGATTAGAAATGGAAACTTCATCAGTATGGTGAAGTCCTTAATTGACGAGATATATATGAAGGGAAGCAATCCCCACATGGTAATATGTGGAGATCTTAATCTAAAATGTTTGGATCTAAAAGGGAGAAAATTCCTACAAATGGCTTGGGGGAAAAGCATTGTTATGGATGAAAGAGTTGAATGAAGGTGACATTTGTATGCTAAATGGTTGCACAAAAGGGGATATCCCTTGTAGATCCACGTGGTTTTGGGGTAATCAGAAATCCTGTTTGGACTACTATTGTTTATCACGTAACATAAATAAATGGGTCAACTCCCTGATGGTGAAGCCTATCGAAAATAGCGACCATAATCTTCTGGAGTTAAAGCGAGATAAAGGTGGGGAACAAGAACTCTTGGCTAGGGTTGAAAATGTCCAGGTAAATCAGGGAGTTAATAGGCTTAGAATCCTGCCTGGTGGTGTCTCTGATATTGTGGACAAATACAGATATTCTATGACAAGGGAAGGTTCTCTTTTAAATTATGCCTGGAAGTTAATGAAATTCCGAATGAAGCCCGGAACAGTCCCCAGAAAAGGTGGGAAAAGATTACATCATTATAATAAGGAATTGGTGGAGGGTAGAAAAATCTTCCGTGCGGATTTAAGAAAGCTCTCCCGCCTTAAGGAAGAGGGTAGGAATGACCAATAAAAAAAAAGGAAACAACAATATAGGAAATGGTTATTGGCTGCTAAAGCACAATGGCTTCAACTAGATGGAGAGGAAATAATGAAGTTGATAACAAAAACCAATACCCGTGAATTATGGGCTCTATTGAATAATAATGAAGTATACCAACCGGCGAGTATGGTGCCGGTAGTAACTGAGAAAAACTGGATTAGACACTTTACTCAACTCTTCTCACATGCTGAAATTGGGGATATCTTAAAGGGGGGAGCACAATGTGAGAAATGGCTTATTGAGTTTGACAAAGAGGATATTGTCTACCTGATTAAGAAACTAAATGTCTTGTGTACTGCGGGTCCGGATGGGTTAAATAATAACTCAGTGAAGCAAAATCTGAAATTATGGGCAGAGTTGTGCTTTTTGATGTTTACTCAAATCTTGAAGTCTAGGGAAGTTGCAATGTCCTGGAAAACTGGAGGATCATACTGGTGTTAAAGAAGGGCGATAGAGAAGCACCAAAACATAATAGACCAGTCGCCCTTGTAGACCTTGAGAAAGAACTTTGCCTCCATCCTATTGCAACATTTGGAGAGAGAGGTGAGAGATACAGAGCAAATTGATAAAAGGCAAACTGGCTTTGTTAAAGGGCTAGGGACAAGCCTTAACCTCTTCCTGCTGAATGTGTTAAAGGTCAGAGCTATCAAAGTAGTGACAGTCACTTCCTTCATAAAAAAAAACAGTTTAGACCCTAAAGATAGAAGCAATCTTAGACCTATCACTAACAGTCAGTTCCTGTTGAAAATCCTTGATAAATGCGCAACTCCAACGATTCGTGGACGATAAGAACATCTTACATAAACAACAATCAGGTTTCAGGCAAGGGCACAGCACGGAGATAGCACTCATCGATCTGCAGACCCACATGCTAAAAATAATGTACGATGGGAAAGCCAGCGTGCTGGTGCTGCTTGACCTGTCGGCGGCTTTCGATTTACTCTACCGCGACAAGCTACTGCGATCACTTTAACAGGCCCTGAACTGCTCAAAGAGGGGAGTTGATTAGATCCATTAATTTCTCTCAAACAGCTTGTCTAAAATCCATTGGGGCGAAGCTTTTTCAACTCTTGCTCCTATCAATTGCTGAGTACAACAGGGGGCCAATCTTCACCGGTTCTCTTCAATTTGTATCTCCGTCCTTTATGCTCTTTGTTAGAAGAATTTGGTGTAACATTTACTAACTATGTCGATGATACTCAGCTGGTCCTCGAGCTAAGCGGTAACCATACTAAGGACTCCACCAATATTTCTGGCATCTATGATATCATCGAGGAATGGATGTCCATGAACTGGCTGTGCATTAACGGTAGCAAAACCATACTACTCATCGTCGGCTCATGGAAAGCTTGCGACAAGCTGAGTGTGGATTTCACAGCCTTTACAATCAAGACCAGTATAATTCTGGTGCTTGCC
Organism: Ambystoma mexicanum; assembly: GCF_040938575.1. NCBI lineage: Eukaryota > Metazoa > Chordata > Amphibia > Caudata > Ambystomatidae > Ambystoma > Ambystoma mexicanum. The sequence goes on from NC_090935.1 coordinate 826,403,542, forward strand.
AAGGTAAAAATCCTGGGTATCATTTTGGAATCCTATCTGAGCGCAGAATCCCATGTGAATCAGATTAGCAAAAACTGTCAGTACCATCTACGCTTACTTATACATATCAGGCACCCAGTCACTGAAAATAATTGTTCCACTATCGCCCTTGCCACCATACTCTCAAGGCTGGTCTATGGTAATGCACTCTTGATAGGAGCTAACACTGCTTGCCTGACAAAATGTCAGACAATTCCGAAGGACGCTGTGCACATCATTAAAAACATACCAAAAGGTGAGCACATTATGGCCAGAAGAAGAGACCTTCACTGGCTGGCGGTGAAAGATCGGATTGCTTTTCTAAGCAGCCACATTAGTACACCGTTGCCTTTTTGGAGCTGCTCCACTCTATCTAAAATCGCTGGTATACCCATATGCCACCAGTAGGCCCTTGCTCTCGGGAAACCAGGGTCTGATTAACGGCATAGCCCACAAACAGTCAAATGGCTTGTGCAGGTCTTTTAACGCCAGAGCTGCCAAGCTCTGGACCAGTATCCCGACTGCTCTGAGACTTCAAAGAAACATTTTAAAGTCCTTTTTATTTAAGTGAGCACCTGTGATAATCTTGTTCCCATCTGTTCTTTCATGTATGTCCCGTTAACTTTTTGCCATCCTTTGTCTTTATGTTGGCGCCCTGATGCCTGTGGGCTGCTGCGCCCTACAACCCTATAAATAAATAAAAATATCAGGATTAGTTCAAGAGTATATTTGGCATTCATTGACCTGGAGTAGGACTTTGATTGTATCAGCAGGGAGAGGCTTTGGGGAAAGCTATCTACTTGGGGGCTGCCCTTTGGACCTTTTAGATGTGATCAAGGCCTTGCACTCCTCTACGAGCATAAAGGTTAGATTGTCCTTCCATCAAGAAGATTGTCAACAAAAAATGTCACCCTGTCAAACAACAATTTTCTTTAGTTGTGGTAATTGCGTTGCTTGCAAATTTACTGAGAACAAACAAAGATTTGAACATGGACACATCAAGTGGGAGCTTAAGTACCACACAAATTGCCAAGCTAAGAACGCCATATACATCATTATGTATCCATGCAATCTGCTATACATTGGCAAGACGATCCACCACATAAAACAACGCATATCTGAATACAGGTCATGTATCAGAAACAAGGTATGTGACAAACCCTTAGTGGAGCATTATACCAAGGTGGGCCATACGGATGAAGATCTTCGGTGGTTCATTTTACAAATGCTAAAACCCCACCTACAAGGTGGTGATATGGCAGCCCAACTGCACAACATTGAACAAAAATGGATCTATCGCTTGAACACGGTAAACCAAGGACTCAACATCTCAGTGGAATGGAATAATCTAATTTTCACATGATCAAGATCCAAGAATCACCAGCAGGCTAGAGAAAATCCGCAAACAACCCCACATTTCCTGCAGGTCAGCCGGACTATAGTTTTTTTCTACCCTCTAGTAGGTCCCCCTATAGATCGCTATTTGCATCTGAGCAGCTTAAGCAGGCCTGACAGGTACACTCACTAGCGATAGAAGCAGCTGCAGAGACATATGCGACTTTCATCTAGTGGCATGCTGTAATACAGCAGTCAAGACTCCTTGGTCCTCATTACGAGTCCGGCGGTAACCCTGGCGGTGCTACTGGCAGGTTGCCGCTGGACTCGTAAAAGTTGCCGGCACCTAGCTTCCCGGTGCCACTGGCACATTACAAGTCCCAGCAGACCGGGAGCTAGGTGCCGGTAAAATGTTGTTCCCCATTCGCGTGGAGTGCCATGGGAACGGGTACACAGAAGCACCAGCACCATTGTTAACGGTGCCGGTGCTTCCATGACAGGTCTGCCTACTGTGGCTGCTGTGCCCGGCAGGGTCAGACCTGTCGGGCATGGCAGCTCCAGCAGGCAGACCTGTAATATGCCGGTCTGGAAACAACGGGGCTGGTAAGCTTACTGGCACCCTTGTTTCTGGACCGGCAGAGTCAGAATGAGGCCCCTTGACTCCCATCTCAGGTAGACAGCTCTGCATGATAGTTAGCCAGCGCAAAATTTACAAAGCAATTTTTTTCATTTAAAATAGGGAATTTTATTTTCTATTTTTTTTATTTCAATGGAGAAGAAAATGTATCTGGGTAACCAGTAGGCATCCACATATATGGTTTTGGGCCTGCTACTCTAGCAAAAGCAGGGTGTTTGAGTACATGGTACTCCAGACACTCAGTTTCTAAATAGCGCTGTTCGTACAGGAACAGTCCTGCCTCTATGTTTAATGTTCATACAAGATTAGTCCTATCTCCATGTCTGACATTCAGACCACCGTTCATGACGGGTTCTTAATCAACCCCAATCACGGGCGTTCCAATTAAATGCCCTGAAGGAACACAGCGCACCAGTTAACAGGCATACCACACAACAAGGTAACTTAGAATAAGCGGAGCGCATTCTCGCTAATCCTTAGGTAGTTGTGGTGCACACCGGACGGCCACATATATTGGGCGCTAGCTGATTCCGTATTTAAACAAACAGCATCAGCGTACATATGTAGAGGGCAATGGAAGACGCAGGCTGCCGTTTCCATGCAACTCTATTTATCATGGCAAAATAGACTGACTTAGAATCTTAGAGTCCAGGCTGTGCAGTGGGACGACTGACCTAAGCTCACTTTTTGTATCCTGCAGATACAGCAAAGGAACCCATACGCCCTAATAACAGCAGTGGGATCTGAACACATCAGAGAAACACCCGGTACTCATCAACAAGAGACCAAGAGAGAAAGCCACCACCTGTGGTAAGTCAGACAAGTAGGTCTGACGACCTTCACTAGGCCGTTTTAAATCATACAAGCAGAAATAACGGGCTTCCTTCTCTGCAGGTCCGCAGACAGAAACCCGCAATTATTCCGGTCCATCATTGGTTCACATCAAGCAGACCAGGATGATGGAGATCTTTCCACTACGTGTAAGTGAGCGAAACAGAAGCCTACTGGCCCCATGATTTAGATGCACTTCAAGCACTAATTTAGAGATAGAACACTTATTTCTACCCGTTCTTCACTTTGATGCCCACAGATGGGTTCTCCTTCACGTGATACAGTCGCCTGAACTCTGAATGATTTGTGTAGATGATAGATGACATTTCAGACTGTGTTTCCTCCTCCTTCATCTGGCCCTGTTCTGTGTCACAGTTGGTTCTGGGGTTAGACTCAGTATCAGCGGTGGTGCCATATACCTCTGCCATTGTTCTCTTATGATGGCTGAAGATCTTGAATGTTCCTACTTTCTTAGTCATTTAAACTCATCAGCACTGTCATCATCTAAAGCTTGTATGAGTGCAAGATGTGTACTATGCAGTGGGTAGGAAAAGCTGTGATGCATTGTGGGTTGTGGGATGGGCAGATGGGATAACTCACTATTGCCTGTATTCGACCTGACACTGAGAGGTGTAACTTGAAGTGCTTAAGCACATCCGGTACACCACATATTGGACAGGTGGCTCCCCGGGTTGGTACATGAACAGATCTGGATGTGTAACATTGGAAGATTAGATATATTACAACTTGTCTCATGCTTTGGATGGGGTGTACTGAACTATTAGATGCTGCTGAGCAAGTGATGACTTCCAATGTATTCACAAGGCAGCATGACTGATGTTTGAATGCTTGGTGTGCTTTCAGGCATTCAACCTGTAGCTGCTGGTGGTTGGTCCACCGGATTCTTCAAAATGTGTGCAATCCCACCTATTGTAGCAGAAGCCGTTTGGACATTAAACATTTCCACAAGTTCTTTCCTTCCAACATTCGGTTGCTGGGGACAGGCTCTCTAGAGTTTTTGTTTACTTAACACACAACACAGACATTCCTGGAAGCAGTTTTCCAAAGATCGACCTTTTTGCTCTTGCACCTGGATGCAAAGGCTGGCGCAATACGTATTACAATGTTGTAATGTGTCCATTCAAGAGCCCAACATAAATAGCTCTTTAAGCAGGATGCTTGTTTCTTCACATGCTCAGAATACCTACCATTAATGTCACTGTGTGACCACCACTCTCCAAACAACACTACGTTCCCCAAAGGTAGTGCCAATGTCAAGTGCTTGTAAAATCCTGTGTACTGGTATCTGGTATTTTGTGGTCATGTGTTAAATCAAACACCTACAAAAATGACTCCTTAAGCTGGTTGTGTGTCCCATCACATATCAAAACAACTTGCCACTGCCTGTCAACCATCCTACAAACAATTATACATATTCAAAAAGTAGAGGCAAGCTCAAGTGCTTGCAAATCTAGGGTGCTAGTCTGTGGCCTTTTGGTAATATGTGGTTGTGTGTTCCGTCAATTACCTAGTCCAAATACCTCTGCAAGCAGGCTGTGGGTCGCAAAACACACTCAAACTACCTGCCACTAATGTCACAACCCGACTAGCACCTTCTAAACAATTTTAGCTTATCGAAAATAGTGGAAGAATCATATGCTTGTCATTTCTAGTGTGATAATTGTATGTTTGTGGTTGTGTGCTCAATCACGCGCCTACCACAAGATCCTTCTTCAGCAGGTTGCGTATTGTGCTACACAATGAAGCAACCTGCCACTTATGCTCATGTCCCACTACCACCCTGCAAACAATGTTTTCTACTCCTCCAAAGTAGTGACAAAATCAAGAGTTTGGGGCATCTATTGAGCTGGCCTGCGATATGTTTTGTGTTCAAGCAAGCGCGTTGTGGGAATTTCTCCTCAAGCAGGCTGTGTATTGTTTCATACATGCAAACAGCCTGTCAGTAATTCAGCTGGCTCACCAATATACAAGCAATTTTACATTCCACAAAAGTAGTGCAAAAATCAAATACTTGTGAAATGTTGTGCAGTATTCCCTGGTATTTTGTGATATGCTGCAAATTCGTCATCAAAAAGATGGCGTGTTGCATTTCACACGCAAAGGAAATTAACTAATGCCACTGTGTTGTGACTGGATTTAGTCTGTCTTGTCCTGCTGACCATCTAGGGATGCTGATAAAATGTTTGTGAATGTCTATGAGGGACAGCGCAGGAGAATGTTCTCAAAGTGTCTGTTGGGGGCCCAGAATGGTCAGTGGGTGGTCTCATGTACATAGATTAAGAGCGCCTTGAACCTGTGCATAATGTAAATAACAGTATGCTGACTTTTTGAACTTAGAGGCTCACAGCTGGCCTGTTTAATATTATCCCCACTCCTCTTTCAAATCACTAAACAAAATCATCCAAACAATTATATGATCCCAAAATGCAAAATCAAGACTTATAGGGACTCATTTTGAGTTTGGCGATGATTTTGCATTAAGTCTGCAAAAGTAAAGCCAAAATAATGTACTGTTGCTGCTAATTACCACTAGATTATGAGTGGTGGGAAGGTGGCGTAAATCCCCATCATGGAGTCTAAGGGACTTCATGGGGATTTTCTTTCAAATTTACCATGAGCCGCAATTCCAACATGGTGCAGCGGATGTTTTTTTGGCCTTAAAGCGCAGGATTTACCTGCAGCAACTTTCTTCAAGGTCAATGTTTGGCAGTGCACTAAGGGTGGTGGCAATTCTAATGCCACCAAAAAAGTCATGGAACAGAATTAATGCTACTTTTTCACTGCGTTGCAAAACGTGTAATGAGGCCCCTATGGTGTGCTGGTCTCGGTCTCTGATATTTGTGGGTTGTTTTTTCATTCAAGTACATGCCGATGACAGTGCTTCATCTGAATTGCGTGCTGAGCCACGTGGCATATTATCTCACATACGAAGAGAAAATGTATATATTGTTGGTACATTTTTATTAAACTTGCTGTTAATCCTGAAACCAGCCAACTCTGCATTCCAAACAGCGCAAACAAATCTTTCAGTTGCTTTAGTGATTGTGAAATCTACACTTGAGGCTCTAAAAAGTATGCGTGCTGATCCAATGTTTTATATTAAATATTGCTCTCCTTCTACTGCTGAAAATATTTCAGGTCATGTCACACATTCAGACAATGGACCAAAAAGACGAAGAACCCTAAATTGCCGATTTGCAGATTCTGTGGTATGTACCACAGTTGGACAATCTAAAAATGACAAGGATTCATCAATTACAGAACAGAAAATGCTAAGGAAACCACTGCTGCACATTCTTGACAGAGCAATTGCTGAAATGGAAACTAGATTCTCCCAGAAAAACACTATGCTAATAGAAGACATTGCTGCTCTAGTTCCCTCATCACAGCATTTTCTGGATGTCAATGGCCCTCATTACAACCCCAGTGCTAAACCCTGGCGCTGTTAGCACCATGGTTGGTGCCGGTGTTGTAACGAGTCCGCCATGGTGAAATGGGGAAATACCGCCCCATTCCAAGGTTGGCAGGGCGGTATTTCCCCATTTCACCATGGCCCTTCCCCATTCCCATTTTCGCCCCATAGGGCTCAATGGGACTGGGGAAGGCGCTAAGTACGGTACCGCAAATTGCGGTACCGTAATTAGCACCGAGGTCCCTTTGCGGTACCCTACTTTAACGGCTGGTATAACCAGCCGTTAAGGTCGGGTCCTGCAAAGGGACCTCGTAATCAGGCGTTAAGGGTTTAACGGCACCAACACCTTTTACGGCGCCGTTAAACCCTTAATGCCAGGGTGGTAATGACCCCCAATGTATGTTCACCTCTTTTAGACCTAAAACAGATCAGCAAATCCACTTTGGAGGCAGAACTGGTAGTGGCAAAACCATTGCTGCAAAACAAAATCACAGCAGGTTCAAATATTGCCACAATTTGTGAAGTGCTAAACAATTATGCAGACGCTTTTCCAGGGCTGCATGAAATATATGTATCTGCACTTGTCATAGGCATTTCAACTGCATCCTGTGAGAACTCATTTTCTACTATGTCCCGTGTAGTCACAGCCTTTCGGCGCTCAATGCTTCATGATCGTAAAGAAAATCTGACCATATTAGCACACGAGAAAGAACTGACGGGAAATCTTTGCATGGATGACTTTGTAAGGGAGTTTTCAAAGATAAAGAGAAAATTACCCCTTTAAATCAGTTGCCAAAGGACTATTCTCATTTGTCAAGAATACTTTTTTTTTTGCATGGAGTTCTTTGTAAGGGAGTTTCAAAAGTTAAAGAGAAAATTACCCCTTTAGTTTAAACCAGTTGTCAAAGGACTATTCTCATTTGTCGAGAATACAGTTTTTGGAGAAAAAAATGTATGTCTTGCTCATTTTTGACTTTATTGTTTTTTGCAAAGTATTTTTGTTTTTGCGGAGTACACCCTAAGTCTAACCTAATTAATCATGAATATGTATGCAGTTTGAATTCTACAAATGAAAAAAATCTGAAAGAACACATATAGGCTGCTTGGTTAAAAAGGCAAGGGCAAAACCAACCGTTTGTGCTTTTGGTTAGGTATATGGTAGGCATTTGCTAGGCACTGATATTATGGTGGTACTACCTGGCCATAGGTTTGCAACAGTGCCGGGAAAATGATGTGATTACCTAGACATTTGATAGGAGTGCTTGGCAAATTCCTATGTAATACCTATACATAAGCCAGCTGGCTTTGTCAATGCTTGATTTTAACAGGACTTCAGTGCAAGGAACAGATAATAATCAAGTGGCTAATAGCACACTTGGTTAAGACATGTTTATTACACCATGAGCGATTTACTTCTGCAATACACTCTCAGCAGACTGCTTAGAAATAACTGGCAGACAAAAGTGTGATATTTCAGATTGCTAGAGTGATCTTAAAGAGATCTCAGGGGGATGTGTTTTGGGTGGCTAGGTGCAGGTAGTGGGTGTGGCCCTGAACAGTCCATGGCTGTGTAAATAACCAAACAGCTGCAAGTTATGTGTCCTTTCTCACTTGCCAACTCCCACTTTGCTGTACTCGAATACAATTGTTTCGGATTAAAGGTGTCACTGAAGCGCCACCTAATAGCCCAAAATAAAAATACAATGGATAAGATGTGCAGGTATGGACTTTGCAGAGCTCTTAATTTTCACACAAACTGCATGCAGAGTGCCAACCTAAGAACAATGCTTGATGACTGCCCTAATTGAAGATGCCAAGAATGTGACTTTCACAATGTCTCTCATATACTTTCGGGTGTCAGGCAGCCTGCCCTGCCTGAAAATGTGTCACAGCAAGAATGATGACTTTGTTCCTCTTCACTCTAAGGGTACGTCTCATAATAATTCCTACCTAATCAGAATGTATTCTTTGTACTTGGGAGGGTTTAGCCGCTTGTCCTGCCTGACAGGGACTAGGCCAAGAGGGTGAGTATGGGCCGTGTTTCAGTGCTTTCTGTCATAGGTACTTACTGGTGGGTTTCTGACCAAGTGTGGAAGACTGCCCGGCCAGAGTATGTCATGGATGGGACTGTTTATAAAGTACTGATCTTTATTAGCTCATGCAGTATGGGTAACTGTCCATAGTGTTTGTATGGAAACAGAATCTAACCCATGTATTGTTTGTGCTATAGGTTTGGAAGGCTATATAAAGTAGCTACGCGGTGGGTTAGGCTACTCTCACTGGAAATTGGGCCCACCCCAATAACACCTCTGGCCCACCTAGATGATATACTCTGGATCCGGGCCTGGTACATGGGATGGAATGCATACTGTAAAATGTCTGCAGCAAGCTCTTCTGGCAGAGAAGGTCAAATCTGCCTGTAACAAAATCCTCAAGGCCAAGGGGTTATGTGGCATTTCTGTGAAATACAGATACATGTTTCCCTTTAAATAATGTTTCCATGCACTTTGCAAAAATAAAAAAGGTCAAATGCGTTATACCATTGGTTCCCTCAATAAGTTCTCAAACAATATCCACCAGTGCCAGCCTCCCCAGTCTCTGCAAAGTTCCCATAGGCTGATGTGAAGCTCCAGCGTCAGAACACTGTAATAGTCCGATATGGCTACTATCGCCCTAATCACATACAAGTTTGACATGTTCAGAGTATCCAAATACATTTAAAATGCTAGCAAATTGGGGTTCTACCAAACATACTCGCCTGTCTCTAATGTTAAGGTCTATAAGCACAATGCAAAAGTCATACTAAATTAGGACAGTATAGTTGGCAAACAATGTATCCAACCTGACTTGATTTCCACCTAGTAATTATCCTAGTCCAAATACATCTTACAAACATTTCTAAAGGGCATTTATAAAAAAAACTATATTGGTAATGCATAAGTGCTAATTATTTAAAACTGTTATAATTTCCACCACAGGCAAGTATATCATGATGGAATCTTTTAACCTACAGAATTTGCAACATGCCCAAAAAGTCTGAGATCGTGACACCTTTGTGACTTTCCATTTTCTTTGTCTGACCCTAATGACTAGATTGGACGATTATTCGATAGTGGGCTAGGTGTGAAGGGGAAGTCCATGTACATTTTGAAAAACAATAGAAGGATCCAGGAAAATGCATACATATATTGTTTGAACTCCTTTAAAATGTGTTGGGTGGGGATGGATGAAGAACCCTGAACAAGGTACACTTACACGGGTCAGGTTTGGTGGACAGAGAGTGATGTTTTGAGATAATGGAGGAGTGTGTCTCAGAGCTGCCTGCAAAATCTATGTGTCTTTAGCAAGTTGTTGTGCCAAATCGGACCACTAAGTCCCTTTTCTCCCAAAATTGTCAGAGGAGAACACGCTCTAACAACAAGTATTGCGCACACGTTTATTTCTATGATTCTATTTATGTCCCCACTATGAAAGCTTAATCAGACTCTACTCATGATGTAACTAGTATCCTGAAAAAAGACTTGAATGAGACTTATTGGTTTTGTCCTTTCCAGGTCTGACGGCAAATCTAATGGAGCCATTTGGATCGGATTGAATCGTGGCTGAGTTGGTGAAAATTTAAAAAGTGGATTTTGTGATGAAGATTTAGCACTTGTATGTTTCTCTAATTACAGCGTTAGTACAATGTTTTACCTCCCTATCTATCAATAGCTATCCTCATGTTTCATTAAATCAATCTTACAGCTCCCCCTCACCCCCACTTCTCTCCTTCTCCCCGCACTTGTGCGATCTGAATGACACAAGGCCTAGTAAAATGGTTGTTTTGTCCTCCTTCTGTCCTCCCTTCCTTGTCTTGTCGCGCCTAGAAATACTTGTGTACAGCCACGTTATAAATGTATTATTACATCATATCATAGTCATCTCATTGACAGTCCGATCTAGCTTGATTTCGTTAACATTGGCAATTTTCACTTGGTCAGCGCCAAGAAACCGCATTGTGGTGTACATGCACATTTCCATAATGTAACCTAGCATCAGCCATGGGGTCAGTTACATTGCCTCTGATTTCCATCCACTCCTTTGGGAACATTTAGAGTAGCTAATGAATGTCAGCAAATGAGTCCAAGCGAGACTGCTTTTTGCAAAATCTAGGTTTTCCAGTGAACATCATTTACACACGCAAAGGTGCCTTGACAAAGTTATGCAAATGGTAAACATGAAATATCACTTTTTATTCAACCAGGAGTTTTTATTTTGAGTGCATGCCAAGGAGAAAAGTAGGCGCCCATTTCCAATGTTCTGGGAGTAAATACAGAAAAATAATTTAACATCAAAACTGATTTTCTCGAGCGTCTGTGTGGATGGGGAGCGCTGCAGTGCATATAACAGTTTGTAGAGAGATTTCAAAATAAGAGGAAGGAAAAACAAAGATTCGTGAGACAATAATGAACTCTTGACCCAAAACATTGTTATCAGCTGAAGGAGCGATTCTGCAGTTACTCCAATTGCAATGTGTGTTATCCGTTTTTCATGCGATACAGTAAGAAGTGGGTTGCCAGATATTTGGTTGAAAAAATGTGGTCGACTGGACAAATGGTCGAACCAATTTGGTCGAAAGCCAAATGGTCGAATTTTTTTAATTTTATTTTCACCCTTTTTTTGGGGGGGGGTCCCCCCAACCCCCTTCTTTTTCTAAAAAAAACCTTTTTTTCCCTAAACGAAAACCAAAAAAATACATATATAAATAAAATAAAAAATTCAACCATTTTGTTTTCGACCAAATGACGTCGACCATTTGTCTTTCGACCAATTTACAGTCGACCACTTGTCTGGACAGCTAAGAAGCAATTATGAAGTAACATACATGTACATTGTGTTTTAGCACAAATACCCTATTTCTGATAAACTCTAGATCATCATGATTAAGACATCTGTTACCAAGCAATGGTTTCAAATCTTTAAGAATAGAGAAGTTGGAAAGATGTTTAAACATATATATTGTAATGGCAAGAGTATTTATTAAACTGTAGAAAGGGCACACTGATTATTTAAATAGCCCATTGATAGATACTTGACATAGTTCTGAAATAGCAGTAAATACCTTACATACAACTTCAGTAATAACAAAATGTAAAGGCATACAGATATGCAATACACTGTTCAAGGTGGTTGGGTATCATTGGAGGATGACAGTGCTATGGGACTCGGGGCTCCCTCTTGGGGGAGAGGGTGGATTATGGAGTGAGTCAGTGCTGGAATGTCCTTACTTCCTTGGGGTAGATCATATTATTGTTTTGAGCGTTGGGGTGAAGGAGTGAATGGGGGAAATAGAATAGGGGAAAGAAGATTGAATGAGTACTTTGCAAAGCAGAGTGTGAGGAAATGAGAAGAGGGAGACATATTCAACCAGGCCGAGGGGATAGTTCACAGATGGAGTTAAACACAAGGTTGTGAATAGGATGCCTTATCAAATGAAGGAGCACCCCATGTGAAGACCATGCCCAGAGAGGGATCGAGGAGGATCAAGGGAGGTCGTAGATGGGGTGGAGTAGCACACTTTAATACCCCCATGAAAGGAGCAAAGGAGTGGGGGGGGACCCGCGAGGAGCCGGAAGCAGTATCCCAGCGAGCTGGGGGCCAGAGTGGTGATGAAAGTTTGAGTAGAGTACAGTGTGAGATAGGGGTGGATTATACAGCCACTCATGAGGTTAAGCCTGGCAGCCATAGGAGGGGAAGTGACGAGCTACCAAAGTATCCAATCTGCTCAAAGGGAATTTAGAGACTGCAAGTCTTGGGGGATATGGTAAGGAAGCCAGAAAGGAGGTAGGCAAAGGGTTAATGACTGCTGCATTGCAGGCCAAGAAAAACATCTCTTTAATTGTTGAGTTTGAGTATCAGACAAAGCAGTGCCATCCACTGATGTATAACAGATAGTTAGTGATTGATGCGAGGGGACAGCTCATGGACAAAAGACGGAAAGGAGAAGAATGTTTTATTATCGTCGGCTAACAGATGATATAAGAAGCCAAAAGAGGAAATGAGGTTGCAGAGAGAGGAGCTGTGCAATATGAAAAGGGGGGTAACAAGATCATACTGTTGCAGGACCGCTGCATCAGAGGAGTTCCCAATGTTGAAGGAAAAGGAGGAAGAGCAATCAGTCGGGTAGGAGGGGACCCACATGAGGACAATGCCGTGGAAACTAAGATTTGAGAGAGGAAGCCAGGATAATCAACTGGTGATAGTTGGTAGAGATCAAGGAGAACAAACACAGATGGCAATGGTGGCCCTTAATAACGAGCTGGAGACATGGGTGAGTGCTGGTTCCCCGGAGTTTCTGATGCAGAACACAGATTTGAGGGGGGTCACTGCATCTGTTGCGCTCCAGGTTGTTAGTGATGCGACTGAAGATTGAAGATGTTCAAGAAGTTTGGATATTGAGAAAGAAGTGAGATGGGTGGATAGTTGGATGGGTGTCTGGGTTGGAGTCTGCGGTAGGATTCTTCAACATGGTATAATTTGAGAAAATGTCTTTATCTCCAGGGCCACTGAACGGAAGGTTTGTACATTTTTGGAAAAAAATTCATAATCTCTTCATCCTTAATCCTAATAAAGTTCAGAAACCATTGTTAACATCAACACTTGGAAATGCTTCAGTATTTGTAGGTTCACCAGAAAATGTATGCGTATGTATATGTATATAAATGTGTATGTGTGTATAAAATCCACTAGCTTGAACCAGGAAAACTATGATGAAATCCAAGAGATAAAATGTTATAACAGATGTAATTACATTTGCATTTTTGATTTGTTCACAAACATTTGACATCAAATGTGAAATCAACAGTTTTTAAAATGGATTGACTGCATAGTGTGTTCTCACCCTAGTGCTTTGAATGTTGTCATGAACCTATCTAGCTTTTGTGCCAAAACATTGCATCGTAAGTCGTAAGATGTCCTTGTGAAATGCACTGCAGCTTAAGAGCATCGTCAAACAAGAGAAGAGCAGGACCCCAAAGAAGATGAACTTCCAGTTTATCAGACATTTCAGAGCAAATGTCCCTCCAACACCTGTTGATAAAGATACAAAGCCAGATTGGAATAAATCCAGTTTGAATGTTTATCAAAGTAGGGACAACAGACAAAAGTCATTGCATTGGGTATCAAGTAAGGAATTTACCCCAAACTATGAAAATACAGATATGTGTGTGCATTTACCATTTTTAACGGAAGAGGTGGTGGTCACATCAGAAATCAGGCTTAAAGAGTTATGGGCCTCATTACGACCCTGGCGCTGATGGGTTAACGGCGCTGTAAAAGGCTGCGGCGCCGTTAACCCATTAGCACCTGATTACGAGGTCCCTTTGCGGGACCCGACCTTAACGGCTGGTTTACACCAGCTGTTAAAGTAGGGACCCGCAAAGGGACCTTGGTGCTAAGTACGGTACCGCAATTTGCGGTACCGTACTTAGCGCCTTCCCCATTCCCATAGAGTCTTGCTTTTTTCGATAGTGTCTTCAAAAGGGGTGTTTCTTAATGGTATTTATGAAATAGCCTCATTACGAGTTGGGCAGTATTCCAGCAGTAAATCCTCCAGAATATCCCCCAATGGAATTACCATTACTGCAACTTGTTCCGGCGGAAATACTGACGGATAACAATTGGCGATGGCAGAGTTAATCCCCATTTTTTACAGTCCATTGGACTCTATGGGGCATTTTTGGCGGAATTACCGCTGCTGCAATCCCAGTGATTTTGCCAATTCTCTGCAGAAAGTGTGAGGATTTACCGCCAGCATGATGCTGGAGGTAAATCCCCCGCTCCAGGGCCATACTCGTATTATGGCAGTGTGTGAAAAGTGGTGGTAACTCCATTATTGCCAATTCTTTCCCCACACCGCCATACTTGTAATGAGCCCCAATATTGAGTGAGGGCCCATAGGCAGTGTGCTGGTCTGCCATGACCAGGTCTACGTGCACCAAGATGGAGGTGTCTCCAAGTTATCATTTCTTACACATATTCCTCAAAATCTCTTGCATATAGATATTTATCATGGTATTTATCTTTATTATTCTTAATAATGCAACAGGCCAAAACGTCACAGTGCGCTTTACATACAACAAAACAGGAAGCAGTTTTCTTGAGGTGGCAGGTCTTTAGTATTTACCGTAGATATAGAAAAGAGGAGAGGGACAAGGAGAAAATGCAGTGGACTTGGGCGAGGGGAGCGACAACAGGATGGGTTGAGAAGACAAGTCAATATATCAGTAGAAGCCGCATGCCCCAAACGATGAATTCTTTGGCACATAAGGAACGTTTTATTCTTTCTTAAACACATGGTGGCACGTTGAGTGTGAATGTCCATAGCTAAGCCATTGCAAATAGTGGCCAGATTGGTGAGAGGCTTGCTTGGTTAGAAAGAACAACTAGGATGTCATAAATAGAACCCACAAGCAATACAACTGGGGGTGGTATGGTCGATGGGAAGACACTTGGGGGAATCAAATGTATGATTTCTGCCAGTGAGTGGAGTTGCTGTTTACCTGTCAATGTGATCCATTTGCCATGAACAACAATAGTGGGAGCCCAATATAAACGGGAGTCCTTTGTCATATGTATTGATGCTAAGAGATAATCCATTTACACGGACCTCAGAAAATCAGGTGTGGGTCAAATATGGATGATTTCCTGGGGTGTTAGAAGGAAAAGTTCGAGTCTGTAGAGGCTAAACCTCTCCAATCAACCTCCGCCCAAAGAGTCATCAACTTTCACTGCATTGATTTATAAAGTAATCTCTGGATATACACATGGCTGGACAGAAAACAGTACTTTCTCAAGACACTGCACTCCAGGTGTCTTTCGGATGTACCTTTCAAAGAGTGCCTGCATCCCATTCCAGAGTATTAATTGGCAATCATTATCTAATAGAAAGTGCATCAAAGATGCTGAGCTACCATCTTCTGCCACGGAGCAGCAGTTCTACACAAAGATGGCCGCCGCAGCATCTGCCGCATTTACAGAGCCTTCACAACCCATTGCGCCGACTTCGGCGCACCGTGATTTTCCACCAAGGGCCTCCTCTAAGAGTGATGTACCCTATCTGGGCCCAACTATAGTTCCCTGCAACAACATGGAGAAACATCCTCCATCTACCCCTGCCTCAGACCATGGGAGCTGCCCTACACGAGTCAAGCCCTGCTGGGCTATCATCAACTGCCACCGAGCAGCTGCTCCACATGAAGATGGCCTCCACGGCATCCACTGCATTCACAGGGCCTTCCCGACCCATTTCCCACCTTCTGTGCATCGTGATTGGCCATGCAGGCCCCTCTTTACTGGATCTGAGAAGGGCCGTCAGGCGAAGCCGGCCCCCCTCCAACATCCTCCTCTAAGGGTGATGTACCCTGTACGGTCCTGTCCGGCCACAGCTGCGTGCTTTGCCTCTTCATTATTGTCTACCCCATTGATGTCGGCACAAGGTAAAATCAGCATTTATACACACGTGATAAAGGCAATACTGCTCAGCCCTTCTCAAACCTATGAAGGTAAGAAGAGCTAAGCCTCTTCCTGCAGTTATTTTAGTGTTTCTAAAGTTACCATAACAACAACTTTACCGGATGATCTGCCACCCCCAACTTGCTTTCTACCTGCCTCAATGCTGCTCACTATACATGTCAGTATGTACTGCACCTCTTCTTTCCATTCACTGCTATTACAGTGCCTGACTTCTCCTCCCCCTGCACTCGCTCTTCAGACTGCTTCCCACAGAGAGCCGGCACAGACCAATGTGCGTTACCCCCGCCGCATTCCACCAGATGAGCTAGGTCACCAGCATCCACTACCTCAGTGTGTGTCCACATCCTACGCTGGCCTATCCCCCGTTACAACTGTGCAATACTCCTAAGCAGCTCTACCCCACCAAGCACTAAACCATCATCCCTGCATGCGTGTACCCATGGATGCTATCTTGTCCCACATCATTCCAGCCCACAGTGCTTAGCCATCAGTCCCACCACAGAACTCAACTGCATGCTGCACTGCCCTAAGCCAACAAGCCGCCATCCTGGCCAGTACCTCACTCAACCACCCCCAACATTTTCATGGATTTAATCAAGAACACCCACCCCCTGCCTTCTTTGGTAGCCAATATGACCGAAATAATGCCTTATCCAGCAAGCACTACCCTGCATCTGCCCAAATTGTGCCAGCGGACTACCATGCCTAAACGTACGCATTATGTCCGGCTTGGGCCTAAGACAGTGAAGGGCACAACCTCTACTGCAAGTGAACAATGCTCACCGAAGACACCTTGTCTCCTTAGCTGCCCTCCTGCCAAATGTAAAATGATGAAAGGAACCAAGCCCAAACACTGCAACCCGATTACACCACTAGCAGCCACCAGCCTACTGTACAACCTATTGCACACACAGGACACAATGCCACCCCTAGTCCCATCTTGAATCCCCTAGCCACTACCTCATTCAAAGAAGAAATACAGCCTTGTCGGGGTGATGCATGACTTGCCAGACTCAAAGCTATAATAGCCCCTCAGTTGCCCCCCACTCAGAAGCTATAACCACCCACATTTGGGACCACTAGACTCTCCAGACCCAACCCGCGCTCAAGCCCACCAACACTGCTTCCTACAGGTAAGGAACAACTGTCACCTCTACAATCCCCTCCCAAGCAATCTGAAAGCTCAAAATGTGCACGCATTAACATAATCTCACTGAGAGCTCATGCAATACATGTACATGATCTCATACTAGAACACCAACTCGACATCCTTGTCACCACGGAATCATGGCTACACAATGCCTCAGGCCCTCTTCTCTCCCTGGCCATCCCACCTAACTACATTATCTTTAGGGCCGACTGCCTGAATGCCATTGGAGGTGGGTTAGCCCTCATAGCAAAATCCTCTTTACAGATTAGAGCCTTCCCCATTCCCAGTACTCCCGGGTTTGCTACTAAAGCTTACCACCAACCCGAAAACTACCTACAACATCCTCCTGCTCTATTGCCAACCTAATGGCTTTAATGACTCTGACCTGGACATCCCCCTCCTGATTAGGCCACTCATGAAACCCATGACTAAATTCATTATCCTAGGCGACATCAACGTCAGATATAACAACACTTCAGACCCCAAAACATCTGCCCTTGCAAAGGCTTTAGAAGACATGAATTTCACCCAACAGATACATTCCCCTACTCACAATGAAGGTCGAATAATGGATTGGATCCTTACAGCTAATGCTACCATAGATATCACCTCCATCAATGAAATACCATGATCTGACCAGTGCTTGATCCACTTCAATGTAGTTATCACTGCTCCTATTACCGCTCTGGCACCTACGTCAAACTCATGGACGCACTGAAGTCCTGTTCCTTACCTTTGAGTTTGAACCCTCAGGACATAGTCAACCATTACCATGCATGTCTTTGCAACACTACAGACAGGCATGCCATGATCACTGCAGAAATTCCTAAACCTCACAAGCCTAACAACACTTGGTTCACTGAGGACCTCGTTACCCTATCCATCATGTTTGGTTTTCTATGCACCTTGAGGCCCTCCAGCGATTTAGCGTGTTATAAAAATTAAATCAAATCAACTACCACCCCATTACCACGGCCCCCTTCCTACTCAAGATACTATACCGTGTAACTTACAAGTCCAACAATATCTTGAGCAAAACCACCTGCTTGAAATGAGGCAATCAGGTTAACACCCTAAACACAGCACGGAAACAGCCCCCTTGGATTTAAAAATCCAAATGGATAATATCCGGGACTCTGGCAAAATAGGTATCCTCCTACTCTTAGACCTTTCTGCTGCTTTCGACTTAGTTGACCACAATACTCTCTGTCAACACCTCAGTCAGCACTTTCATTTCGCACTGAAAGCCACTTCTTGGATACACTCTTTCCTTGGCGAACACACCACTAGAGTCTTCATTGGTGAGGCTGCTGCCAGTCCCATCCCCGCCTCTCTAGGCGTACCTCAAGGATCCTGTCACTCACCCCACTGTATAATACATATACTAAGCCCTTTTTTGACCTCCTTGTATCTTTGGGTGTGATATACACTAACAGACGACTCACAAATACTCATCCCGATCACAGGTAACTTAGCCCAAGACACCATCACAATCAACACAGTGTATAGAACCATTCAAAACTGGAAGACCACACATAATCTCTGTTGAAATGACGAAATAAAAAAGCTCCTAATTGTGGGCTCCCCTTATCGGCTTAAAAACCTTGATTCCTCCTTCTCCTCTCTCTGCATTGATGGCACCTCCATCCCAGTCCTGAAACAGGTCAAAGCCCTGGGGGTCCAAGCGGAGCTGACTATAAACATGCATATTAATGCACTATCCTCTGCCACAGCCTATATTTCCCGGCTTATATCATTGAGCAGACAATTCTTGGTGCCAAGCAACTGCCTCATGCTCGCACAAGCATTGATTGTACCTAAAATTGACTACTGTAACATACTTCGTTTGGGCACCTCAACTTTTAATCTGGCTAAACTCCAGCTATTGCAAAATAAAGCATTGTGAGCCGCCCTCAGTCGAAATCGATCTGACCACATCTCTTCAATCAGACGCGAGGTACACTAGCTGCCAATCAAAGCACATATTGACTTTAAAACCCTAACTCTTGTTCACAAGTGCAATTACAAAGAGGCACCGACTTACCTCAATGACAGTCTCTCTCAGAATTCAGTGTGTGCGCTTAGATCCATCTGCAGTATCTCCCTGGTCACCCCGCGCTACAAGAGGAAAAGGGTGGGAGGCACCAGATTTGGGGTTGCTGCACCAACTGTCTAGAACACTCTCCCCGCAGACATCAGAAATTGTACAGGGCATTAAAAAAACGTGTAAAAACCTGGCTCTTCCATAAGTATGAATAACGTACTGTATTGTATGTATCTTTTGCTTCTCTCCTCTGTCTCTTTTTACCAAACGCTGTGATACCCCAGGGTTTGGGCGTTATATAAATGCCATAACTTAATGAATACAATACATCATAGTTTCTGTAGTAACCTAGATGACAGATTTTAAAAAACAAGAAACCATTTTATAGCCACACTTAAAGCCTGCATATTCAACTAACCTGTCACAATTGTGTGGTAGGTATCCCAAGGTGGGAGACGGCATGGGGGGCAAATTATATTTTATATATCACTGCTAGCAGTTGGCTTAGGCGCCTTGCAAAGAAGCTTTCATCTTAGTTTCAATACAATAAAGAGCCAGGTTTCTTGTAGCCAATGTTACACCATTCTGCATTAACACATTTCCCCCATAGATCAAGTGAATGTGTGAATTCACAAGTATCAGGGCATAGGAGAAAGTCATGATATGTATCGAAAGTAAAGTAATAAAGAAAAAGTGGCTGCATTAATGGCTTTTCCCTGTCCTGTGACTTACGGGAACCTACTCGTGTGATAACACGTTTTACCAGAAGGGGGCTGGGAATTGTGACCGCAAAGACTTTACTTCTATTATCTGGTTTCCTGGTGTACATGTGCAAATGTGGAAAAACATCCTCTCTTCTCCATACTCTCGTACAATCACGTGGCATTATGGGTCTTCTCAATTGTTGAGCGATGGGATAATGAACGGGCCGTAAACTCACTTCTGCCTACGTTTTAGAAAGTTATTCATCATTTGCTCTCATAAATATGATGCGCTGGTTTCTGAAGTTAAACAAAGGTTGTGAACAGGCAATACATAAACTGCAAGGTGGGGGCTGGCTTGGTTGTGGTTTGTGTCTAGTTGTGAGAACTGGCTTATGCTTTTAAACATGTATAGCTGTGTTTATTACCTACTTGTGCTAATTTCACAGAAGGTCATCTACAGTGGTATTCCTTCACACACATGCTTTGAGGTACTAAAAATCACTGTCGCCTCATACTTCAAACTTTTTGTTCAGGGATTTCAGCCACTTCTTTTTCTGTGTGAAAAGTGGTGGGTTTGAGGAAATGGAGTTTAAATGCAATCTGTCTGGCCTGATCATGTAATGCTTTATATCTTTTCTTTGGGTTTGTTACACACACATGGAGGCGGCCATTTGAGAGCACTAATTGTAAGACATGGAATACAACTCAATCTTGCATGATATGCCAGTTCCACAGAATTGTTGCAATACGTGTGGTTTTTAAGAAATCTAGTGCATGTGGATCTATGATAGGAGCAGAGTTTCGGGGTTAGGAGCATTAACAAGATAGGGATCTGCCCCAAAATGCATGTTCCAAGGTTGGTCGGTAACAACTGCGTTTAGACAGGCTGATTTTAGGCATCTGGCTGGCTGAAGTTCAGATACAGGCCCTGGTAAGGTAACATGCAGCGGAACAATTAAATGCTTTGTGTGCCAGGCATTGGGGCTTAAGATCAATTGGTATTTCACTGATAGCCAATGTAAGGGGAGGGGTCCAGAGAGATATGGTAAACTCACTTGAGACTGAAGATAAGGAAAACTGCAAGCTTCTGTGCTTCTGCAAGTAGTTTAAGGATCAAATAGAGACACCACTGTTTGGGTGTTTACTGAAATTGTGAGCGGTAGAGTTAAGAGCAGGAGGATGGGGAGAGAGGTTAGGTCGCAACAGTTGCAGGTGGTGGAAGGCAGACTTGTTGAGTCACTGATTAGTTACTTGAAGATCACCCGAACATTGTCGATTGCGAATTGAGGAGTAAGGGGGTGGTCCAGGGCTAATGGCTCGGAGAATGGGCCTGCCAAAGGCAATACCTGACTCAAGAGCTTGATTTCAGTGTTTCCAGTTTTGAGACAGAGGTGGCTGCTGCACATCAAGCTTTGCATGGGTAAGATGAAACTTGCCAGTGGCAGTGGTCTGTGCTCATGTAGAAGACTGTTTAGGAACTACCAAAGATGTGAGCCAACAGAGAGCTATAAACATTGAAGAGGATAGTTCAAAGTGCAGCTAGAAATTCCACAAAGGGTGTGGGTCCAGTGGACCAGAACGGAGATACGTTTCTATGATGGTGAGAACAGAAGAGAACCTGCTGAGTTCAGTGTCCTCCGTGCTGTAGTATTTTTTGTGATGATAGAAGAGGATGGTATGATCCATGGTATCTTAAGAGCGGTTGAGGAGAATCAGGACACAGGCCTGAACATGATCATTGGCAGAGAGTTATTTTAGGGGATGTGTGAAAGGGGTGGTTTTAGTGCCACGTCTCTGACATGCAATAGGTTAGAACCTTAGGGTCATCTGCATTTTCACATACAGCTTTTCCCCTCCCCCTCCAATGGAAACTCTCCATTAATTAGCTACAGAATGAGCAAGGAGAAGAAATCATACTTCTTTGGAAGGGTTTATTGTCTTTCCATCGAAAGAGTTTCCAACGAAACCCTTTCCATCGAAAGATTTGCAGCACATTTTTTCCATCAAATGTATGTATGTGGGATAAATGCATTTTTAGTAAAAACATTTTTTGGGGGGTAACCCCCCTAACCCCTGTGATTTTTACTTTTAAAAACCCACCCCAAACAAAATTAAGCCTGTATCCCACGCACACATACATTCGATGAAAAAACATTTGTTTGCAAAACATTTGATGGAAAGGGTTTCGTTGGAAACTCTTTCGATGGAAAGACCAGATACCCTTTGCGCACCACAAAATGGTCATGCCTTTGGAAAATGGACTTTAGGAGCCTGCAATTATTTGGAGATCAGTTTCAACTCATCTTTTACTGTGATGTCACGGTCAAGGTCTTTGTCTAAGTGGGCCACATGGAGACATTAAGACAATGGAAAATCTGCAGGTTCTTTAATTATTATCCATGTTCTTGACAGAACTCTTTACCAAGCTTTTAATAAAGCTAAATCAGATGCCACTGAAGTGTTTGTGGTGTTGTAAATAAAATAAATATCTCAGAATAAGCTGGTATAACCAATGGAGAAAGAAGGTGGTTCTCTGTCTTTCTTCAATATCAATAGGCCTTAGTTATAAGGTGGAGGAGTACACTTGTTAAATATTGGGATAGCAGCTGGAATGGAAGAATTTTAGAAGGTAGAGGATACCTGGATGTATCTCCTTTTAATGAAAATGTTCCTGGAGTAGGAGAACCAACAACAAGGGATGCATTTCTAGTAATTAAGGCACCTGTAAAGACTTCCAAAACAGTGAGCATTGCTCTGTGTTTTAATAGGGCCACCTCTATAGATAGGCTAATGAACTGGCCTCTGCGGTCCTCGAGCAATTGCTATGCGGCCATACTTAGAAGTCTGAGCGATGCACGTTTTTTAACATAGCCCCGGGGGCATTACACGACCGGTAATGGCCTCCCTCTGAGGGTCATATTGCCATTAGTGCCCAGACACGTCATACCGCAGTACTAAATGCAATGACAGTTTCTCGACTTGAGAAAAAAAAAGAAAAAAAAATGGCAACCAGTGATCGGGAGAAGGGAGTACATGTAGTCCCTTCTCCCTTTCCATGGCGGACATTGAAATCAATGTAAAGAAAATAAACAAACAAAATGGATGCCATGGAACAGAAAGGGACTACACATAGTCCCTTCTCCATTTCCATAGGGGCCAGTCATGGAAGGAACCCCGCAGCCATGGCGGTGAGGAAGCCTTGTCAGTCAGGTAATGCCCTGGCGAGGGCCAATGAGCTTCCTTGTAACCAGCTCATTGACCATCGTCGGGTACTAATGTTCAATAAAACACTTTGCCCACTACAGAATGCATCTGAATGACATTACATCACCATTTATGCAATAATATAAATACATAAAATTCTCATGCATCCGAAAAGATAATTTTTGTATTTGTCATATCGTGGACCGAACTAAAAGGAACAGAGAGCCCTTCACATAGCACATTTATTACCATTACGAATATGAAGTGTTCCACGTAGGACAAGGTTGGTTTGAGGCAGTTCATAGGAAACCGGATGTGACGGGCAGGGGATTTGAGACATGTCATTAGAACAGTACCAGATGGCATACTGTAAAGTTGTATTTATATACTTACACATGTTTAGAGTTTAAGACATAAAGTGCTTAGAATTGGTCCATGTCGTAGGGCCAGCAGCCAGCCACCAGCCAATGGCCCACATCTCGATCCTTTCAGCATAACATTATAATAGATGCCTCTGATGTTGGGCAGCCTGTGAAGGTCTCTGTCCCCGAAAAGGCCACCAGCTCAGCCTAAGCCCGTGCTTGGTCTGTTGCCTCCTTTCTTTTTTCGTGCCTCGCCTCATTTCTTTTTTCTCTGTTCCGTTCTTCCACGGGCAGTGGCCACACACCCCATATGTGTGGGTGGTGATGAATCCTGGCAAGGCCAACTCAGCCTTTCATCCTTCCGAGGTCGATAAATGAGTACCAATTTCGGTTGGGTGATATTGTATGCAAATATGTACTCTGTAAAGCGCTTTGGAATAAGGCGCTATATAAATAGCACATCATTATCATTATCACTAAGGAGGCGGGCTAAGGCGAGCTAAAGAGCACCCCCCAAAATCACTCTGCCTTCTTACTCGCTTCTCCTCTGCTGGTTGCTTCCCAGCAGTGTATGACTCCCAAAAGCCACTGCAATCATTTCACCACAGTCAGTGGCATGCGTATCACTTAACTCCCAAGCACATCCTTGCAGGACACAGGGTGCATCTCAGAGTTTAGGAGCCCCCCATGTGCGGGGGGGGGCACTCCACCCCCCCAACTGCAGTCACCACCATGGTGGCTGTCGTGCTAACCTCACCACAGTCTGCTCCCAGGCTGTTCTGACAAAACAACCTGGATCTGGCAGTTCCACTAGGGAGAGTCCTGCCCCTCAAAGCACTTACTCAACTGCGGCAGCCCCTCTATGTGGTTTGGCATAATCATTACTGCCGCTGGCATCCCCATTGAGGGGAATGTTTAGCGTGGGCTGGGACAAATGTTAGGGGGCCCAACCTCTAGATTACTGGGGGACCGATTGGAATGGCACTCCCACATGAAATCATTCACTGCTCCAGTGCATGCCAGTGCCACCACTATTGGTTTCTGACCACATACCTCGCTGTTGCTTCCTCTGCTCCAGCTGCCTCTTTGCTCTTCCTCACCCTCCAGAAACACTTGTGTATAGGCGAGTTACAAATACCATATCATATCATTGTGAACTAACGGCATCTCCTCTATGCCAAAAAGTGAGATAGGGCAGGCCATGTTGTGTTGGGTTTTGAAGCCTTTGACCCTATTTGTTTCCAAAATGAGGGTCAACGCTAGCAGCAGTCCCCATGGCCAGACACTAATAGCATTTTTCCCATCCCGGCAAGTTCTGTTCATGCCCCTAAGTTGGGTTTCCAGGTACATAACTGCCCAAATTGCCAGCAGGAATGGGCAATAATGTTTAATTAAAGCATGACAGGTATTAACAATAGATGGAAGATGTTGTACCATAGAATGCCCCGAGCAGTGACACGTCACACTTGGTGATCCGAATAAACAGGAATTCCTAAGGCTAAGGAGAGCATTCCCGATAACAAGATGTGGTGTATGTGTGCTTTGTTTCCTGGGTGCCACAGCTCCAGTTTTGCTCCACTCACTGGCCCACATTGCACCTCCAACAACAGGCAACGAGGGAGGGTGGGTGGAATGTCCCACCGTCCCCACCACTCACTCTCGCACCACAGAAGTGTGCTTGGACCCCGTGTTGGCATGCGGCTCTCCGGGATGTGCCTGAGAGCCTTCTCTCTATGCTCGAGGACAGTGCCAGCAGCACGCTGCTCCCTGGAGTTTCACTGTGGCCATAAGGATGGGCAGCCTGCCAACAAGGCAATGAGTTTGCTTCCTGGGTAGGAGATAGTGGCCCATTCTTGTGTGTTCATGCAGCCCCACTCTGCCTCCAGGAGAGACCCGTGTAATGTGTCAACAATCCCAACAAAGATAAGCCTTGTCTGACTGGGGCTGCATCATTAACACAAGCACTTCTCTTTACTCGCCTGCCTGCGCCCCAGCAGACGTGCTATCATACACTAGCATGGATGGGTTTGAAGAGTGTCCTCTTCATCGCTTTTCTCTCCAGTAAGATGTCCCAGATCATCCATGTGCATGCCCTCTGCCTTCAGCCTGGCAGGACACCGCACATTTACTGGCAACCAAGTGCCAGAGTTTGATTTCAGTGGTGCTCTGGCTTGGCTGGGACTCAAAAAAGGAACAAGTGGGTCGAGCACCTGGAAACCTTGTTCACAGCAGCACATGAAGAGGACGATGCAGTCAAGTGTCCATGCTGCTGTTTCACACAGGTGGGGAGGTCAATCACATATTTAAAACCCTGCCGGCAGATGATGGCTCCTATAGGGTGGCCGATGATGCCTTACCCATGCCTCTTGGCAGATACCTACCATAAGTGTCTCACCTCCACCATTGATCTATTAGCACCACTAACAACCAAAACGCAACGTGCTGATAAAAAAACATGCTTCTGGTTCAACGATGAACTAATAACGCTAAGGAGAACTAAACGATCGCTTGAACATATCCATAAAAAAAAATCGCACACCTCAGACTCCACTAATGCGCTCATTGTTGCAAACAAAACATATAAAGCAGCGATAAATTCCCATAAAGCAAATGCATACAACACTTGCATTAATAACGCCTCCTAAGACTCAAAAGAACTGCTCTCCATCCTCAGAGAGTTGGAAAACCCCATCCCAGCCAACACCCAAGCCGGGCCCAGGTACCTGCTCACACTGCCACCCTCCCTCACTGCCTCCGGGCCACCCCTTGCACTGGGGTCTGTATTTGTACCCATACAGCACCCCCTTTTTCTTCCTGCACTTATCAGACCTACCCTGTCTGCTGCCTTAAACCTAGCACTTGTAAATTGCTGGCTGCACTAAAACTGTTTGTTGCCTTTATTATTTATTTATTGTTATTTATCTGTTTCTCCTCTGCTTCGCACTTTCCACTTCTCCCCCCTTCCATGCACTTTTCCCCTCCCCCTCTCCCACGCACGTGCGCGTTCTCAATGTCACTGGGCCTAGTAAGATCGCTGTTTTGTTCTCCCCTGTTCCCCTCCCTTGCTTTGTCGCGCTCTGAAACACTTGTGTACGAGCGCGATAGAAATAAAATATCAATATCAATAACTCCAGGAAAGAATGGTGCACCACCATTCAAGATGCACTAGCTTCCAAAATCGAGCTGCTGCAAAAGAAAATAGTCACTAAAAGAAAAATATTAGCTGATAAAAATATCCCCAATAACATTCCCATGAAATCCAATGAAAACGACACCCTACTATTCCACTCCACCCCAGTGATCCAAGAGCTAGTCACTAATACCATTACCAAATTAAAAGCTTCTAGCTGCAAAGGGGATAACTTCCCTTCCCTTCAAGTTAAATCATGTACTTCTACCCTCAACCCTATTATTATTAATTTTTTCACCGCCTCCTTCAATACAAATATAGTCCCAGCCAGTATCAAAGAACCTTGGGTCACCCCACTTCTAAAAAAACCTACTCTGGATCCATCTGTGCCTATGAACTACCGACCACTAACCATGGTCCCATTCTTGCTTAAGATCATAGACAAAATAGCATACTCACTAATCCAAACCCATTTCGAACCAAACCTGCTCCTGGGAGCTAGACAATCTGGATTCAGACCTAACCATAGCACGGAAACGGCACTCATAGATTTGAAAAGCCAGATGGACACCATCAGAGACTCTGGGAAACTATGTATACTATTACTATTAGACTTATCTGCAACATTTGACCTTGTAGATCACGATAACCTATGCACTACCCTAGCTAAAGATTTTAGTTTCTCTAAATATGCTACCCTCTGGGTGAAATCCTTCTTAGCCAATGGCACGTCCTGAGTCTCCATCGGCAAAAAGGCTGCTGATCCTATATCAGTCCCCATTGGGGTACCCCAAGGATCATGCCTCTCATCAACGCTATATAATGCATATACCAAGCTTCTATTCTCGGCACTTGACGACATGGGTGTCATCTACGCCAACTACGCAGATGACACCCAGATCCTCATACCAATCTCAGGGAACTATGACCACGACACATTGACCATCAACAAAATCTGTGCTATTATCCAAAACTGGATGGCCTTGAACAGCCTTTGCCTTAATGATGAGAAGACAGAGATTCTCATTGTGGGCTCCCAGACCAAAATAGGTAACCTCCACCCTGATTATTCCTCAATTAACATTGATGGCACGGCAACTACGGTACTCAAACAAGTAAAAACTTTAGAAGTTTACCTAGATGCCAATCGCACCATGGCTAAACATATATTGGCACTGTCGTCATCCACATCATACACATCTAAATTAATCGCCTTAAGCCGCCGGTTCCTCACACCTACCAACTGTATTACTCTGGCTAGCGCTCTGATACTATCGAAGTTGGTTTATTGCAATGCCCTATTACTAGGGACGTCCAACACTAACCTAAGCAAATTACAATTAATGCAGAAAAAAGCATTACGGGCTGCCCTAGTAATAACAAAATCTGACCACATCAACATTAGGAGGGAGACCCACTGGTTACCCATTAAGGCCAGAATCATCTTTAAAACCTTATATGTCACCCACAAATGCCTTGCTAAAAAAGCCTCCATCTATATGAATAACACCATCAAGAAAAAAACCTCTACCAGAAAGTTTAGATCCAACAATAACTCAGCCCTTGTAGTTCCTCATTTTAAAAGCACCAGCGCAGGAGGTAGTAGCTTCCAAGTATTGGCCCCCAAAAACGGGAACTCCCTTCCTCTAGACATCAACAATGAGGAATCCTTCCTTGGATTTAAAGCCTTAAAAACCTGGCTATTTAACCAGTTTTAGCAAATGTATATAAAAGACACTTGCAGTCAGCTTCCTTAGGGCTAGTCTATTTCCTTTGGTCTAGAAATGACGTACACCTAGTGGATGCCTGAGCCGAATTTGTAAATAACTATGATGCCTGTTTTGTCTTTTCCTACGTATGTTACAAGTCTTTCTATGCTATAATGTCTATTCTGTAACAATGTCAATCTATAATTATGCAAGTGACTATTCCAATACAATGATAAAATGTCTGTAATGATGCCGTGATACCTCTGGGTCTGGGCATGTAACAAATAAATTACAGACTTATTTCAGTCCGATGGACAACAAAGATTATGAGAGGTTCTGCCTCTCACGGTCTTGCCAAAGCCCTAAGGAATTGACGGACACTTTCCATGACTACCTACATCAGCTGACCATATCATGTTACCTGCGTGATGAAACACACTATGGGCCTCATTACACGTTAGGCGGTAGGGGGTAACGGGGCCGGTAGAGCTGCCAGCCCCGTTAACCCCCTACTGCCTCATTACGAGGTCTGCTCGCGGGTAAAACCGGGCATCCTTAGCGGGTCCCGCGAGCAGACCAGGATGCTAACAACGGGCCCGTCATTAACGGGCCCGTTGTTAGCATCATCCCGATTCCCATTGAGCCCTGTGGGGGCTGACATGGGAATGGGGATGTACCGGGTGCGGGTTCCCTGAATGGGGAAATACCGGGCCCTCCAAGGTTGGAATGGCCCGGTATTTCCCCATTCAGGGAACCCGGACCCGGTACCCGGAATGGGGGTAGCCATTCCGCAACAAGCGGGATGGTTACCTCCAGGATCGTAATGAGGCCCTATGTCATTACACACATATTTCAAAATCTTACCTCTTTGCCACTGTGTTGGTAGATCCTTGAAAGAACCGCACATAACCCTGCACTGCCTATTGGAGCTGGGCAGTGCTCACAAACTTGCATCTTTCTGAGATATCCACATGGGTGAAGCATTTAAGACTCTTCACTTGAGAGAGGCCCTTTCAGTGAGTACTAAACCTCTATCATGGCCTTGGATGAAAGCGAGTGGCTGCTCACAGCCGTCAACGTCATGACGAAGGGAAGACAAACACACAACCTGTGACTTATCATGTGGGTCCCTCAAACACACACCAAACTGCCCAGTGAGTGTGACATGCAAACCATTTTGTCAAGGTGTGTCGAGCACAGTGGCCGCTCAAACTACCTGCAGACCCGTTCCCATGATGAGCTTCCATCTGTTCCCAGTTCCTGCTGTGACCTACAACAATGCACCATTCGAACTAGGACAAGATGGCGATGAAGACATTGAAGATGTTTACTTTATTTTGGCAGTCAGTTAAGGAAGACGGGGGCACTGAAGACAACCCTGATGCTCTGTAAAGCTCCTCTTGGAACAATTTCCAGAGTTGAGTGACACCGATGGCTCAGTCAATGCGACGCCAATGACACTTTTCAAGCTGCTGCAACCAATGCTCAAGTCGGACAAGACCGAAGATCTGGTATTTGTACATATGGTGGTTGGTCGCCACTCCCACTAAATTGTGCATTCCACATAAGAGTATGGTAAAACCATATTTTATGTAACCTCGGATACCAACAACACTCTTCTGAGCTGTGAAACGGCTGAGGAACTGGATCTGATGCACTTTGCATTCCAGTTATATCAGAAAGACTATGACAATCTCATAGAGGCACACCATGACTGCTTCCATGGCAGAGGCTACCTGCGAAGCCAGAATGTAAGGTTGCATATTGACCACACAATTAAGCTGTGGCATTGAGACACCGTAATGACCTGTTTGATGTTGGAAAAATGGTGGAAGCTGAACTGGAAAAAACAACAAGCCTCATTATGAGCTAGCCGGTCCGGAAACAACAGTGGCGGTAAACCCGCCGCCACTGTTGTTTCCGGACCGGCTAACTCCGAGTTCTGCAGGCAGGTGGCGTTATGCCACCCGCCTGCAGACGGAAATGGAAACACTGGCATCAGTAATTCCTTCACTGCCTTTGGAAGGTTCAAGCAGAGCTCTCGATCGAGTCAGACGTGGTCCTACTAAGGGGATCAAGGCTGATAAACCCCCCTGAACTGAGTGGCCTAGGGATTCGTGCTGAGCATCAATGTTTAATCTAACTATAGCCCGGCTAAGGGAAAAGGTTTGGTTCTCGGAATCAGAGTTAAAAATGGACAAGGCATTAGTGACTATGGGCCTCATTACAGATCGGGCGGTCTGGAATTAACAGTGGCGGTAAACCCGCTGCCACTGTTAATTCCGGACAGCCCGATCCCGAGCCCTGCAAGCGGGAGGTGATCTTCGCGCCAGGTCTGACCTGGCGGGTTGAACACCTCAACTGGATGACGTGTTTTGGCTATGCCATCCAGTCCTGAGCAGGATCAAATACATTTTGTAAATGTATCTTGTTAAAGCATTGATTATTAGTCAGAGAAAAAAATCTGCAGGGGTAGAAATTCCAAGCTGTCAGCAACTAGCCAACCATAAAAAGTCACTAGCCACCACGATTCTACACATACACGCAGCACACCATTTCTTACTTGTTGAGAGTCAATCATCACTAGCAACTGGCAAGTGAAGAGGGGAAGTTCTGAGCTGTGTATTTTCTATATATTTGTGTATTTTTGTAAGTTATAAGCTTGAACACAGGAGTTTGGCAGGCTTAGTAGCTAAACCTCTGGGATTGAGGAAGAGAATAATTGCAAGAGGTTTGAAAAATAAATGTACTGTCCATAACAAAATTATTGAAGGGACCTTCCTCTGTGGGACATGGAGCCGGAAGGATGGGGCTTAAGTGGTAAGGTGAACACAGCTGCCAACAGCACAGTAGGAGGCACTCATGCCCATGAGTGCAGCATAAAGTGACAATCTAAGCTCCCTCAGTTCATTGATCAACAACCTTAGCACCAAGCACTGGACTGACCACTGCAGGCTCATTGTAGGGAGCGGTGACCCAGAACAAAGTCTAGCTGACTTTCCATTGGAAGTATTGCACCATAGAGAGAACATAAGAAATCTGTGGCAGTGGTAAGGACCCTACTACGTCACAGACATCTGACATATGGGCTCAATTTTGTACATTCATGAATGTACAGATCAGAAGGGAGTGGCTGGGAAGGAGGCGGTGTTGCAGTTGAGCCAGTGCCTCTGGTATGCATGGCTGTTGTGGCCAAATAGCACCCAGCTCCTCCACTGGGGAGGGAGCAGAAGAGTTACCTAAGGTTGAGCCTCAAAAGCTTGATAAATATAAAAAGGGAAATTTGTCGACATGTGTCTGTGTCTGTTTGCATTGTTCTGCATACTTCCCAACATGCTGTAAACCTGAAATTTGGCATGTGGTTAAGGTCCATGCTGCAGACAATTTAACAAGTATGAATTGCCTGCAATGCTTACCCCTGACATATGGCTCTTTACACCATAGTTATGCTGTAGTTCTACGTTCATTGTTCCTAAAGCTCACCAGTTCATGAAAACTTCAGCAGTTCATTGTTCCTAAACTTTCCACACAATCAGCATTCTGGCACTCACTTTTGAAGTCATGAGGGTGACACAAAACAGTGCTTTTGTAGTAATGTGAGTGACAGGTCTCTTCAACAGTGTCTGCAATGATGTTGTCTGTCACATTGTGGAAACATTCTCATGATAATTACAGGAACTTTATTTCCGACAGAAGTTGATGAATGTATGCCACCTCAACAGTACAAAGTTTACATGCTTCAGCCATACACGTTCGGGTACAGCACTTCAAGCTTACATGCTTCAGCCCTGCAGGTATGGCACTTATGTTGAGGTCGCTGCTGCCTCGGCTCTAGATCGGGACACCAATACTATTGCTGCGCAATCTCAACGCTCCAACTCAAAGTAGCTGGAACCGATTTACAGGGTTCATGCTTTTCTAATGGTCATCTTTTATGTGGTTTGCTCCCGAGTTGGAAACAAAGATAATTTGTTCACACTAGCACTTCCAGGAAATACTAGCAATATTATCTACGAAGAAGCATGGTTTAGTGAATTAAATAAACTTCAAACTAGGACCGAAGTAGTAATTACCGTGCGAAGCACAGGTACACCTGCTAGTAGACATATAAATTGTTGCCTTTCAAGTATGGATAGCTAGAAGATAGCCAAATTCCGGCTCATTTCTATTCATGAATGGCCCTGCTCATCCATTATCATGGGTGTGAATTGATTCAACAATTGGCCGCAACATGTAGCCCCTTCTGCACACCTCTACCACTGCTTTTGTTCAACACAACAGCGATCATTAGTGAGCAGCTGCATTGTCAGGTACAACGGATCGACTCTCTATTTAAAAACATGTTCTGTTACTTATATATATATATATTTTTTTTAAACAATGTATTTGATTTGGTTGCAAACATGGGATTAGACCTACAGCATTTAAGTATGTAACATTGTTCAAGAACATGATTGGGTAATTTATGCAAGATTGTTCCCTTTTTTCCCTCCCATTGAAATTCCCCACCCTTCTGCCCAGATTATTTCGGCCCGTAGTTCTTATAAGTTGAGGAGAGTTCTGGGAGATATCTTCAGGTGACAACCCTTAATGTTGGGTAGGAACAGTCATAGTCCAACAGTGGGGCCCATACATCTGTGAATCTGTGTAGTAGCCCATCTTTTGCCACTGTGACCTTCTCTGCTACTAGGCTGTTTCATATTTTGATCCACCATAATGCAATCAATGGGTCCTCTGGGTTTTCCAGGTGCCAGCGATTGTGATCTGTCCAGCCAGAAGTAGTTAGGTAATGAGTTTGTCGGTCGCCCCCATTTACGGATACACCTTCTGAATTGGGGTACCTAGGAAGATCACCTCTGGTTCTTTCGGGAGTTTAGTGGATGTGATGGCTTCATTTGTAGGGAGGACTTCATCCCAGAAGGCCTGGACGATGGGACAGTCCCACCACATATCCAGGAAGGTGCCTTGCGCTCCACACTTTCGCCAGCACTTCGGGTCCAATAAGTTCTGGATGTGGTGGAGGCACTTTGGGGGTTAGTACCATCGGAGGAGTAGTTTTACGGGTACATTCTCTGTTTGTGACACACATTCGATGAGGAGTAGCTTCTTGTCCAGATGTCCACCCAAGAGTTATCCTCGATTGAGTGTCCCAAGTCTGTTTCCCATTGTGTCATGTATGCAGGCAATGGAATAACATGTCATATTTCAGCAATCTGTATAGTTTGGATGTATTCCCTCTGGTTGGATCTCCCTGCAGGGTAAGTTTGATGGGGCTGAGTTCTCGTGTTGCTCTTTGTCTCACTACGGGGTGGGTGTACCAGTGGCAGATTGGATGTAGGAGAATCTGGTCTTCTCGGTCAGTTTAAAGGTTACTTTGTAGCTCTCAAACATGCGTGGTTGCCCATTTTCAAACAATTGTGTTAGGGTTTGCAGCCCGCCTCTCGCCCAATTCTTGAAGATTGTGGCGTGAATCCCAGGGGTGATGGTTGGGTTGTGAAAGATAGGATTATTTGGGCCAAGGCCCTTTAGGATGTGTTTGGATGTTATTGCCCAATCCCATTTTTTAGTGTGCATTTTGTGGAGGAGAGGATACCTGGCCAGAAATTTTGCGCTTAGGGGGAGACATAAAGGAAGAAACCGAGGGGTAGTGGTAACCTAGATTGTTCGATGTCTACCCACTTTGGTAGGCTAGATGGGGAGAGCCATGCTGCGAATCGCGCCAACTGTGAGGCCACATAATATTTGCATCGGTTCCAGACCCCCAGGCCTCCCAAGCGAGCCTTAGCCATCAGAACCTGTTTAGGAATCCTGTCCCTTGAAAGTAAGTCCCTTTGTACGCACACTCCAAAATAAAGACAACCCGCTCGGAAAATAAGCCAGGAGATAGCATTGCAAGGATAACAAGGTTTAATTGTACAGAATAAAAATAGCAGCAAAGGACTCTGCTGCTCGAGAGCGCTGTGATCTTTTCGGTTACAAACAGAGGCTTAAAAACCCCAAACGCATCACCATATACAGTACAAATGGGTGCCACTGATTGGAGGCACCCTGCACATGAGCCTGCTCCATAGGGGATGCCAGGCAGTATTTGGTTAGTTTGTTCCCGTTGGTCTGGATACACGGGGGTCAGCTGGGCTCATCCTCACGTTGAAGGTCGGGCCACACATTAATACATTGTTCCTATCTCAACTAGACATGCTAAGCCTGAATATTAGCTAATTGTGGCAGGCACCTGGGCGGCACAGTAACTGGTGCCAGGGGGAAGGGAGGATAAAATACAGTCACGCTGACCCACACATTCAGTGCTTCATTGATACCGCAGTTCCCGCACTCAAGGTCTCCACCCAGGGTTTTGATCTTTAATTTATCGCTCCCTGTACCTCGTGTTACAAGGGATACATTTTCACGCTGGAAAGAAATACAGCCGTGCATGCTTAGATCCTCGGTGGATACTTAATTTGTTTTGGGGCCTGGAGGTCACTTGCTTATCAGGGAATGCAAAGGTGTGGGGGTCGAGTCTGTGGTGTAGGCCTGGCTCCGGCCTGGCTGGGTGGGGGTCAGAAGCCTAATGGCCATTTGGTGGAGATGAATGGACACAGCGCAGAGCCTTGTGTTGTCTCACATTCTCAAAGGGTCCATTTCTTAGAAGATGCTGATTATTCGCAACACTGGAGGAACGAGGGGGAAGTGGACTTCCGTGGCAACGTGACCCTGCAGAGTCAGTCTGTCTTGCATGAATTAGGCCTAGTGAGCAGAGAACATGAACCATCTTATCCCTTTTGGGCCTAATACAAAATGGAATCATGGGTTATGGATTTCTAGTGCTGCGCATCTACCTCTAAGTGCTACAGTGATTTCTCCCCCCTTGTGCGTTATACCACCTCATATGGTGTTCGTCTTACTTGGAAGCATCTAGAGGGGTGGGATAGGCTCATCTCCATCCCAACATGCCACCCTTTTGTTACTTCAATTCCCCCTCCCATATATCCGCTCATTTGCGCACCTTTCTGCTTTGTCCCACGCTGATGTTCCCTTTATGGGCATCCATGCACTGCACACATGCCTCAAACGCTCCCCATGCTGCGCATATTGTTCTGGTGTGCAGGTCATGTATATGCACCCCCCATCGTCCACCAAATCTACACACACTTCTTTATAGTTTTCAGGATCTAGGGGAGGTACAATGGTTGTGTGGTACAAGTTGTCAACTACATTGCCTATAGGGAGGGGGACTATGTGGTGTGCGGGCTGTCATTTTGCTCAGTTTGGATCTCTGCCTCTTTTGTATTATGAGGTACTTTACTATTCCCAATAGTCACCATCATCATTGCACTATTAGGCACAGATTTGGCATAACATCAGAGACCCAATTGGCACGTGCAAAAGATCACCAGGATAACCACGATGATAGGGACCAGCATTTTCACCAATGTTCCAAGCCATGAGTGTACCTGTCTAGAGAATCAAAAACGGGCTTGCTTGATATAGCATAAATCTGCTTACGTTGGATATTCTTCTGGCATATGTCTTATCTCTTATATCTTGCAGATGTGACCCATAATGCTTCCTCACTTAGGAGATTATGAGACCACTCATTCATCCAAACCTCAGTTGTCTTTGTAAGGGATTTGCCTTGCTGATCTAGCCAGCATCCAGGCACCATGTACTGCTAGCCCGGTAGTTGTACCTATAGAGAGCTTCCTATACACAACTTTCCTGCCTGCTCCAGCCAATGTTCAGGCCCTGTGTGCTGCCGACACCCTGCACATCCCCAAGATTAATTAGCCCCTACTGCTAGCTCATCCAACTGGATCTCTTTGTTTAGGCTGTTCTTATGTGTCTGCAGCCTAAAAATCCATTGTTGCTCTCTTTTGAACGGATGCTCTATATAATGAACTCCCCTCTTTGGTAATGTGATCTTTTGAAGCACAGTCCATGACAGATCTCTGCAGAGTGACCATGGTTGATAAAATGCTCAACCAGAGGTGCAGCCAGGTGTTTCATCCTTATACACGATTTGTGTTCAATTATCGGTTTTCTTACGACCCTCTCAGTCATTCCTACGTACTTCAATGAGCGCAGGCATGTAATAGGGTAAACTACTCTTATTGGTATTGCAATTAGTAAATAGTTTCTGTAACCATGGGGTTTTACAACCAAGGTCAACAGTCACACTTCTCCGTGTTTGATTGCATACCGAGTATGCACCACGTGGTGCATGCCCTGTCGGCCTACTTTGTGTCCACAGCGTCATCTGCCCTCCAGTCTCCTCACTGTCAATATTAGTTTCGGCCACTGTATGGTCCAATCTGTCCCTGATATTTTGCCTCCTTTTGAGCGCAAATCAAAACGCAAATCGTGGTTTATTGCGTGGTGCTTACCCAGTGTTTAAGATGTGCCAGAATTTAAGGATTTCCCATTTAAGTATGTTAAATAGCAGCGAATAATGGAAGATTACAATCATCTCAGATGCCTCTGCATGTCTGCGGTTCTGTTCCAAGGTAATATCCCTCAGGATATTTTCTGCACATTTAAATGCGTGCTTAACAATTTTCTGTGGGTATCCCCTTTGTCTAAGCTGACTCTTCCATTGTTTTCCTTGCTGTTTATAAATGTATGAGGTCAAGCATGTTTGCCTATATCGTAGAAATTGCACGAAAGGAAGATTCTCCCATAGGGCCCTTGGATGATAACTTCCAAATAGAAGCAATAAGTTATGGTCTGTAGGTTTCTTATACACACAAGTGCTCAGAAAACTGTATTGTGCTTCAATCTGGAGGTCTAAGAAATGTATGGTGTGCTTGCTGTTGTCACATGAGAAATTCAAAGATGGATTCCTCTCATTCAACCAGCTGTGGAAGTGGTTCAGTTCCGCTTGTGAACACTTAAATATCTGAAAAACCTAATCCATGTGGAGATGTTCTCTTTAAATGGGTTGTCGTCAGTGTATATCCATGCCCTTTCAAATTGATCTACGTAGATATTCACCAGGCTTGGCCTGAAAGTGGCACCCATTGCAGTACCCAATATTTGGGCATAGAAGGTGTCTTGGTACATAAAAACGTTTTTTGCAAGGGCAATCTCTGCCAGTTGAAGTACACACTCTGGGGGAACTTTGCCCAGAGTATATGTGGTCATGAGCAGCTGTTGTAGAGCTTGCAAAGTCGCTCTCTGTGGGATCTTGGTATAAAGAGCTTTGATGTCCAGAGTGACAATGAATTGTGTTGGTGCATCGAAGGCTATGGTTTTTAATAGATTGCACATCAGAGTCGAGTCCTTCATGTAGGATGCCATCTTGGGTATTTCATCCTTAATTTAGAAAACGACAAATTGAGATAATGGTTCCGAAATGGAGACGATGCCCGACACTATAGGCCGTTCCTAGTGGGGGTAGGTGTGGTGGCTCATGAATCTTGGGAAGAGCATAGTAAGCTGGTAATGTCGGATGGTTAGGTATCAGGAAACCAGCTTCCTTGCTGCTGATATAGCCTTCTGCCTTGGTTTCTTCAATTATTGGGGTTATCATAGCTCTGGTGTTGTTGGTCCGGTCTACAGCTAAAATTGGATGACTAGAGTGGTCAGAGAACAACTGTTGAACCATGTGATCATAGTCTGTGGTGCTCATAATCACAGTTGCTCCACCACTGTCCGCGGTTTTGATGGTGATAGTAGAGTTCTCCGCTATGGACCATAGAGCTTCCATCTCTTCCTTACTACAGTTGTTGTGGATGTAGGGTATATCTTTCTCCATGGTCTCTACCATTTTCAGCACGGCTTGTTGAAAGATTATTGATTCTGGCGTAATACTGATTGGAGGTGGATAGTACCTCTATGGCACATGAAAGCCAGTACCCACATTAGAATCTACACCTTGTGTCTGACCAAAATGCTGTTTGAGTCTCTCATCAGCTGCATGATTTCTATATGTGTCTGGAACGGTTTGTATCTAGCCGTAGGTACGAATGAACGTCCTTTTTGTAATACTCGTGTTTCAAATTTAGTGAATGGTGTGAGAGATTCATAATCAATACGTTCTTGCTGGGGGACACCCCCTACCCCCAGTGTTCGACTCTGGGTTATCCTGGGCAATTCGTATTGCCATCTCTGCCTGCGTATTCCTCTGCCTCTTGGTTCTAAAAAAGGCTGTGTTAAAATACCTTATGTATTTCTTGGCTGTTGATCCTCAAAGTGAACCTGTAATCTCTGTTCATTCCATGCCTATGCTGTCCTCGCTCTAAGTTCTTTCTCTGAGCTGGCACTGGATGAATACCAGTCATCCCCTCTTGATCTTGAGCGGGCATACACTCTTCTAGTGTTCGGTACTGTGTCTCCTTTCTTGCTTGTTTTGCCTCTGGGGTCTAATATTCTGCAGAGGTATAGGGATATATAGGCACATGCATGAATCCTATGATGTCCTTCTTCAGCTTGATAATATTTTTGTTCAAATTTAAATCCCTGAACTCTTTCATCGTGGCATCCAGGGCAGCCAAGGTTCTTCCCTGTTCTTCCAAAACCAGCAAGGACCACATTGACACCCTTGCTCAAGCCTTGGCCCATTTCTGCAATCACTCTTTCGCCACTGGAACCTCCCCCTCCCCTCTGAAGCACTCCCTTGTGAACCCCCTTCTTAAGAAACCTTCTGCTGCTCTCTCCTGTCCAGTCAACTATCTCCCAATCTCCATTACTCCTTTCCTGGGCAAACTCCTGGAAAAGCTGGCCATCTCCCAGCTTAACCTTCACACTGAATCTGTTGGTTGTCTCCATGACCATCAGTGTGCCTTCAGAGCGGCCAGAAGCACGGAAACTGCTCTCCTGAACATCCGTGAGGACCTGCTCTCCAACCTCGGTTCTAACCTTCCTTCTGTCCTACTTTTCCTCGATCTTTCCTCAGCTTTCGATACGGTCAACCACTCCACTCTGCTCAACCTTCTCCGTAATAACCCGGGTATCACTGATCAGACCCTGGCCTGGCTGACCTCCTTTCTCACAGATCGGCCCTCCCAGGCCCAACAGGAGTCCTTTCTCTCTTCTATCTCCCTCTCTACCTGTGGTGTTCCCCACGGGTGTAATCTTTCTCCCTGGCTGTTCAACCAATACCTAGCACCTCTTGCCCACTGCATAGCCACCCTCTGCTCCAACTGTCATCGTTATGCGGATGACACCCAGCTCTTCTTCAGGTTCCCCTTAGCCACCCTTAGCCACCTGTACTCCTTCTCTCATTCCTGACCGTCTTTCTGTAATTCAGGAGTGGTGTGCTGCCAATGATCTCTGCCTTAATGCCAGTAAGACTGAGATCCTCCTCATCGGAACACCAGGTCCCTCCTTTCCTCTCACACTCTGGCTGCACACCCTGGTCCCCCTTCCTACTCCTACCTGTGAGAGTAAGAACCTCTGGGTCATCTTTGACTCCACACTCTCCTTCTCTCCTCACATTTCTGACATCTCTAAGAAGTCAAACTACCAGCTGCTCCTCCTCAGGGGTATTCTTCCCTTCCTCACTTTCCCCCAGAAGCTCACTGTCTTCAGAGCTCTGGTGCTCTCTAGGCTGAACTACTTCAACCCGTCCTCTACAATTCATCCAGAACTTGTCCTTGGCCTCAAGCCCAGGGATCGTATCTCTCCAGCTCTGAAATCCCTTCACTGGCTTCCAGTGGAGGCAAGGATGAAGACCCTTTGCATTGTCCACAGGGCTTTCTGGGGCCTGAGACCACACTACCTCCAACTCTCTCTTCCTAAATATCTGCCTTCTCAAACTCTTCGCTCCTCCACCTCCAACTCTCTGCGGGTCAGTTGCTTTTCCAATCAAAGAGTTGGTGGTAGATCTCTTTCTTCGGCTGGGGCCTCCCTATGGAACAGCCTCCCTGCCTCTCTGAAACTTGAGCAGAACCATCTCCGGTTCCGGAAGCAACTCAAGACCTTTCTATTTGCTTCTGCCTTCTCTCTTCCTCTCCCTTGCTGATCACCCACCTGATCCATGCGCTGGTCACCTAGTCACCCTCTGAATTAGGGCCCAGGTGTAATCCTGCACTGCCTTTGGCTCCCCTGCACTTGTGGTCCGTATCTTTAACCCTACAGTTCCCTCCCTTGCACTCACTCCCCACCCTCTGGCTGCACTAATTAGTACCCGCACTTCCACCGGTTGGTTGCACTCTTTTTTTTCTCCTTTGTCCCGCATTTCTCCATCGTCCCCCCACCCCCCTTGGCACTTCTTCCCTCCCGCCCTTCCTTGCATGATCTCTTATGACACAAGGCCTAGAAAGATTGCTGTTCTGCCCACACTTTTGTATCTCCTTCCTTGTTTTGTCGGGCCTAGAAACACTTGTGTACAGGTGCATTATAAATGCCATATCATAATAATTTTCAAGTGCCATCAGGTTTTTGGATTTTATCCAATTTATCCTGTATTTCTCACATGAGGGTATCTGACACTGTTTTCGCAGTGGTGATTGTAAGGATAAGCCAATCGTGTGTACATGTTTTGGCTATGAAGCTCCAGTTGCGCCTTAATTGCAGATTCTCCAAGAATCCAAGAATATTCTTGGTTCAATCTGGATGATAAGCACATTAGGCGCGGTATGGGTGCGTACATATTCCCCCATTAGGGCTCCATTGAGATCCGCGAGTATGGTCTTTTTCTTAAGGATTTCGAGCTTGTTTCATTCATCACTACTTGCAAGAGATTGAATCACTGTGTCAGTCCCCAAAATGGAAGGGTTCGATAAGATCCCCTCTACCAGTGCCTCGGCAAAGGCCAGATGGTTTTGGTCTGCCATCATTCAAATACCTATACTATAAATGTTACCAAAATGTGGGTAGGGGGAGCAGGGTTCCATGCTGAGTTCAACTTACTACTTACTTATGACTCAGCAGGAGAGTATTCACTTCCCAAATAATTTTGCTTTTTTCTAGAATTTCAAACTTTCTTCATATCATGAATAACATTGACTAGTCCGAATCAAACAATCAATACAAGCAACATACACTAGATATGAGAGGAAGCAGTGAGCTTCTTACAATGGGTTGAGTTTGAGGGACATTCTGACCAGGGTGTGGAATAGGAGTAAATGGAACAGTCGCTGGGGACAATACATAAGTGTACATACATAGATTAAGGACAACCAACATTGGACATTGTTAAGGGTAGGTAGGCAGTGAAGGTAGGCGGTACAAAGTCAGTTCTACAAAACGGAATATATAATTTGCATTCTTGAAAATCAAACACACAAAAATAAGTGCATCTTGCTTTCTGACAAGAACTGAGAAAGGATGCAGCCAAGCGCCAAAATTACAGACACATTCCACCATTATCACTTAAAGTGTGTGATCGTGGATAATTGATTTATCAACATTTCCAGCCCCACAATTGTCCATCCCCAAGTATGATTTTGTTCTCAGGATATGCTGTTCCAAAAGGCCTCATTCATGGCGAGTCTGACCATCTATAAATCACACAACGCAAAGTCATTTGTTTCTTACATCACTCACGACAATACCACTTACAGGGCGTGGCCCTCTTCTAACC
This sequence comes from Ambystoma mexicanum, assembly GCF_040938575.1. NCBI lineage: Eukaryota > Metazoa > Chordata > Amphibia > Caudata > Ambystomatidae > Ambystoma > Ambystoma mexicanum. The sequence continues at coordinate 826,445,134 of NC_090935.1, forward strand.
TCTCAGTCTATGTCTGGGTAAATGTCTCTCCATGGCAAGGGTGTTGCTGGGTCTGGAAAGATCTGGGGCTACGCTAATGTCAGGACTGTCAGGACTCAGGGCTAGCTAGCCTTTTGGTTGTAGCCCCCTGGCTTTCTATCTGGGGCTAATTCTAAAAGAGCCATGGGTATATGTCAGTGTCTTCTTCGACGCCTCTGTAGGGACCCTACAGCCATTTGTATTGCTCACACTTAACATCTTTTGCCCTCCATTGCTTAAGGAAGACTGACAAAGATAAGATGCAGCTCTACCAAGATTTGCACTAAAATGTTGGTAGTTCTGCAATACCTCCAAAAGTACAGTTACCACTTTTGGTAATTGCCAAAAGACCGTGTTTAAACACATACATTTCTAGCATATCCAGCAGTTAAATGAATACGCAAGGATACAAATGTACAAAATTGGTAGTAAAAGATATGCTACACAAATCATATACATTTCAGGGCCATTTTGCAGCAGCTGAGCACGGAGGAGGTATATCTCAGGGGCAACGTGCTCGCCTTCCAAGCAAGAAGACACAGAGCAATACAGGTTCAATCCCCGGCTCCCCGCTTAGAAACCAATGGGTATTAAGCGCGTTATAAATAACCTATTATCATATGGGGTTTACTCTTTTTCAGAGCTGATCCTATTTTGGGCTTTAGTTAACTTTATTGAACAGTGTTTCGTTATGAAATGGGGATTGCTGTAATTGATGTATATTAAGAGAGATGGCCAAGAAGTAGGGCATAGCTTCTAGATTTCCCAGTTCCATGCAGAACCTCCAACCAGTCATGGGTTTTTTCCGCTCTGCATTCTGAGACTTGCACGCCCACCCATGCAATGGGAAAACTGAAACGACAAGTTCCAGCATTTAATTGGAAGCAAAAAGCAGGACTGGCTCAAGGTGTCACGCATGGAACGGGAAAAATTGGCAGGGAGGGTAGGGTCTTTTTTACAACTACACAGTATTTGCCTCTTCTGAACTGGGAGACATTTAAGCACCACTTTAGCCTCCCCATTGTCCACTCTTAGAGAGCGATGCTACACAAAGATTGGCCACCTTTTTGCAATTTGGGGTCCCAAGTACTGGAACAACCCTTCCGCCCCTCCTCCCTGCCATAGATGTCACTGCTGATCATAACAGGTTTTCTTTAAATGTGAGGCCTCTGGTTCAGCTCTTTCTCTGCAATGATTGCAAGCAACACAAGAAATATCAGTGTATGTCATACACAAAGAGCTCACTCATCAGTTTTAATATCTATTCACTATATGAGATCATGGACAAGTACTATTCAATTGTGGAAGGAAGGAAAATGTGTGAAAAACGTACCTGATTCTTCAGTGATGTTGCTTGCCGCTGAGCTCCCTCCAGTTGAACTATAATGCTTGCTCTCTTTAAACTGTTTCCTCCTCTTGGCCCAGCGGTCAGACCCTTCCTCGTGAGCACTCTCGTTGCCTCTCGAATCTTTCATAACCAGCTCATTATTTGGCAGTTTTAAATGCTTGTTCGCCATGCCAGATTTGGAGTCTAAATTGAAAGCAATCAGTCAATTAGAACAGTCCATGTGAAAGCACAGCATAGTACTTGGCACCTCTTTCAGACTCGGCTGGAATGGAAAATCCACCCTATTCAGAGCTTTCCACTGGTGCAGGTGGTAGTTCTGTAACCCTCGTGAGGTATTCTAGAAATACTGCCTCGGCCAGTGGTTATCTGAAAATGTATCTTTTAAAACAGTAAGGGTTCATGCCACTGGAGTACATTTTGTTATTCAAAAAGGGTCAGTTCTGACCCTTTTATGCATTAGATGGCTAAGGTGCTGAGAGAGGGTAATCAGAGATCCACACCTTTAGGACAATACTGTGATTACTAGCTTGTTCCTTTGAGGTTAGTACTGTAATTATTACCATGTTCCTTGGGATAGTACTGTGATTATTGGCACACTGGGACAGTACTGTGACTATTGACCTGGAATATTGGCCTACGTCACAACATTGGTGAATTGGCAAGAAGGCCTTTAAACCACTTCTAGAGGTTGCCGCACTGAGATGGTACTGTTATCATTGGCCCTGACATTCTGAGAAGATGCTGTGAACAGTACTCTGCTTCACACCACAGAGATTTGTCTGCTGCTGTAAGTCTCTAACAGGGAAAACCACTTTATGGACTTCAACTGAAGCACCCTAGCAATATAACCTTAGTAGACCTTCCCAACCAGACAGCCCAAACTCGAGACAGCGACTGAACTACCCTAACGCTATCACCTGACTAGACCACCCCTATAGACAGAGCCCAAGCTTGGTTCGGACAATCCCCCACTCCCAGTCCAACACCACAAGACAGCTGGACCAAAAAGCACAAAGACCAACTCTGCAACAACGAACTGAACAAAAACCAACCAAAAAACACTCAAACTCAAAATGCCATGGAAACGAATTGGACCAAAGGAAAGACAAATAGCAGAAAGAACAAACCCAACTGAAAACCACCGAAGATTCACAACTGCAGAACACACTCCTATAGACCAGAATGATAACAGAACCAGTGCTGAGAGAAGAGAGAAATCCCTATACCTAACTCCATACCTCGCAAATAACGACTCACCTGAATGAACCAACCTAACGCGCAAATCAAGAACGACTAACAATCAATCACAACCACGCAGAAGAACAGACAAAACTAGAGGACCCTCTGCTCGACAGCCACACAATTTAGAAGATGAGCGTGATGAAAACAAAAACCCAAGACTGAACATAGAAGAGCTTTTTGATGACACACACACAACTTTACCAACACCTCAACTAGAGATCGACTTGGAAGGAAACCTTGACACCAGTCAGAAGACAATGCCGACAAAAAAGGCACAAACCCAACTATACCTTCAAAATTCATTGCAACCTAATTAACGCAAGATCCATGTAAAAACACTCAACAGAGATCTTCGACCTTCTCTGTGACAATGGCATCAACATCCTATTCATCACAGAAACATGGCTCTGTGACAATGGCATCGACATCCTATTCATCACAGAAACATGGCTAAATGACAACTACAAAATCATACTGCAAAACTGCCTCGCTGTCATGATGCCTACCCCCGGGCATCAGGACCAAGGCCCTCAGCTTCGGGAGCAGGCATCCAGGCATTTGTTTAAATCTCAGCAGCCCCGGCTAGGGGCTGCCTGGGTTCAGTCCTGGCGCCTTAGGCGCCAGGCTCATCATAGAAATCAGTCCTGGCGCCATAGGCGCCAGGCTCATAGACTTTACTTACCTGATGCTAACCATGCTGCAAAAGAGTCCAAGCCTACATGAGGCCAGGATGGGACTATTTTGTTACAGGGACTATTTTTTACTCGGGCCTGGCTCTTGGGAACTTCTTACCTGGAACTACTTTGGATGCTATTCAAACCACACCCGAACAGCAGCACATGCTTCGCGTTATTCTGCATCCAGCAGCGTGACGCTCACCGTGCCTGCAGCCAGCATCCAGTCTTCTGCCACGCCCGCGTGCCTGCAGCCAGCATCCAGTCTTCTGCCACGCCCGCCTCGAATCTGGAGCTCCTAGAATAAAGAAGAAGAAAAGGACAAGGTTAGAAAACAAACTTATTTCAAATTCCTCACCTAATTCCGGAACCATTTCATCTCCGGACCTGGAAAGTACATCAGTCCTGCACGTGTCGCTTCGCCAGCTCCAGCACGGCGCCATACTCACCAGTTCTCACAGCATCTTTCGATCCGGCACTGTCACCATCATTTCTTCGCCGTAATCCGGCACCTAGGGGACACAAGAAAAAACAAGGTGAGCCAAGGGAATCAACAAATACAACCTCTTACCACCATAGACTTACCTGATTTACCACCGGCGGTATTATTCCATAACTCTCCACATTTTTATATGCCGCATCTGTAAAGAGGGAGAAAAACAACACGTTAACGCATGCAATAGTTACCGGACAGCGTTGGGTAACACAGACTCTTACCTGAACGCCAGCAGCAGCTACAAGACCTTCTTCTCACAAACTCAGTTGCAATTTAAGGAAGGAAGGGGACAAGAGTGAACATCGGGCACATTGAACTCTTTGAACTTGATGCTTACCAATCCCGCCAGGGACTTCAGAGTCAATACTTACCGGAACTCTCCCAACGCCTTCAAACCACTGAAGTAACTGGTATCTACGCGCCCCTGCAAGACACGCAGGATGGAGAGCTCATCTTTTACGAACATAAGGTGAGGTTACTAAGGGGATATCGGAGGTGATTAGTGTGGGAGAGCGAGAACAGTTGGGAGGCCATCACTAAAACCCACAAGTGGTTAATCCCTGTCTCCACTTGCAGGAAAATACTTCTTCGGGTCCAGCAGACAAGACTAGGCGGGCCAGTGCAGACAGTCATCTCTGCACTACGCATCACGTTGAAGGAGACTGCAGCTGTCCAGGTCCGATTGACACCCCTGTGGGTTCCAGGGGAGCGTAACAGAACGCGAAGCCTCTCTAAAAATACCCACCCAGGTGTTATGGAAACCTCGGAAACTGACCAACTGACCCAATTATTGGTGGAATTTAGGGCGGAAGTACATGCTAGGCAACTACTGCAAAACCAAGCTGGGCAAACGCCCCTACCCGGATATGGGGGGAAACCCAACCCCCGTTTCATCAAGCAATCCTGTGCAAGTGGTTTTACCAGGAAATATTCTGTTAGCTGCACCCGAACGCTTTGCTGGGGACCCCATAAGGTTCGCCGTGTTTATGAACCAATGCCGCTTGCACTTTTTATGCAGACCGGGAGCCTTTCCAAATGACCAAGCCAAAGTAGCCTTTATATTGTCATATCTTAGTGGCAGCGCAGCGGATTGGTCCATTCCATTAGTCAACCAGGATGATCCTCTTCTCCGGGATTTTCAGGGTTTTCAAAGGAGCATGGAAAAACTATTCGCCAGACACTCACAGGATCAAGCCCTGGACAATGAACTTTTATCCTTACGACGAGGTAACCAAGATCTGCTAACCTTTATTGCAACCTTCAATAGGTTGGTGGTGGAAACCGGGTGGCCGGAGGAAAAACTAATTACATTGTTTCATCGTGGACTTCGGGGAGAACTCAAAGATGTCTTGGCTCAAGTTGTGAACCCACCTCAGGATTGCACAGAATTTATAGACTTAGTGGTTCAGCTAGACCATCGACTTCAGAACCGAAAGACTGATCGAGCTAAGTTCGAGAACCGGGTATTGGTTAAACCCAACATTGCCCCCAAAGGAACAGATGCATCTGAACCTATGCAGATCGGGGGTGTTAAAGGACCCTTAACTCAAAAGGAAAGAGAAAGAAGATGACAGATGCAGTTGTGTCTGTACTGTGGAACCTCAGGACATTTTCTACGGGATTGCCATACAAAACCACCCAAGAAGGTGGTAGCAGTTGCTGATAAAAGCCACATAGAGCCTGATTCGGGAAAGGACCACGCCCGACAAGCGTAGAGGTCCACTTGCCGAGCTTAAAGAAGGACACTCAGACCTTGCATCTGATCATCCCAATGGTCCTACTTGATCCCAGGCAGCCATCACATATGCACGCAGTAAGGACATACATAGATAGCAGGGCCGTAGGAGACTATATGGACCACGAATTGGTGTCAAGGATGAATCTACCTCTTTGCAAAAAGACCACTTTGGATGTCATCACCACAGTTGATGGAACTGAGATTGCCTCGGGGCCTGTAACTCATTCCACTACAGAGATGACACTGTTGAGTCAAGATGGGCATCGAGAGACTATTGTGTTTGATCTAATCAAAGCCCCACAGTTCCAGATAATACTGGGGATGCCATGGTTGGAAACACATAATCCTTGTATAGATTGGCGAGAGAAGAGAAAAACTTTCCCGGATTGTGCACACACCTGTTACCTCGAGAAAACTTTGAACAAAGGCCTGGCTACAGTCGTTAACCCAATCGTGCAGTTACCTCAGGAATACCAAGAATTTCAGGATGTTTTTCAAAAAGAACAGGCCAATACATTACCTCCTCACAGTTAATACGATTGTCAAATCGACCTCCTACCCGGTGCACAACCCCCATGCAGTAGAATCTATGCCCTCACGGAACCTGAAAATCGTCACCTACGGCAATACTTGGACCAATACCTTGCTGATGGCTTTATTCGTCCTTCCAAGTCTCCTGCATCCTCAGCTTTATTCTTTGTGCCAAAAAAGGAAGGTGACCTTAGAACGTGCAAAGATTACAGCGCATTAAATCAGATTACGGTAAAAAACCGATACCCATTGCCTCTGATCCCCGAATTACTAGACCAAGTAAAGGATGCTTGTATCTACACTAAGTTAGATCTCCGAGGGGCATATCATCTGGTATGTGTCAAGAAAGGCGACGAATGGAAGACTGCCTTTTGCACCAAGTACGGATTATTCGAATATCAGGTGGCGCCCTTCGGGTTGTGCAATGCACCCGCAGCCTTCCAGTATTTTATGAACGATGTCCTTCGTGAACTCATTGATGTCTGTGTCGTTGTATAGATAGATGATATTCTAGTGTACTCCTCCTCAGAATCAGACCATGTTAAGCACGTGCGTGCAGTCCTTGAGAAACTACGCCAGCACAAGTTATATGCAAAATTGGAAAAATGTGTTTTTCATGCTACGGAAGTTGAATTTCTTGGATTTATCCTGACTCCAAAACGAGTCCGAATGGACTCTCGAAAGGTGGACGCAATTCTCAAGTGCCCATCACGCAGTTCAGTCAAAGGGGTACAAATCATGCTCGGATTTGCTAATTTCTACCGCAGATTAATTCCGGACTTCTCCCATGTTGTACACCCCATCACAGGACTTTTGCGAAAAAACAAACGCTTCTTGTGGACTGAAGAGGCTGAAAAGGCCTTCCAAGAGCTGAAAGCGAAATTCACATCAGCACCTGTCTTAAAGCATCCACGCCCTGAGCTTCCATACATAGTAGAAACTGATGCATCCAGTTTAGCCATGGGAGCTGTCCTGTCCCAGAAGGATCCTGAAACCGGTCAACTTCACCCAGTAGCGTTTTGGTCCAGAAAGTTCTCAGCACCTGAGTTAAACTATGCGGTTACCGATAAAGAGCTATTAGCCATCAAATCGCCTTTAAGGCTTGGCAGCACTATCTTCTTGGTGCCAGGCATACTATTACCATAATCACCGATCACCGGAACCTGCAGTATTTAAAAACAGCCAAAGCCCAATCATCGCAACAACTTCGATGGGCATTGTTCTTTGCCGAATTCGATTTCGTGATCACTTATCGACCAGGCTGCAAAAATGGCAAAGCATATGCCTTATCCCGAATTGGGATGGGAGAAGCATATGCAAACCCGGAACCGGTGCCAATAATTCCTGAGCAAAGAATTCTTGGCATAACTACTCTACAGACACTAGAAGATTTTCATTCCAAAATCCAACAACTCTTTGAGCCAGCAACCCTGCATGACTGGGTAAAGAAAGGCCCGGACTACTCTGTCGTCAATGACCTACCTTACTATCAAGGACGACTATTTCTACCACACAAGGAAATACAAGAACTAGTCATCTCCAATTACCATGACACCCTGATGGAAGGGCACCCAGGTATCGCAAAAACTGAAGCAAAAATTAAGAGACAGTTCTGGTGGCCCACTTGGCGAAAAGATGTAAAGTCATTTGTGATGTCTTGTGGCATTTGCGCCCAAAACAAAATCCAGAAGAAAAAACCTGCTGGCCTTTTACAACCTTTTGATATTCCACCTACACCATGGCACACCTTGTCTTTAGACTTAATTACAGATCTACCTCCATGTAATGGATTTAACACCATCCTAGTTATTGTGGATCTTTTTTCCAAGATGGCCCACTTTATTCCTTTAAAGGGGTTACCTTCTGCTTCGATTCTGGCCAAGGAGTTCCTCGAAAACATTGTTCGATTACACGGATTCCCTCCCGTATTGGTTTCTGACCGAGGTAGTCAATTTATCTCGCATTTTTAGAAAAAATGTTGTCAACTGGCACAAATCGACGTGAGGCTATCAACAAGTCACCATCCCCAGACCGATGGTCAGACGGAAAGGACCAACCAGACCCTTGAACAGTACCTATGCTGCATGCTACACCAGACCGAAAGCACGAAAGCAATTGGAAAGATATTTTATGGATTTCCGAGTACGCATACAATAACTCTGTACATTCAGGAACCGGACAAAGCCCTTTTTATACCATATATGGACATCACCCTCGAACCTCAGAACTCGATTCGCCTCAGCACTTAGAAATGCCCGCAGTTAGTCATTTGCACTCTACTATTACATAAGCCTTTAAGGAAGCCACAGAACATTTGAAACAAGCAAAAGAGAAATACAAGAAAAATGCTGATCAACATAGAAGTGAAACTCCACAATACCAGATTGGGGATCAAGTTTGGCTGGTTACAAAACATATACCTCTGAAGGGAACTCAGACTTTTAATCCTAGATATTTGGGACCTTACACCATTAAGGCCATTATCAACCCGGTGGCCGTCAAATTGGAATTACCCTCTAATATGTGAATTCATCCTGTCTTTCATGTTTCACTTGTAAAACCAGTTCAACCAGGGACAAGATTAACCAAACCACCTGACCCCATCTTCATAGATGGAGAACCTGAATTCGAGGTAAAAAATATCCTGGACTCCAAGATGATTAAATCAAAACTTTTTTATTTGATCGATTGGAAGGGCTACGGACCACAAGAAAGATCATGGGAGCCTAGCAACCACGTTCATGCACCTCGGTTGGTGAAAAGATTCCATCGGAACTTCCCAGACAAACCGGAGCCAGGGGGAAGAACAACTTTAGGAGGTGCATTGGGGGGGAGTGCTGTCATGATGCCTACCCCCGGGCATCAGGACCAAGGCCCTCAGCTCTGGGAGCAGGCATCCAGGCATTTGTTTAAACCTCAGCAGCCCCGGCTAGGGGCTGTCTGGGTTCAGTCCTGGCGCCTTAGGCGCCAGGCTCATCATAGAAATCAGTCCTGGCGCCATAGGCGCCAGGCTCATAGACTTTACTTACCTGATGCAGACCATGCTGCAAAAGAGTCCAAGCCTACATGAGGCCAGGATGGGACTATTTTGTTACAGGGACTATTTTTTACTTGGGCGTGGCTCTAGGGAACTTCTTACCTGGAACTACTTTGGAGGCTCTTTAAACAACACCCGAACAGCAGCACATGCTTCGCGTTATTCTGCATCCAGCGGCGTGACGCTCACCGTGCCTGCAGCCAGCATCCAGTCTTCAGCCACGCCCGCGTGCCTGCAGCCAGCATCCAGTCTTCTGCCACGCCCGCCTCGAATCCGGAGCTCCTAGAATAAAGAAGAAGAAAAGGACAAGGTTAGAAAACAAACTTATTTCAAATTCCTCACCTAATTCCAGAACCATTTAATCTCCGGACCTGGAAAGTACATCAGTCCTGATTGCGTCGCTTCGCCAGCTCCAGCACGGCCCCATACTCACCAGTTCTCACAGCATCTTTCGATCCGGCACTGTCTCCATCATTTCTTCGCCATAATCCGGCACCTAGGGGACACAAGAAAAAACAAGGTGAGCCAAGAGAATCAAATAAAAAATACAACCTCTTACCACCATAGACTTACCTGATTTACCACCGGCGGTATTATTCCATAACTCTCCACATTTTCATATGCCGCATCCTTAAAGAGGGAGAAAAACAACACGTTAACGCATGCAATGGTTACCGGACAGCGTTGGGTAACACAGACTCTTACCTGAACGCCAGCAACAGCTACGAGACCTTCTTCTCACGAACTCAGTTGCAACTTAAGGAAGGAAGGGGACAAGAGTGAACATCGGGCACATTGAACTCTTTGAACTTGATACTTACCAATCCCGCCAGGGACTTCAGAGTGAATACTTACCGGAACTCTCCCAACGCCTTCAAACCAGTGAAGTAACTGGTATCTACGCGCCCCTGCAAGACACGCAGGATGGAGAGCTCATCTTTTACGAACATAAGGTGAGGTTACTAAGGGGATATCAGAGTAGTGGGGAGGCCATCACTAAAACCCACAAGTGGTTAATCCCTGTCTCTACTTGCAGGAAAATACTTCTTCGGGTCCAGCAGACAAGACTAGACGGGCCAGTCCAGACAGTCATCTCTGCACTACACATCACGTTGAAGGAGACTGCAGCTGTCCGGGTCCGATCGACACCCCTGTGGGTTCCAGGTAAGCGTAACACTCCCCACCAACTTCAAATGCCTTCAGTTAAACAGGAAAAATAAAAAAGAAAGCGGCCTTGCAATTTCATTCAACGAACACCTAAAAGTAAAAGCAAACAAACCTCTTAACATCGCAAACTGCAAATCCATGGTCATACACTTATCGGCAAATCCAAAAACAAACATTACATTACATTCCTACTGGTTTACAGAACACTGACATATGATGCAACCTTCGTCGACAACTTTGTAGAAGCCATCACCAACATATCGATCGAGCACGAAAATCTAATAATCCTGGGAAACCTCAACATTTGGTTCATAGAAAAACACGCCAACTCTGACAATTCACTAATTGGACAGCTAACAACCATGAAACTACAACAGTTGGTCAAAGGGGCACACACTCGGCAGGACACACCCTTGACGTAATCTTCACCAAGAAAAAACATAACACTGCACCACCAATACAAATACTTTGGAGCAACCATCTCATCATTCCATTTGTGATCACACTACCAACTCAGGTTAGCATCCAGCCCCTCAAGATCCCAACCACCACAAAAAGAAATTGGAAAACCGTCAAAGCAAGCAACCTAATAGAATAACTGGAGACAACCAAACCTTCAACGGCAGAACTGGAGAAGGCAGACCTAGACGGGAAAGTGTAGCTACTCGACAAATGGATTGGTGATACAATCGAAAACATTGCCCCGGAAAAACCCTTCACCCCTTCAAGAAAAAGAGCAATGGCAAAATGGTTCACCCCACTGCTAAGCACCATGAAAAAGAACAACAAGAAGCTGAAATTGGAATGGAGGAAAGAATACGACCAAGATAAGAAAACTCAGTTCCAGAAACAAATCTGATCATATAAGAAGGAAATTTAAAAGGCAAAGAGAAGGCATTATGATGACAGACTCACCAATGCCACCAACACATCATAAAAGAAATGAGAAACCCACCAGGTTGTGACAACACTCCAATACCCTAACAGAAATGATGCAAATACTTGGCAGACCACTTCAAAAAACAAAATCAACGAGATCAAACAAATCAAACAAAACAGACCAATCAACCCTAACACTCAACCAACCGGACCCGATGAGGAGCCACAGCACAAACTCCAAAACTTCCCGGAAATATCAGTAGAGACATTCGTCAAGCTTGTTAAACACAGTAGGAAAGCAGGATCACTCATGGATACCTGCCCCCCTGATATCTACAAATCAGTCCTCGCACAAGGAACGCCATCAGAATACTACAGAAACCTCTTGAATCTGTCACTCACAACAGGTACTGTACCACGATCCTTCAAACCAGCATATATGAAGCCACTTTTAAAAAACACAAGTGGCGACGTTGAAGACCTCTCCAACTACAGACCGATTTCAAACATTCCCTACCAGCCAAAACTCCTAGAAACATACTTATAAAAATTAACCCAAGAATATGTAGAAAAACACCATCTTCTAGACCAAGCACAAGTCAGCTTCAGACCCGCAAGAGGAACAGAATCAACACTACTATCCATCTGAGATGACCTAAAAACAAACACAGATTCCAACTCAACCTTGGCTCTGATTCTGCGTGACCTCTCTGCAACCTTCGACACAGTAAGCCATGACACCCTAATCCAGAGATTGGAAGATATAGGTATAACAGACATGACGCTATGCTGGATTAAATCATTCCTAGCAGACAGAACAGAAACCATATCGAAAAAAAACCTTCAAATCTACTTCACGAGTTAACGACTGTGGAGTACCACAGGGATCCTCACTATCACCACTATACTTCAACATCTACCAAACTCCAGTAATAAGGATCTTCAAAAAATGCAACATTATAGGCTACAACTATGCAGACGACACTCAAATCATCTACAAAATCGAAGACACTCAAACCGATCATTCAACCCTAAATGAATGTCTTAAAGAAATCTTTGAATGGATGAATGTCAACAACTTGAAAATCAACCCAGGAAAGACTGAAATCATGATCATATCCAAAAACCAAGAAAACAACACCTACATTCCCTGGCCGACGGAAATGGGAACCGCGCCCACACCATCTAAGGTAGTAAAACACCTGGGAGTCCCAATGGACAACGCCCTAACCTTAGAACCACAAGTAAATGCAATCATTAAGAAATGCTTCTTCCTCCTACACACAAGAAGAATCCTACCTTTCCTCTCCTTCACCCAAAAAACACTGACAATTGTCGCCCTCATCATGTCAAGAATCGACTACGCAAACAGTCTCTACCTCAGGATGCCAGAACACCTCCTAAAGAAATTACAACACATCCAAAATGCAGCAGCCAGACTCCTCCTCAAATTATCCAGAAGAGACCACATCACTCCAGCTCTAAAAACTCTGCATTGGCTCCCAATCAAACATTGTATCACGTTCAAAACAAAGTGCATAACACACAGGGAGATCAGCGGACAGGGAGCAGAATTCCTACAAAAGAAAATAACAATCTACAAGCCAACAAGATTAAGCAATGAAATCTGCCTGGGACCAAAAACATACGTCAACAAAAAAAAACTAAGGGGCTCCTCTTCCTCCCACCTAGCTGCAAAAACCTGGAACAACTTCCCGAAAGAAATAAGAAACACCAAAGACCATCTAAAATTCAGAAAACCTCTAAAAACCTGGCTCTTCAACACATCAGACCCTAATTGAAATGAAAACAATCAAAGAGGAAACACAAAGAACAGACTGAAAGACTATATGATGGCACAGACAACACCCAAGGCCGACTAAGGGTATCCCCTACAAGTAAAAGAGAGACGATGCTAGATGGAATAGAACACAAGCGACAACCCCATGAGAACAGAAATTAGCATACATGCCCAACACTACCAACAACCTTACCCACTCAGAAAGGACCTAGGGTACAGGCGTAGGTCGCAAGTAAATCAATCCAAAACCAGGTCACAGCAAAGACAAACTGGGATAAATGGGCTTGCCAAATACAAAGATGGAAACACGCTAGGAAGCTAACTTTAGCATAATGACTGAGAAATGAGAGCCTTCTGATGCTGAAACTTAATCACCAAAATGAAACTACCTTCTCTAAATCATGAAGGAGACGCAATAGTAATACGCACATCTCCTAACAACAAGGATACTAACCAATCCCAAAACCAATCCAAAGATACTAAAAACCTCACCGCTCCTCACACACCTCTCACACTCTAATCAAACACAACCAGACCACTTAAAACTGCAGCAACCTGCACACACTTCACCACACCGCAACAACAACCACACCACACAGACCCGCAAACAGCACACGATGGACTCGGAACCCAATAACACACCAATATGCTCGGTGAACGGTGTTAACTGAACCAAAGCTGCCAACAGTACTTCACAGCTCCTTGGCTCTTTTCCAAACTTTATCCTACCAACACGCCTAACCTACCCCCCTCTATTTCAGATCCGCCAGAGCGCTAGGGGACCACTCCGGTGGTGATAGTGCGCGGTACAAATAACCTTTAACATTAACATTAACATAACTGTTTTCATTGTATTGAATGTAAAGGCCCGCGCTTCCCTTCCACGCAGTAAAACAAATCTAAAAAAAAAAAAGCTTGGGACGAGTTTGGAATTTTTGACAGAAAGTCCACTTAAAATACTGCAGGCATATTATTCCAAACCCTGAATTGGGTGGTCCCTAAAATCGGCAGTATCTGCCAAACATGACTGACTCTATCATTACCGCTCAACTTTCAATAAGGCCCTTAGTAAAACCATTGCTGTTGTCACGACATTGTGAATAATACCACTTATGATACTCTGTGTTGCTCAATTGCTGGCACACCATCACATGTCTAATGCCAGTGGAGTAACTTTGCTGAAAACGTTGGGGGGACATGACATCTGAAGAAAAGGTGCCCAAGCCAAATTAATGGGGACTCAATGGTGTGCGATGAAGTTGTCTAATGCACACTTTGCCACCACTGACATTAACCTATGACTGCTAGAATGTCAGAAAACATGTGTGGTACGTGGATGCTGTTTCCGATGAAATAAAACTACATAATCAAAGTAATGATATCCCTACTTACAACATGGCCGCCGGCATTGCTATCCTATAGCAAAACACTCAAATCATTGCTTGAAGAGCTGAGTTCATTAGTGCTTATTTCTGAGAGTACTTGACAAACAATCACACCACGATACAGGACCATTTAGTTTAGTGCTATAATTTGAAGGTCCATGCTGCCAGTACATTTTAAAGTAGAATTACGTGTGTTATTATTCCAGGTGAACTTTGACATCAGAATTCACTTGTGATTAGACAATGGTGGCATCACTCTCCTGTAATAGATTTTACACGCAAGTAGTCATGTCATGGAACACTATGAGGCACGTGTGGAATGCCTCATGTTTTCAGACCATGCTCGACCACACTGCAAACAAGCACAGGAAATGCCAAAATGTTTGCCTTTGCGAATGGAAACTGCTCCGGCCACGCCGGCCTTCGCTCAAGTGCCAGGCAGTGATCAAGGAGCTGGCCAGCAATACTGAAAGAGCGCTGGCACGGGAGCGGTGTCCCTCCCCGTACCTACCTGCCTCACCAGTACCAGGCCCTTTCAGTGACCATAGTCTGATGAATACATTTATAAAAATATAAAAAAAGATCGTTTGATCCCTCTAGTTGGTGGAAAATTACCAACCAGGAGCTAAAACTAGTGGTGCTTCTAAAAAACAACTTAAGAGCCAAACGTAATGATGGATGAAAAGCTCAAACTGTGACTCAAAACTATGTAGCCTCATAGATATCAGCTAAAACTAATTGTTAACCACTGCCTCATTGACTTACTGACAAAGTAAAGAAAATACTCTAAAAGGCAACCTGCATGGGACACATACAAACACAGCTGCTTCATCTCTCTTACACACAGAAGTGAAACCATCAGACCTTCAGTGTTTATAAACCGATAAAGATTACAGTCTTCATAAGTTTGGTCAAAATAAATAAAGCTGTTTTCCTGGTTTTAAAACAGTTATGATATGATATGATAGGTCATTTATAACGCGCCTTTACACAAGTGTTTCTAGGCACGACAAGACAAGGAAGGGTAGACAGAGGGAGGACAAAACAAAAAACAATCTTACTAGCTTTTGTGTCATTCAGATTGCCTAAGTGCGAGGTTAGGGAAGAGAAGTGACAAAGGGGAGGGGTAGGGGGACGGGAGAGTGCAATGGCAAGACGCGGTAAGTGCTACCAGGGTGGTGGCTAAAGTATGCGCAGAGAGGCAGGGGACTGTAGAGTTGCAGATGCAGTCCCTAAGTGGGTAGGAGGCCCAGTGCAAGGGGCTACTGGTCGTGCAGGAGCCTAGTGCCCGTGAGATTCAATGGGTGACCAAGTAACCAGTTAGCACAGCAGACAGGAGCATCAGCAGGGGAGAGAGAGAGATAAAGCAGAAGCAAAATGGAAGACCTTGACTTGCTTCTGGAACCTTAGGTGGTCCTGCTCAAGTGTGAGAGAGGCAGGGAGGCTGTTTGCGAGGGAGGCCCCAGCTGAGGACAGGAATCTACCTCCCACTCTCTGCCTGGAGAAGTGTCTGACCCTCAGAGAGTTGGAGATGGATGAGCGTAGGGCTCGAGAAGGAAGATGCTTAGGAAGAGAGAGTTGTATGTAGTGTGGTCCCCTCCCTTAGAAAGTCTTGTGGATAATGCAAAGGGTCTTGACCTTGATCCTTGCAGCCACAGGGAGCCAGTGGAGATATTTCAGGGCTGGTGAGATATGATCCCTGGGCTTGAGACCAAGGACAAGTCTTGCAGTCCTGTTCTGGATTAGTTGAAAAGGGTGAATAGTAGAGGCAGGTAGATTTAGAAAGAGGCTGTTGCAATAGTCCAGTCTAAAGAGAACCGGGGCTCTGTAGACATTGAGCTGCTGGGGGAAAGTGACAAAAGGAAGAATATCTCTGAGGAGGTGCAGCTGGTAGTGTGACTCCTTAGAGATGTCAGAGATGTGAGGAGAGAAGTGGAGTCGAATATGACACCAATGTTCTTTGCCTCACAGGAAGGTGAGGGTGGAGGGCCCAGGGTGGGTGGACAGAGAGCAAGAGGGAAAGCGGGATCAGGGGTCCCAATGAGAAGGATCTCTGTCTTACTGGCATTAAGGCAGAGCTAGTTGGAGGCACACCTTTCCTGAATCACGGATAGACCACAAGAGGCTGAGGGGAGCCTGAAGCAGAGTTGAGTGGCATCCGCATAACACTGAAGGTTTGATTAGAAGGTAGAGATGCAGTGGGCCAGGGGAGCCAAGTAATGGTTGAAGAGCCAGGGTGAGAGGTTAGAACCCTGGGGAACACCACATGTAGAGAGAAAGGTGGAAGACAGAAAGGACACATGTTGGACCTGGGAGGGTCGATCGGAAAGGTGGTCAACCATGCTAGTGTCTGACCCATTATTCCTAGGTTGTCACAGAGACGATTGATCAGGATGACGTGGTTGACCGTATCGAAAGCAGAGGATAGATATAGAAAAATGAGGACAGAAGGAAGGTTAGAGTCGAGATTTGAGAGTAGGTCTTCACGGCTGTCCAGGAGAGCAGTTTCCATGCTTCTGGCTGCTCTAAAGCCAGACTTGTGGTCATGGAGACAACCAACAGATTCAGTACGGAGAGCAAGCTGGCAGATGGCCACGAAAGGAGTGATAGAGATCGAGTAGTAGTGTGCTGGAGAGGAGGGATTGGCAGAGGGCTTCTTGAGGAGGGGGTTCACAAGAGAGTGCTTTAGGGGGAAGGGAAGGTTCCAGTGGCAAAAGAGTGATTACAGAAATCGCCAAGGCTGGAGTGAGGGTGTCGATGTGGTCCTTGATGGTTCTGGAGGAGCAGGTGAGCACCTGCTTGGATGAGACTTTCATAGATCAGACTTGTCTAGAAACATTGTCGTGAGTGAACACAGGGAAAGAGGAGGAAGGAGGAGGAGAGACGGCTCGGAGTGGCTAGGAGTGGTACAGGGAGAGGAAGAGGAAAGAGTGGACAGAATATCCTGAGTTTTAGTGGGGAAGTGAGAGGCCAGTGACGTGCAAAGGGCCTGGGAGGGAACAGAAGAGGCGGAGACTGCAGTAGGATTGGCCAGCTCCTTGCAGATTTTGAAGACTTTGGGCAAGTTGTTAGAGGCCACAGAGACACAGGATTGGATGTATGCTCTCCACTTGGACAGGATAGAGAGTCTATATTTCCTTTGGGGCAGGTGGCAGGCCAGTTTGTACGAGGATGAGCCTGATGCCCTCCACTTCCTCTCGGTCACCCTACACTTGCGTTTATGGATGGCAAGGTCAGAATCATACCAGGAATTGCACTTGCATGTGGGCTTCATATGGATCCTCATGACACGGGCAAGGACATCAAGAGTGTTAGAGAGTAAGAGATGCAGGTTGGAGAGGGCTGTGTCCGAGTGTGAGTCAGCCGCAGGTGAAGGAGGAGGAGAGAAAGTAGCGGTGAAGGCCCCCATCTACATACGCTTCATGGGCCAGATGACCGATACGGTGGGTGACAGTGCTGTGGTCGGCTTTGGGTGGGGGACAGAGAGCAACAGGTGTGAGGAGAGAAGAAAGTGGTCCATCCAAAAGAGAGAAGTGGTTAGAGGGTTGGAGAGGGGGATGTCTGACGAGATAAGAACATCCAGGGTGTGCCCGTCAGAGTGTGTCGGGCCAGAAGGAAGAATAGAGAGATAGAGAGAGAGTTGCATGGATTGCAAAAGAGCCCAGAGGAGGGGCTACAGGCATCCAAGTGAATGTTGAGGTCTCCGAGGAGGAGAAGTTGAGAGGTAGAGGGAAGAAGGGGCAAGGAGAGGACAGCCCATTCAGAGAGGAAGAGGATGACCTGGCCAGGTGGCCTGCAGATGGTGGCCACAGTAAGAGAGAAGCCAGGAGAGATAGGGAGGCTGCAGACCAGGCATTCAAAGGAGGTTTAGGCCTGCATGGGAATGACAGAAGTCTTGATCCACTCCAGGAAGATCAGAGCTACTCCACCTCCTGGAGAGTTGGTTCTGGGTTCGGAGAGGGTCTTGTAGCCATCAGGGAGGAGTGTCGAAACTTGTGACACAGCTGGCTGTGAACCATGTCTCGGTGAGATCGAGGACATCCAGATCAAGTTCTTCAAGCAGTGTTTGACAGCCGAGCGAGAGTTAATGGTAGGGACATGTAGAAGATTGCCACATTTGTAAGACTTCCGTGGAGGGGTGCAGGCATGAGGTATACCCTGCAGAGGTGTTAGAGGTGACAAAGAGTGGGCAGAATAGGAAGAAGGAGATGGCAGAGTAGTCAGAGAAGAAGAAGAGCGTGCAGAGGGGTGGCAGAGGAAGGAGGAGGTAGAGCAGCCAGGGAAGCAGAAGAGGGTGCCAGAGAGGTGGCAGAAGAGGAAGGAGGAGAGACAGAGAGGTACAGGTAGGGTATGGGTAGTAGGAGAAGGAAGGAAGTTGATAAGACTTGGGAAGCATCTATCAAAAAGGAGGAGATTGGGCTGAGTGCCCTGGACCAAGACAGTGCCATTCAGATAGACACTGATGATGGTCTTGGAGGAGTGGAAGGGGGCCAGGAGAACCTCCCGCCAAGTGCCATGATTTATTGGGAGAGGAGGATAAAGGAGAGAGAACAGAGACCATATGTGGGGACCATAGGCATGGAGAGGAAACAACTAAGAGGATGTTGATGAGGATCTGTCTGGAGGAAGCACTGGTGTAGGTATTAGCGATAGGGGCGCCTGGGTTGGAGACCAGTATGTCCCTTTTGAGCTTCCTCTTACCAGGCTTGGTGCGAGGAATAGGATAGGAGATAGAGTAGCAGTTAGATAAGATAGGGGAGACAGAGAGCGCCATGGAGGGGTGCGAGGCAGAGAGCAAGATAAAGTAGCCCAATCAGGAGAGGGTAGGGGGAGGTCACACACTAGGGGCAAACAAAGGGGGAAGGCACAAGAGGAGGACGCGTACAGTGAGCACAGGGCAGAGCAGTTAGGGGGCGGATCTAATGAGAAGCAGACACTGCAAAAATATGTGATAAACACTGGAGACAACTAGGGGGGGGGACAAGAGTGAGTGGAAAAATGCAATACAGTATGCAGAACAATAGTAACCCTGAGGGACATAGAGGAGTAAAAAGAGAAATGCACAATGCCACAAGAGGAAGCGGCACCCTTTCTTTCCCTCAGAGATATCCCAGCGGGTAAAGTGCTTACTAATGACTGCGGTGAGGGACCTGGTGGTAATTTTAGAATCTCAAAGGGTACTTGTAATGGGGCTAATAATAACCATGTAGTTTGTAGTGCAATAAAACAATACTAGTCAGTGTTATAAGCAAAAATGCAAACATTGAAAACATCATACAAAGTGTTTATGGATTATGACAGCACCTATTACTGTCATTCTTCAGACCAGGAGCACAACCATTAACCACATACATATTATATTACAAACATGTTCCACTATTGTGTATTACGAGGATATTGCTAGTCAACCTAGAATACTGTGGCATAATAAAGGTACCTGGCAGCCAACCTAATGGTTCCATATGGCATTATTAATCTTATTGCTCATACATAAAAAGAAAAGTCTTTATATCTCATTTTTCTGAATGCTTATTTCAGTTGTCCACCTACAAAAGGCCTCAATTTCACAAAGTAGAGAAGCAGCCTGATCACTGTTCACACAAGTATGGACCTGATAATATGAACTTCTTGTGTGTTAGGGGTGACAGGTTTCTTTTTGTTTTATCACAAAGTTTGTATGACACCAGATCTTACATTATCTGTATTTTACATTACATATAGAAGGGCCGGCATGCAGGAATACTAATTGAGTATAAAATTGTTTTGAAGAAATTCAAACAATGCTTTCCTTTTGCATGTGATGTTTCGGCAGCAGTCTTTGCTCTCAGTACACCAGTGGTCTTTCTAGACACCGGAGGCATGCTTAGTGAACACCCTACCACCTGAAGTGCTGTTAATTAAATCTGTGGAAAAGGAGAACAGGCCTTAGTGCTAGTTTTGTGGTGCAGTAGAAAAGTGGTAGCAATTCTATTAACATCACGTTCTTTTCAATAATGGAATTACTGTCACTGTTACCAGATCACTAAATTCCTGGTTTGGGTATGAAGTGGAAGATGTCCCTTCAGCCAAGTGTTTGCTTTAGGCAGTTATTCTTATATGCCATTTATCTCCACAAACTGATACAGAAACACAGCACTGCTTCTTTTTAATGTGGTGCGTATTGGAGGCTATATGTAAAATGTTGTTTGACGATAACAGAACAGGTGATGCTTTATAACAGCACCTAAAAAAAGATTTGGAGATATCCCACAGACCTTTTGAGATTTGACACTCACCAGCAACATTCAGGCCCAAAAAGAAGGGGTTTGTGTCCAGCTTTAATCACAACAACAGAATAGAGGGCCTGAATGGGTGAGACAGATATTTAGCGAATTAAATGGCACAAGACATGGAGACTGCGTTATGCGATGCTGGAGATGCTAGGGGAACATGTTGTGTTAAATAAAGGTACATTTCTATCCACCCTTTCCATCATCAAAAGACAGCACTGGGAGCATGAGAACTATCTCTGTCGAAATAGCAACATATTTACATCCAAAAGTGTTAAAGCAGAAGCATTTAAAATGCCATTATCAGCAAAAGAACTCAGCTCGGGCCACATGACATTTATTTTGAAGCGCTGAAACATAAATTAACAAACTCAGGATGTCACCATGTTTTCATATTCGTACTATGTTTCCAGAGAAAGATGCACTTGTGAATTATGAAACAGTATGCTATTCACTTTCAGCAATTGAATATTGCAATATCTTTCATTTAACTCAAATGATGCAAGTATAAAATAAGAATCAGAAAGCATACTCACAGTCAGAAAAAGAAGGACTGGACATAGTCTCGGCTTGCAAATATTTTCACATGTTTTTTGTTGAAAAACCTTTCACGATCATCATGGATCACCAGGCATTGGTAGCCATATATGGTAGTCCAAAATGTAAAATGCCTCCACAAATCGAAAGATGACGCTTACGTCTACAAGAATATGATTTTCAAACCGTCCATAGACCTTGCAAAGACTTCAATCCTGTGCATTTCATCTCCAGACATCTGGTATTTACAGATCCAGTACATCCATCTTTTACTGAAGTAATTGTAAAATTCCCTACCCACACATTAACTCTAGGACCACTATCGTGCTTGCAAATCGTTGAACACGCCCAAAATGATCTTACTTTATGTAAGTTGAAAGAACTAATTACGTCACAGTGGTGGAATTTGATTTTACCCGATAGCACCTTCTCAGAGGATGTCATACTTAGAGATCTACTTGCCTTCAAGCACATACATGATGAACTGTCCATGCCATCAGAGGGAGTTCTAAAGAGGGGGAATGCATAGTTATTCCAAAATACCTTTCTCAAAACTGTCGACACAGCCCATGAAGGACACAAAGGAGCAGTGGTTACCAAAAGACAAATTAGTGACACCATGTGGTTTCCCGGGGCGTGATGCCATAGTAAAACTGATGAGACGTTAGAGACCAGAACCATTACGAATATCTAAACAGCCTAACGCCATATGGAGTGAAGTAACGATTGATTTCCTTGGTCCTCTAAAAGATGAAACATATCTCTTGGTAGTGATAGATGAATATTCCAGATTTCCCATTGTTCAAACTACTTCTTTAGCAACAGCTGTAACAGTGCTTCCTATATTGGATGACATCTTTTCGGCATGGGGCATTCCAGTAATATTAAAGTCAGAACATGGCCCACCTTTGAATGGACACGTGTTTGCACGATTCTTGCACTATGTGGGAGTTGAACACAGAAAGATAACACTGCTATTGCCAAAAGTAAATGTCATTGTGAAAGAGTCATGGGGGTCTCAAGAAGGTTGTGCAACAATGAAAGACAAGTTCCTTTTCACTAAACCAAGCAATGTGCACAATGCTCGGGATTACTGAAGTTCACCCCATAGTACTACAAGAAAGTGCTCAGCGGAACTCATGCTTGGGAGAAAGCAAAGGACGACAATACTGTGTGCACCTCCAAGACAAGCTGAGAACCATTTAATGATAGAGAGTCGTAATCAATGCTGCAAAGGTCAAATGAAAGAATGCTCTGATCGACAAGGACATGAAAATCTTCTCAACTACAATTTGGTGATACAGTGTTGGTTCGCAAACACCAGGATAGGAAGTCAGACTCTTTCTTTGATCCAGCACGATTGATGATTACCCTTGTCAAGGGTCCGATGATAACTGGAAGAACATCCGATCAAATCATCACTATGCATACATCTCAATTTAGAAGATACCAGTAGACAAATCAAATCAAATTCTTTAATGTGATATAGGTTGAAAATAAATTTAAACTTTACACATATTTCATTTTCAAACATAACATAAAAATAAAATCATAAATATCAAAATCAAATATTAAATCCAAATCAAAATCATAAATTCATCAATCTACAATACATATGAAATTTAAAATATGATAAACAAATGACTAGGCAGTTACAATTCAGATCTAATTAGAGACCTAAGCCTACTTCAATCTGTTGCCAGACATTATAAAGTGCTATGAATAGGTGTATCTTGCAAGTGTTGGTACAATAATGCCAGAACGACAGTTCATGGATAGCTAGTAGATCATGCACAAATTCACCCAAAAAGTTTATAATCGGCTCCTTCATAGCCTGGCATTGCGTCAAGAGATTTACAAAGCCAACATGTCCGCTCATCGGCAGGGATATTTTTCCAAGCTCCTCTATTGGATAGAGTAGGCAATTGTTCTAACCGAAACAGAATGATAAATCGTCGAAGTCTTCTGGTAGGGCAGAGATGTAAATAGGCCTGTGGTTTCATAAACTGATATATTCGGTATTTCACAAAATGATATGACTTGAGACTGCTTAAATGGGAAAATATTTCTAACCAATCCCAAAGTTCTCCTTTTTTCTCAAGTGCATTTAAAGTTTCATTAGAGACACAATCCCCTCTATGAGTCCAGCCAATGTCGGCAAAGAATTTGCTCATATCTTTATAGAAAGATGAAGTAGTATGTTTTTTAGTCAGTTCCTGCTGAATAACCGACAATACTGGATTAGAGGAGCCACTTATCATCTTCAGGTAAAACCCAGCTCTTCTTTTCAATATCAACGCTTTCAATGAGGGAAGGCCCAATTCCATCTTATCACAGCCATCGGCACACCCGGGGGAAGACCCAACATACGTCTCCAAAACTTGCCCTCGATCACTTGAAGCCACTCTAAGTCAACTGTTAACAGCGACTCGAGACCATATATGACCATGGGGACAAAGACTTGCATATAGAGATGGCGAGTCCCCCATAAAGTGAAACTGCCCTGCTTGTTAGTAAAAGATGAGACTAATGAAATGACTTGTGATGCAAGAATGGTCCGCCCCTGTTTGCATAATGTATAATCACCTAGTGGTTCTATTCCCACTCCTAAATAACGGTAAGAAGGGGCATAGAGGATAAGATTTTTATTTACCACCAGGTTCACACGAGCTACCCTTTTCCTGGTAAATCTAAGTACTTTAGTTTTATCCAGGTTGATAGACAAACCATTAGTCCTAGCATAGTCTCAAGGAATATGTGCTGAGCGCTTAAGGCCACCTATGGTGTTATCTAGGGCTACCAGATCGTCAGCATAAGCCAAAACAACACACAGTACATCCCCCAATTTTGGTGGGCAATTGTCCACATCTGTAAGTGCCGCGGGGATGTCATAAACATATAAATTATAAATAAGAGGTGCTGTAACACAGCCCTGCTTAACCCCCTTATTTTGAGGCACATGTATAGTCGTATTGCCCTCTTGGTTAAGTCTGAGGCACACCGAGGTATCATGATGGAGTAATCTGAGATAATATAATAATCCTGATGGGCATCCCATTGTTTCCAACTTGGCCCAGAGCCGCTCACGAGGGATGGAATCAAAGGCGGCCTTGAAGTCAATATAGAGGGCATACAACGGGGGCTGTCCTCTGCTAAGCGCTCTAGTGCGTAATATATCCATTACCAGGAGATTATGCGATGTAGAGAAATCCCGTCTAAAACCGCATTGGAATCTGCTAAGTATACTAGTGTTATCTACCCATTTTTTCAACTCAGTTAACAGTAAGGAGGCGAAAAGTTTCCCTGTGATATCTAACATGGATAATAGCCTATAATTGTTGGGGTCTGAGCGCCTACCTTTTTTGAATACTGGAATAAGAATGGCAGTTTGCCAGGAACAGGGGATAGTTCCCTGAGCTAGGATCTTGTTAAAGAGTAAGGAAAATGACTCCGCCCAGAATACAGAATTATTTTTGATCACAATATTCGCTAGCCCATTTGGGCCAGGAGCTCTCGAAGACTTGAGGGAGGCAATTTTATTGAGAATTGCCTCCGAAGATACATCAAAAGGGGGAAGAATAGGGGCCTTCTCAATAGATATGCTCTAGGACTCCTCTTCTTTCGTATTACAATTTAATAGGAACTCTACCCAAGTATTCTTATCAATTGGGTTGACCATAGGGCCTTTGACTTTCCCTCTATTCTCATTGAGAAGTGCCCAAATGCTGCGAGAATTTCTAGCACAAATCGTAGTTATGAGTCGCTGGTCACAGTTATTTCGCTCTATTCTCTTAATATTTTTGATCTCAGCTCTAAATCGAATTTTAGCAGTTCTTAGTTTATCACGGTACTGGGTTTCAGAAAGGTTCAAAGATTTTAAACCACGAATCACTCTTCTGAGCCCTCTCTTGGCATCTCTGATTTCTCTGTTAAAAGGGGGTAGAGTGCCACCCGTTTTTAACATACGGCCCTTTTTGGCTGAAGCATGTTGACCTGAGAAGCCCAATATTCAGTTTTCAATTTCATTTATTGTCATATCGTGAAAATCATAAAGACCCTGTATGGTGATAGGTTTGAGAGCTTCAGATGCCGCTCTGATGTTTTTCTCTGACCATATAATTCTAGTTCCTGAACAATTAGATTGAATACCTCCAATATTCGCTAAGGGAATGAGGGGGCTCGGTATAAATATTGAGCAATGCAGCGCAGCATGGTCACTCCATCCATTAGACTTAACCCACATATCCCTTACTTTGGACTGCATCTCGGGGCTCATAAATATATAGTCTAGTGTACTAAGTGATGATCCATTTGACCAAGTATGCTTCCCTGGTCTGTCCCCAAAAGTGCGGCCATTGCTCATCGCCAAGTCCCAAGTTTCAAACAATTGTAACCACCCGAGTCCTTCATTCTCCCTCTTACTATGGGTCATCAAACACTTAGCACTGAGACCTGAATTGGTGGATATAAGAATATCGTCAGACATGTGGCAGTTGAAATCCCCCACAACAGTGATAGCGACATTACTAGTTCTTAATGTCCAGGTAGACAGTAAATCCTGTATGGCCTCTTGTAAGGTGTCCCTTGCTACTGCTCCGGGAGGGTTATACAGATTAATTAATAGAAACCTGCTACAGCCACTTTCAGTAGGGTATTCTACTTCCACAGCCAATAACTGGTCTTCAGCTTTACACTGGATTTTCCGGGACTTGATAGTGTTGATAACCCCCATCAGTAAGCCGCCAAAAGGGCGACCCTTACAGCCTCGTTTCGCAGGTGATTGATGTGTAACAAAACCATCTAACACTAAGGAGTCCAATGACCATGTCTCCTGCAAACAAATATAACTATGTTGCGATAGAAAGGCAGAAGAACCATCTGTCCTCAAAAGATGCGAGAAACCTCTGCAGTTCCATGAAAGTAATGATAGACATCAATGATTCTGTAACAGCTGGGGTAAGGAGTCTAACAAAGACTTGAGTGCTAGTTGTACTTCCACCAATAGGGGACTGTCCCCTGCTCCTATGTTGCACTCATTTCCAGAAGATGATATCCCAACTGATTCCTCAGAGATAGCAGAGAGATCCTTCTCCTGCGGGTCCACGTCAATGTCAATATCCACCGCTCTCAGTTCTTCTTTGTATTTTCTCAGTAATTGCGCAGTATTCAAAAAAGTACAATGCAGGGCAGATACATTAGGATTAGGACCCGACAGGGGTTCAATGAAAAGAAAGTCATCAGATTTTAAGACACAGAGTTGCGGAATGTGGTGAAGCCGAGTTAATAGCTCAGAGCGTGCCAGCCAAGAATTCTTGTTCCTAGGGCACAGATTCTTAATGAAGCATATGCGATTAGTCTTGATTTCAGGCACTAGCTTCTGCTGTTCCAAGAGAACATGCTCAGTCGAATCCTCCGAGGACCGTGTCTCCGGAGCTGGCTCAAGTTGGGAGGGCGTACTAACTTCACAGACAAGCACTGAGTCCTCCAATGCAATTTCCTCTAGGTCCATGATCTGGGACTTATCTTCAGGAATCAGCCAATCTGTGAGCGGACCTTTTTTCGTTGCTGTCCGCAAGGCGGCTCTCGTCAGTCTTTTCCTGGCTTTTTTTGAACGAGTTTCGAATATGGGTCCTGGCCCTGCTGTAGGAGGTGGGGCACGCATTACAGCTGACTTGTTTTTGAGGGCCTTTCTGGCCAGGCTACGTTGTTTACGTGTGAGAGGGGCTTGGGGGTGATGTTCCAGATCTTGTTCCTCTGTCTCTGTGGGAGTGTCTTCAATTAAGATGTTACTATGAGGTGTCCCTTGTGCCGTGTCCCTCACCTTCTAGTCTACTTGTTCTTCCATCTCCTCAGCTATTTGGAGAGCGTCCGATAAATTGACTTCGGCTTCTTCTCGCAGAATATCCTTCAAGTTTAATGTCGTGGAAATGGAATTGGTGTTAGATAGGATACGTCCCGTCGTCTGTAACAGTATCTTCAGAGCAAATTGGAGGGAAGCTACAGACGTTTGGAGCTCAGCTAGCTGTGTAGCATTGGGATGGGAACCAGTACTCTCCACCATCTCGTGGTCCTGCTCGTCCTCCATTGAGGCCATTGCAAGGTTCGGGGAGGTGGATAGACGTTCCCTACTTCCAACTATATTGTGTCCCCCTAAATCAATATTCATGTTATTTTCTTTCTGGGGCGAAAAGACTTTAGATGTTGTCTGTGGCGTATGTGTCTGCATCCCTCTCTGTATCGTCAAACACAGATCCAAAAGAGAATTATTATCAATGTCATCAAAGTTGGAAGAATTTAGAGAGGTGCCTCCTGTATTTACTGGTTCAGCCGTTTCCTCAATTGTAGTTGAGTTGGTCTCTGGGGGGGGTTCACAGTGAAGAACTCCGTAATAGCTCCCTGTGCCACAGGTAGAGCATATTTGGCGTTTTTCTTAGCTTTACCTCCCTTTCTGTGGGTCTCCTTGGGCTCCTTTATAGCAGGGGTCCTGTTTTTCCGTAAGTTATAGATCGAATGCTGCGCTCTTTTCCCCCACTGCATCTCTGCGTTGTCCCACTCTTTCAAAAGGCTAAATGCTGAGCCGGCTAGGAAGGCACTGCCCAGCAAGATTAGGGCCGAATAGGGGAAAGAGCTGCTATCGCCCGGTCCAAGCCTGCAGTGCGGAGGGGGAGGGTTTGTCCAGCGTTACCCCCAACCCTACTATAAGGGGGAGACCGTTAGCAGTAAATAC